>NC_079375.1:21210974-21810974 GCF_021018895.1 Seriola aureovittata | reverse complement strand
CTCAGGGCAGCACTGTTAGCTTTTCAGCTGCGGTTGTCTGTGTGTGCTAGTTTAAAGAGTTCACACTTAATGTTTATTTACCTTTTAACCTGCCTATAATTAAAGTATTTGTTCTACACTTATGAGAAATCAACTGATAATACTTCTGAGAACTAGATGAGATGGTTGTAACATCCATCATGTCTGAACGGTAAATATGAAACTAAGGTGAGCTAGCAGTCGCAGCTAGCTTAGCTTAGCTTAGCATAAAGACTGGAAGAGGGGGAAACAGTCTGACTCTCCAAAGTCAATAAAATCCACCTACCAACCGGAAACACTCACAGATAAACACATTATATTTTGTTTGTTCAATCTTTTAAAAAAAAAAAAGTGTAAAAACAACACATCCAGTTGAGATTTAGGGGATTTACAGCTCATGATCAAGAAAATGTCCAGCACATAATTCCTGTAAAAGCATAATCTGATGTTTTGACACTTTGTTTATTTTATGAATAAAACAAACAAGTGACACTGTGTTGACTAGCGGAGCTGGTAAGCTGATTTTATTTTTAATCTTTGGACAGAGCCAGGCCAGATGGTTCCCTCTGTCTCCAGTCTCTATGCAAAGCTAACAAAGATAATTTTAGAGTAGATATAAGAATAGTATCAGTCTTATCGCCTAAATCAGCAAGGAAAGCAAATACGGGTTCCTTACGGTGGCCCGGAGAGCTCAACGCACCGCAGCTAAAGAAAACACACGCAAATAGACGAAACACACGCACATTTAGAAAACATCATCAATTTGACAACACGTGCGCTGCAAATACTCACAACACAACCAGACACACACATTTGCTGCAAGTAGCACAGACGAGCACAACAGGTGTGTTTCCGGTCGGGTTCATCACTTTATTGTGTCCCCTGGAAACACGTTCAGGTCTGTGCTACTTGTTTGTGTGTATCTGGTTGTGTTGTGAGTATTTGCAGCGCACGTGTTGTCAAACTGATGATGTTTTCTAAATGTGCGCGTGTTTCGTCTATTTGCATGTGTTTTCTTAAGTTGCAGTGCGCTGAACTCTCAGGGCCACCGTAGTTCCCAAAATGTCAAACTATCCCCTTTTGAGTAATTTACAGAGAATACTAAAAAGAAATACTTGATCTCATTCTGTGCTAATTGAAACGTATTTAGAAGTTGCCTATTAATGATTCATTCATGTCATAAATCATGACACATTTCTGCCCCAACATGAAAGTACAGCTGCTTTAAATAATAAAAATAAATATGAATAAATCAATATCAGTATGGATATCGTGATCCGGGCCCTGGTACTACTTGTAATCGGATTGAAATTAAATTTTTGGACGATGCCCACCCCGTCTGTAGTTCAAAAGGCAACAAGAGAGATGGTGTTGGCAAATCTGACTTTGCACATTGGAATAAACATATTTGCCCATTTTCAACAGTTCATGTGTAGCAGTAGTAGTATTAGTATTTACATGCAGAGAAAAACACTTTCGGCCTTAACTGAAGTCCGGCAAGAGTGAATAAATGTTGCGGCGGACTTTCCAATGTCAATAGATATTTATATTGTAGTATTTATATGCTTCGCTAACCACTTGTAAGTCGCTTAATGCAGCTACAGACAGATACAGATTTCAGAAAAAGTGCATTTTTTGCGTGTAGGATTAATCTTCCTACACTATGACAAAATCTCAAATTCAGCCCTTTGATATGTTCCCTGATGTGCACCATGATTGTATAAATTTAATCTGATTCTGACTGAAATCAAGCAAAAGGTTTCAAAAAAGCACGGAATGATTTTGTGGAAACCCAGCGGTAACCTTCTTGACTTATTTAGTCGAAGCTCCGATAATCTGCAGCAGGAAAAGGAAGATCTGGATGATGTCGACGTAGATTGAGAGTGCGGCGAACACGTACTCCTCTGGACTGATGGAGTGCTTCCTGTTCCCTATCAGCAGCTGTGTGTGGTACGCCAGGAACTACAAACACAGAGAAAACGTCTTTAAAAACTCCGACGCACACCTTGTTTTACGAAACATCTGAAGTGAAATACTCACCATAGTGAAGGCTATGGCTCCCAAAGCTGCATAAAGCATGTGAAGCCACAGAATCTGCAACAACAAACAGGCGTTACAAAGAAAACTTGAAGACGTGCTTTAAGAAACTGTGTTTCTGTTGTTCACGTCAGCTTTAACTCACATATTTGAAGGAGAGCACGATGGTTGTAATGATGCCGGTCACAAACACCACGATCCCCAGCACACAGAAGAGACCCTGGCACTTAGTGAAGTCGACCTTTTAGAGAGAGAAACCACCAAAGGCCATGTTAATACATGTGACTGCACAAAAACAATGCAGCCGTTTGAAGCTGATAAGCTCTCTCACACACACACACACACACACACACACACACACACACACACAGAATTGTGTTTCCATGACTTCCGAGGACATAACATTGACTTGAATTCATTTCCTGGAAACTCACTTTAACCCAAACATAAACATCACACTGAAACACGTCTTCACCTTAAAGTTTTATGATTCACGTTACGGGGAAGACAAGTCCCCAAAATGTGACTGTGTAAACAGATATAGGTCACCACAGCATGAGGTAATACCTTAACCACACACACGCACACGCACACACACCCTACCTTTGTCTGGAAGCAGAAGACGGTGACGGCGATGCAGACGACGGCAGTGATAGCCAGAGCGAGAAACACTGCTTTTGTGTTGTAGTAACTAAGATTAAAAAGAGCAACATACAGTTAATACAGAAGGAAACTGACTGGAGGTTTTCAGATTACCTGGAGCGTGTAGGTTTATTCTTTACCTGGATATGGATCCAGTCATGTAGGACAAAGCCAGAGTCTGTAAATAATAGACATAATTGGAAGTTTAACAGCAGTTAGCTATAATAACACTTTAACTGTCCAACCAAAAATAGAGTTGCAGTGTATTTAAGGAAAAGAAAAAACACAATCACCGGCTGAAGACATAATAATGTGCTAAAACATAAAACTTCCAGATGCAATGTGGATTGAAGAATAGCTAAAAGAGGGGAAGAAAACTATTGTAATGGACCTGCCAAAAGGTAACGTATATAAATACTTCAGCAGTGTGAGAGCTGAATATCAACAGTCCACATCCATCAGCCCATGAATTAACACATGGAGCCGTGTCGCTCACGGAGCTGATAAAACACAGACACCGAAACATCAAAAGTGTTATGCAAACAGCCTGAGTCGAGTGTGGTGACTCACTGCTTCGTTCTGATATCGAAGACAAACCTCCAGCACTGGGACAACGCTAGCAGAGACTAATGGAAATGTTCATTAGGAGAGAAGTTACTGTATTAAATCTAAGAATAGATCTGACACTGTCAGTAAGTATGAGTCTCCATTTCCTGATTCACAAATCATCCAACTCACAAAGATGAACAGCAGAATGACGTTCCATGGGAACTTCCTCCTATAAAACAGAGGATTATGAAATTAAAAGCGTGATTGTTCTATAAATATTGTTTGTACAGATATTCTTTCTAAGGCCTCGTCAAACTGAGCAACCCCACTCACCGGGGGCCCTTACAGCAGACCAGCACGAGGTGGGTGACGATATACACAGCACTGAAACCACAAGAGACGACAACATGAATATTCACAAACTTTAATTTGGATTCTTATAAAGTCACAGGCACTGATGTTACCACAGAGCAGGACTTACTATGACGCCCAGTAGATGGCTTGGTTTCGCTGCACGAAATATCTGACAGGTTGGCTGTGGGAAACAGACGCACAGTTACACCAGGACATATACATATATATATATATATATATATACACACACACTAACAGCCACACACAAGACACACTCAGTATACTCACACAAACGTGAATACAGCCACAATGGCTGTGGTGACGAGGAGCTGAGACGCCAAAATCAAATACACCTGAAAAACACAGGCAAACAAAACGACATTACACCCTGTAGTTTCTTATCAGAGCAGTTCGGACCACGGCAGCATACGCCCCAGTTTAGGTCTTAAATATCTTCTTTATCATGTTGTATGACACAAGAAAAATAAAACATTTATGTGTGAAAATATAACAGATAAATATACGAGTCACAGAAATCTCCTGTCTCTGGGTGGATTAGTTGCAACTTGGTAAACAGCAAGATAAAACCGTTTGATCCAGGTGGTTAGAAGAGTCTGAAAATACCTGCAAAGCCGTGCTGAGGGTGTTTTTAACCAAACATATGCTTTGCTCTGTGACTCCAGTGTAATGGTAACACACGGCGTGCGCGACGAGTACACTTTACCTTTCTGATGAAGGCGTGCCGAATGCTCAGACTGTCCCAACCGCTGCCGCTCGCCGCGAACTCATCACCTGTGTCACAACAGACATATGAGCACAAACCGTGAGACCCTCATGGTTTGACATTTGGGAAAACGAAAATGCTTTTCTACCTTGAGTTAGATGAGAGGGTTTATACCACTTTTATTATATGTCTCTATGCTTAATAGGAAGCTATGGCCTGGAGACGATTAGCTTATCTTAGCTTAGCTCAGCCTAGCTTAGCTTAGCTTAGCATAAAGCCTGATAATAGAGGGACAAATCCAGCCTGGTGTAACATAACATCTAGCTCTGTACAAAAACTGAAACTGACAAAAACAAAGGTTTTATGTGGGGATTATATGTTTGACTATTTCTTGATCGGAAACAGTGATTTCTTTGAGTCCAGCACATAACCCCCATAAAACTACACACTGATGTTTTAACTAAGATATAATGTATATGTATAATGTATTAGTGAACTATAGAGCTGCTTTAATATTCCTTTAAAAACATTGAGCTTTATTACATGTAATTTTTTTAATGCTGTGATGCATTCAACTTATTCTTTTATTACTGTGTCAAAAAAAAGTAATTTTTAAAGACGTGCCAGTTGCCAAATTGCAACATCCTTCCAAGTTTTGTCAAAAGAAATGGCAAAGTACTGTCTTTAAATATTTCACATTTGTTTTACTAAGCATTAAAAACACACACTGATATTGTTGGTGGTCCCCGTCTTACCGGAGGTCAGGATATCTGACGGTATGGTCGGTGGCATAACAGGAGGCATGGGAGGGTGACTGGGGTAGCCTGCTCCTGGAGGCCCAGCTGGGTGAGGCTGTCCTGGGTACGGGCCAGGAGGGTAGCCCCCTGGCTGGCCTGGGTAGGAATGGGGGTTTGGAGCGGTGGGGTAGGGAGCAGATGGCTGGCCTGGCTGCGGACCACCATAGGTGGGGAAGCCATAGGCAGGAGGTGGTGGGTAATTCCCGCCCTGTGGTTGGTACAGCAGGCCGTGAGAGTCATTATACCCTGGAGGGTAGTCTGACCTGGACATGATGCCTGTGAGGAGGGAAGCAGGAGACAACACAGTTCACATCTGTTTCACATTTCAATGCACGAAAGCCGACAACGGAGAGAGCGATAAGCAGAGAGGAGCAATAAACTGCCACGGTCAATAACATCCAGAGAGTTGAGCTTTTCAGATATGTAGCTATCAGTGTGTATGTGGGCCTTTAAAGCTGCTCTAATCAATATTTTTGCATGGATGTGGAAGGGGGAGTAATGACGAACGCACAGGTGATTATCGCCCGACTCCACTGCGTCAGCTCTGTTTGGTTTTACAGCCGGCAACTTATTTGTTTTGGTTCACCCTCGCTGCTCTAATCCACGTTGTTTTCAGCCACAGCCGGCGGCTGTCTTCAGTGAAAAAGCTGCCCAGCAGCAACATGCAGTCGACTGTCCAGGTCAGAGGGAACATGGTGGAGCATTTGGCAGCTAAAAAGTCACATATTTCCCCTCAGGAGTCAGTGGACACCGAAAAAGGCCTAAAAGGAGGGAGAATATTTGACTCATATTTGGCCAGAAACGAGGCTCTGAATGAGCGCTAACGCTGCTCAGTATCTGCTGGGTGTGTGCCCAGGGAACTGTTTGCTAACATGTTAGCCATATTAACTTTATGAGGTGACATCAATGTGGGATTTGTGTTTGCCCGCAAGTGACCAAAAAACAATAATTTGAGGTTTAACTAAACAGTATCACACACACACACACACACACACACACACACACACACACACACACACACACACACACACACACACACACACACACACACACACACACACACACACACACACACACACACACACACACACACACACACACGCACACAGTATTCTGTCCACCAGAGAGCACAGACAACATGTCTCGCTCTTTCATAATCACATTTGAAAGATCTTTATCCAAGTTTTTTTTTTTTTATCTTGAGTGCTTATGTGAAAAATTGAATATCAGATGACATATCTTAATCTGTAATTCTGGTACAGGCCTCAATCATCAAGTATCTAATATCTATAGTAGGGGTGAGAGATATGAATTAAATGCCCCATGGGTACTTTTATATCGTGATATCTACATTTTATGAAATAAAAACATGATAAACAGAAAAGGATATATTTACACATCAGTGCAAATGATTGTGTAAATCAAATAAAGCAGTGGGTTGATTTTTAAATCCACAACAAACCACAGTAATACAACCAAAGATATTAACAGGACACAGTAGCTGACTCTGCACGCTGCTCAGTGTCGAAGAATCTCTGACACTTCAAAAATGCACAGTCCCGGCTTCAGTAACAACAGCACAGACTGGCTTAAGGCCTGGGTAATGAGTACGTGAATGAGTGTGTGTGTGTGTGTGCACATATAATTATCCAACACTTAGATTTGGCTGGGAAACAATCACACTGGAGCTAACCTTATAACAACTGTACATCTGGGGTTGTATCAGGTTAAAGTGAACATATGGTTCTGCTTAGTAATGTGGTTCACAGTAACCACCACAGGCTCAGGAACCACCACACCGATCTCTGGGGGGAAATTTCTAATAATAAACCCCCCACACACACACACACACACACACACACACACACACACACACACACACACACACACACACACACACACACACACACACACACACACACACACACACACACACACACACACACACTGCAGTCACTTATTGTCATGTTTCTGCAAACGAGGATAAAAAGAAACTGTGGTACTTTAGCAGGGAGCTTTATGTATTTCACCAACATATTAAACCACATTTACAGAGTGACTCTTTCAGACTTGGAAAACATCTCTGCCAGATTTACACTCTTAACACTTTACAGATGATCTTGTCGACCTGAGTTCTTTTACTGATCTGTTATTTGGCATGTTTCCTCTTTGCTCAGTTATTTAGAAAATGCAAAATGTTCCCTGAGCTCCATTTTCACTGGGACTTTTAGGGAATACACACAGTAGAGGAATTCAAGAGCTGACTCCACCTCATGCTGCCATTACATCACACCCCGAGCACCAAGCAACAGGACAGAAAACACTGAATGGAAAAAGTGCTTCAGAGTATCCAGTCAAACTCACAGCGACACAAACACAGATCTGATCACTTTTAGGTCACAGAGACGCAGTTAGCAGATTACAGGGATTAGGGCGGTTGTGTGTTTAAACAGGAACTGCTGCTTCAGAAAAGTGAACATTTAGAAAATGTCACACAAAGGTTGGCAAGGTTCAAGCTGATGTTGATTTTCCACATCGGATTATTCAACTTCATCATTATGATCACAACTAACACCGAATAATCACGTGGTTCTGAGTCATTATATCTGAGTATCCACCCTGCGACGCTGTAATAAGTTTGTTTGCCTCCATGCAGCACGACACAAACTACAGTTCCTCAAATACTGTATCTCTAAACACATGACCGGCAGAGAGGATATGTGTCCAATAACCTGTGTCTGAGAAACACGCTTGTTCTTTCATGTGAAGTCTGTGGTGTGGGTGGACAAAATAATAGAAGAGATGAACAGTGAGAACCGGTTTGACAAAGCTTGTAATTTTCACTATCTGCTGCGACAGTCCAAGGTTTTTGTTTTTAAAAGCAGATGTGTTTGTCCTTAGTCATCATGACCTATGACATCAAGACTTCTCCTTTTCAGATCATGTAACCCTGAAGTGTTCACAGCTTTGGGCTTGAAACTGATCAGCATTTTTAAAACAACTGCAGTCACCGATCTTTATGAATAGATATATTTTCATTGCAGCTCCACTTCCACAAGGTTCTTCTGTTGCAATGTCCATCCACTGTGAAGTCAGTGAGTGATCTTTATGGACTGTATGTGCAGTATTAGTAGAGGAGGGGGTCAGAAAATGGGGCAGGCATTGTAATTTTCTTTATTCCTAAATTTGTATTTAATGTCAGCCTTTGCAATATAGCTAATAGCAACGAGTCGCTTAGTTGGTTGACAGAAAATATTTTGATTAATTGATCGATTAAATGATTTTTCAAGCATAAATGCAAAAAAAAATTCAAAAGGTTTCAGTTGCTTAAATTTGAGACGATATATTTAAGTTTTGGACGCTTGGTCAGAAAAAAATATTTGAAGACGTCTCTCCTCAGAGTCTGTAAGACTGAGATGGGCACTTTTCACTGCTATCTGATGTTTTGTAAACAAAACAGTAAATTACAAAGCAGACTGAGAATGAAAATAATTGTCAGCCGCAGCCATTGATAGTTACATAAATGGTTACAGACAATTACAAAAGACAGCTCAAGGTTCAACCCTGCTCACCTTCAAAATAATTTGTGTACAGTGCCTTACTGAAGTACAGCTTTTTCAATTATATTCTAATATGAGATATTGTCCCTTCATAGATAATTGTTTTATATACCAGTGTTTGTTTGTGTGAATGAACCAAAAAGAGATTTTTCCATCACATGACCGCAGATCAATTCAGATGTGCGGAAACAGATGTAGCTAATTAACGGAAATCACATTAAAACTGGCCCCTTATGTGGCAGTGAGAGGACGCACGCGGGCTCCCTGACTGTGACACTTCTCATCATTAATGTTATTGGTGACACCTGTTCTCTTCCTGACACGACAACTTGCAACGTGTCTGCCCCCCCCAAATAATAAATAAATAAATAAATAAATAAGAAGTGTGCTGTTACTTTGTCCTGCAATTCATTAAAACAGACACATAATAAGCAACAGGAATAAAAGTAAAGTGCGCAGTCACCACATTCACAGCCCGGTCCCAACACGTCCAGCGGACAGACTGCACCCACTCCGCCCTGTTCACCGGCACCAAACACCCGCTCACAAAAAGCCTTTTCAGGTGAGTGACGTAGGTCTGCGGGACAAACAGGACTGCCCTGCTATGAATAGACACTCACAAACATTCAAGGCTGTACTTGTTGGGACGTTAAAATTAAATTAAATTAACTCTTTGTCTGTTTAATGTTTCCAGGTCGTTGATTCGCAACGAAAACAAGAGAAAACAATCTTTAATTTAGCTTCACTTACCAAGTGAGAAGAAACAATCCCGTCGTGTTAGTTTTCCAGCGGTAAAATGGGACAATAAAAGACAGACACACCCTCTCTGCCTCCGAAAAAAAGCTCCCAAGTTACCGGAGAGATTCAGAGCAAGGCTTAATGTGAGCTTGTTCAGCGGCCTGTCAGTCTGTCTGCTCCCCGGCCTGTCTGTCTGTCTGCTCCCCGGCCTGTCTGTCTGTCTGCTCCCCGGCCTGTCTGTCTGTCTGCTCCCCGGCCTGTCTGTCTGTCTGTCTGCTCCCCGGCCTGTCCTGCGGTGTGTTCAGCAGCAGCAGCAGTCAGATGTGAAGCAGCGGTGGAGAACATTTCCTGGTACAGGGAACAGGGAGGACCAGGGTGGAGCCCTGTCTCACTCTCTCACTCTCTCACTCTCTCACTCACACACAAACACACACACACACATACACATACACGTATGTGTGTGTGTGTGTGTGTGTTTGTGTGTGACAAGACCTGCCAGACTCAGCTGATTCATTTTCAACAGGCTCTTCTCATGTTACTAAGTAAAGGTGCATTACAACTACATACTAAATTACATTAATTAAGTATTTGTTGTCATTTAACCTCCTAAGACCTGGCGTCCACATATGTGGACCTCACATTTTGGGTTCTCTAGACCACAATACTAACTTTTTCTCAACGAGGGCCTGGTGACCACATATGAGCCATGTTCAGAAATTGAAATAACAATGCAAAATGTTCAGCATGTTTTTTACTTTGTTACAGACATACGTCTTCCTGCAGCTGTTAGCAGTACTTCAAATGAGCCATATTGCTTGAAGGGGCACAATTGTTCTTTCTCATTTTGTTTTTGCACTCAGGAAATTGCTGCTGTGTTCTGGCACCAAATAAATAGTTTTGCACATCATTACTCAATTGTCTGTTTATTGGTTTCTATCGAAATTTAAAACTAATGTCCTCATATGTGGACATCATTTTTCTCAGAAACTACATCATGTAAAAAGATCATTCTTTGTTGTTACACTCATCAGGTCCCAATCAGCCTAAAGAGCAAAGAGAAATTAAAAATGCACACCATGCATGAGTTCGGGTCTTAGGAGGTTAATATAGTTTAAATATAGATTTACTCCTTTGCATTGATCTGAAACCAGCAGTAAAGTGTTAAATAAAGTATCTAAGGCCATAAAGTGTGATACATTTATAGAAAAAACTAATTATCCAACATTACGTAATTATAATTACCTGGACCATCTTTAATTAGAGGTGGACATAGTACTAGTAGTAGTATATATCCTCCTGGTCAAATAATACTCCAACACAAGTGAAGGTTTCTCTGTCAAGTTTTTACTGGAGTTAAAGTACTGCAGAATAAAAAGCTTGTAGCACATGAAACAAAGAACATAAAACAGCATTTGAATCAACAAAAGGAGCTATTATCGTTTTCGTATTTCTTTTTTCAAAGGCAGTGATGAAGTTTGGTTGTGGTAAACATTCAAAAGGAATCTTTCTTTATTTCTAAAACTTCAAACATGGACTTGAGATAAAGCCAAGTTGCTCTGCTGAGGAAACTTCTGCCTCATCTAATGCAGCCATCGCTGGGACACTGCCAAGTTTAATCTGAGCTGTTCAAAAAATGCAGCTGCACAACATAACCGAGGAGTCGGCTGCGATTGGTTTTTCTCCTGCGATGACCACAGTGTTTGGTCTATCACATTTAAAAAAATAAATTAAAATAAATTCCTTTGACTTAAAGCTCTGCTTCAGAGGAACAAGTACTTCATAGAAAATGTAGTTGAGTCTAAAGTAGAATACTTGTCTTTACGTGTAGTGGAGAAAAAGTCACAAGTTTAGAAACAAAAACAAACTCAAGTACAGATACTCAACTTAATGTACTTCGTTAATTCCCCCCCCCGACTTTAATATCAAAATAGTTTGTATGTAAACATTACAATTTGTCTCCCCAGTACATTTTACTGATATGTCTGTGTCTTTACTCACTTTACTTTACTGGGTTTTTACAACTAATACTGACTCCAACATCCACTAAAACAAGTAAAACTCATTTTAAAGGAAGAATAATCTTTTTTTTTTTTTTTTTAAATTAAATGCACTATAAATTTATTTAGTTTAAACTGAGTTCACACGTTCTTCTACAGCTGTTGGTTTGTGGTCTGTAATAATGGCACCATGAGACCATGAGAGAAAAAGAAAGAAAGTTTCATATGTTGTCTTTTTGTTTTATATTTCATAAATGACACAGGAAGACTAAAATTGAGTTCTCAGGGAAATTACAAAGACACAGACACTTTCAATTCATTTATCCATCAGTACCCTACAAAGACATCTCTCACACTCACACACACACTCACACACATGAATAATATGGCACATTTCCAGCGTAGCACTTTGTCCCGGGCGGCTCAGACATATTTGAGGACCAGCTTCTTGGTCAGTGTGTACTTGGGCTCCGGCATCTGCTTGTGTGACAGATACTCTCCTTTGCCGACCTCACGGTTCACACGGGTCAGGACAGAGAGGATATCGTCCTTCTCCTCGCTGCACAGAACACATCAGAGACACGTTACTAAAGATCAGTCTTACAATTGTAGGTATATTTTAACGTCAACATCACGTCTTCTGACTTGTCACATCAGCAGCACAAAACTAAAAGCCTCCATTTATTAACTGGCACCCAAACATTTTATCGTTAAAAGTGCATTGCAGCAAGTTTGCTCATTTGTCTTCAGCACAACAGTAGAACAAAGAGCAGGAAATACACACCTCCATTCATAATTGCACATTGGGTGATACAAAGTTTATCCAGGGCTATAGAGGGAATTATTTCAGGAAGAGTCGGTAAGTTATCGACAGGCAGTGGTTCAAGCTGGACCTCGGCTTGGTTATAAAAGACGAAGACAGCAGCTGCCTCCTGTTCCCCCTGTTTTTATTCACGGCCAGGTTGTTGACGTTTTTCCAACAGTACAAATATCAGGGGACAATAATTCACAATAAATGTAAATATTTGACCCAAACACTGATGCTGTTTGTGGAAAGGCCCACGAGCGTTTGTACTTCTACCGAAAGCTTAGAGGTTTTAATGTTAACACCTCCTTTATGAAAATGTTTTATTGATTCTGTTTTAAACATTTTCATTTATCTGCTGGTTTGGGTCATTAACCCTGAAAAACAGAAACGGGTTGGACGGCGGAGTGAGATTGTTGAGGAACTCTCGGTTCTGTACAAAGCCAGAGCCATAAAAAAGGCTCAGTCAGTCCCGGAGGACTGAGGTCACCCGCTGTTCAGAGAGCGTAAGTTTCTTCCATCTGGCTGCAGATGCATTATGTCTAGATGCAGAACCAATAGACTCAAGAACTCATTTGTCCTTGCTACCACTGCTTTGTGTAAACTGTTTGACTGTAGGTTGGTGTGTGTGTGTGTGTGTGTGTGTGTGTGTGTGTGTGTGTGTGTCTGATTACTGTAGTAGCTGTGCAACAAATTGACCTTGAACCTTGAAACTGATTAATCAAAGTTCTGCCTGAACCTTTCCTCTGTAACTCTGTGTGGAGGTGTCTCTCACCTTTCTGCATATTTCATCAGCTGTCTGCACAGCTCCTGGATGTAGATGGAGCCTGTGGAAGTGTTTCGAAATGACTTGCACTCTGGCACGGTGGCCATGCCCATCAGGAAGTCAGCGTCCCAAGCCACCGTCTCGCCGTGGACAGGACCTGCATCTTCCTCCAGGCTGGGCTCTCTGACCTCCTCCTCTCCTGGCCTCGGGGGACACGGCACGGCTCCTTCCTGGTAGCTGCCCCCCTGGCACGCCTGGATGAAGAACAGTTTGGGCTTCCCGGCCAAGGTGGGGGCATTCTTACTCGTGAAGGGAGACGTCAGTTCTCGCAGTTTCACTTTCTTCTCATCGGTCCCAAAGACACATCCCTTTTCTCCATGGGAGAGCACACACACCACCTAAGATCAGAGGCAAGCACAGTTTTTAAGTTTCCAGTATGGCTCAATTTAACATGGATTTTAGATGTATCCGGATGACACCTAATAAAATTTAGCATAATTTTATATGCAAAATTCACAAATCATCACAGAAACCTGCAGGTTAACCAGGCTTTAAAAAAATTCATTGTTTGACAGGAACACCAACATTTTCAGAAATGCACTCATCCACTCTCTTGCTGAGAGTCAGACCAAACGATTGATTGTACAATAAATATGAAGCTATATCCAGCAGCTGGTTACCTTAGCTTAGCTTAGCTTAGCATAAAGTCTGGAAAAAGGGGGGAACAGCTAGCCTGGCTCTGTGCAGAGATACAACATCTCTATTGGTCACTAATCAACATCTTTTATCTGATACCAAAGTGTAAAAATGACAAGTTGCAGGTTTCCAGGGGTTTATGTGCCAGACTATTTCAGGCTGCTGCCTGTAGCTTCATATTTACCACATAAAATTTAGTTTATTTTTAGTTTAGTTTGTTTATTTATTTAATAGGGACGACGTAATTTAACATAGTTCCAGTACACGGCATGAAACTGATGTGTAGCACAGAAAGTTTATAGCTATTGCTAATTTTCAACTCTTGTCCCTAGTTGGGCTTTTACGTGTGCAGTGAAATTGAATATTGATTATCATAAAACCACAATACACTACAGATATATATGAAAGTAGAGTAAAACACTATATTGAAGCTGAAAACGGGTACAGCTTTGGTTTGCTTTCAGCCGGCACTTAACCTTTGTTGTAGAGGAATTTATATCTAGAGTTAATTAGAAAGCTGATTGTCCAAATTTAGATCTACATTGTGGTATTTTGCAGTTACTCTGTTTCTGTCTTGCATTGGAGTCTATCTGGAAAGAGACTCTGGAGCTAAACTGTTGAGACATTTATTAAATAGTTAGAGAAACCAAAGATGAATAAAACTCTCAAAACTAAGCAGATTGCACCTTTTCAGTGTGTGACTGTGATGATTTTGTCCATTACTTTCTATGCCTAATTGTATAAGGATGTGAGGGGTCTGACTGAAAATGCTTGAGCCCAGACTGTGATACAATATGAAACATGTTGATCTCCTCATCTAGCTCTCAGCAATAAACCCAAAAGAGTCACGGATGATGCTGCTCCAACGGTGTGTATTATCACTCACCAAGGCATCATGATCCAAAAAGTCCTTTTTGCCCAGCTCTGTCAGTTCACTCTGTATGCTGCCAGCAGTCAGGTTGTTGTGAACCACCACTGTAAAGCCGAGGAGGGAGAACACCGATTGCAGAACATCTGTATCATACAAAAGAGGGACAAACTGAAGAACAGCGGTGGGTTTGGTTTTTAATCGTACATCAAAACATATCTGATAAGTGTTATCTCTGACTGCCGCTGGGCCCAGCAGCTTACAGATAAACAGTACATACATAAATCAGATCACATGGCTGATCAAACGCAAGAATACATACTCGCATCCTCCTGAGTTCCCCCTCGATCTTTCAACTCTTCTCCCAAAAATTTCTCATTGTTGATGACCACACACAAACCACGGGGGTTATGATTCAGATTGTAGTACTCCATCTACAGGGCACAAGCACAACCACACATCATAAACATTAGTGTTCTGCTAAATGAATGAACGAGTGAAGGGGGAGGTATTTGTGCTTGTGTGAATGGTTACCTCATTGGCAACAGAGGGGGGCTGTCTGTTTGGTTGTGCATCAGAGTAAATCCTCTCTCCTTCAAATGAAGAATAAAAACGGTGGAAAGTTACATCCCTTAGACGAAAGTAATAATCTGAGAGTGAATATCTAAAACAGTGAGGAGGAGGAGGAGGGTTCTGAAGTTGTAGTGTAACCATACGGGGTCGTTATTCAATGGCTGTGTGTGTGAGATTGAGAATTAATTACTAATTAATTACAAATAGTAAAAAAGGAGAAGCTTACGACTGGGCCGAGTCTCAGATATCGACAGGGTGGACGGTGTTTGCTGAGAGCCGTTGTTGACCCTCTGTGGAAAGAAGCAGAGTCACAGCGGTGAGTGAAGTGACTCACTGGAGGATTCACTGTCTAAGAAGTTATAATAATATGCACACACCTGGTAATCCATACTGACACGAGGAGGAAGAGGAGGAACTCTAGTTGGATTCTGTTGGAGTACCTCTGCAAATAGTACAATTGCATGATGAATTTCACAGTAATTCGACATTTAAATATATTTGTGCTTGTGTGTGTCAGTGGGTTTCATACCGTCCATGTAGCGCTTTACAGTCAGCGCCAGTTGTTGATCAAACTCCTTCAGTACTGCATGCATGTCTTTAAGCTTTGTAGGTGACAGTAAATCAGCCTTTTCCATTTCAACAAACAAATCCAGTGCTGTCTGCAATGAAGAGAGAAGAGCGGGTTGTGTCTGTGTGTCTGCCGTTACGTTGTAAATATATAAAATCCCTGGCAGAACGTATAAATGAACAAATAAATTGATAAAGAGAGTTAAAAATAACCACGCAAGAAACAAAGTTACCAAAACCTTTTGTGGCAAAGCGGCTGCAGGGTCACAACAGTAATAAAATATTTTCAGCCGACTAAACATTACAGCATCCTAAAGCAAATATAAGTCCAATAAAAAGATAAAACCATTATTTAATTACAATTTGATGTGGGGAGGTTGTATTGTTTTGTAAAGCTAAACTGCAACTAAACTTACTGTATATTTTCCAAACTAAAATGTACATGATTGATGGATAAAAAAATTAGCAGAACCTTTTACCTTTTACTTTGACTTTTCCAATTATGAAGCTAAGAAATTGACATTGGTGATAAAACAAACAAACAATCAACTTAAATTGCAGGTAAATGTAACAGTTAACGTCGCTCTTTGGAAAAATCTGAAGTACTACATTATGTACTTGGGGGCAACAATGATGTTATGTCAATTACAGTGATGAGAATGTAACTATAACTTTAGTTCCTAATGTTGTGTATAAGATTTTTCACTCAAAAGCAAAAAGTGAAGTCGACATGTCGTCATTTCTTCTGTAACTCTGGGTGATTTAGACAAAATGCTGGAAAGGTGGGGGGGGGGGGGGGGGTGTACTCACATCACTGGCCTCGATTTGTCTTCTGCCCAATTTGCTGCTCAAAAGAAACTTCATCTTCTCAAAATTCTCCGTAGTCATGTCCTCATATATTCGGTACAGCATCACCCTGACAGAGAGAACGGAGGAGTGAAAAAGAGGAAGAGGAGAGGGACAGACGACGAGACAACAGAGGAGGAAAAGCTGACTGCGTATTTTAATCGAGTCATATCGTCATCTCTTCTGCTTCCTGTAAATGTCTTACTGCTCGTACCTGTACGGCGACAAGGTGGGTCTCGCATCCGTTTCCTCTGGTCGCCTGCTGTCTGTCTCCAGGAGGCTGAGGAGATCTGCACGACGGATAGTGTGGAGCAGCTCAGCGAGGAAGGCGCCGTCATCCAGCAGGCCGTTCTCTTCTAGTCTCAAGAACAGCTGTTTCGCATCCTTGATCTGTTTGAGAAAAACCAAGAAACACACAAAACAATCCTTTACAACCGTTTGAGAAGTGAAACAGGATGCAACAGCGAAGGCCGTCAGCAACTGTAGAGAAATGCTGTCTGATAAAAGTGTCTCCACAGACAGTGTTCCTTGGTTTTGGAAAAGCTTTATACAAATAATTATTATTAAAGTGATGGTTTGGGTTATTTGTCGTGGGGTTGTGTGAGGTACTTATCTATAGTCGGTTCACAAACTAGTTCCAAAGGAAAGGGCTGTTTGATGACAAGAGGAACTGGTGAAATATTCATAATTTAGCAACACTTCAACAGATATTAGCTTTATTCTGTGGGCATTGTTTTAGGTGGCTAAAACACATTTTTGCAGATGACCCGTCCACAGCAGCACAAAGCTTATCTTCTGTGTGTGGGAGTGCGCCGATCCGAATCTACTGCAGGTAAAACACTGACTATAGATCAATACCTCGCAAAAACCCACGTCAAATAACCCGAACTATCACTTATATAATATAGTTAGAGGTCAGGAGAAAATGGGGGGAAAATATCATTATTTGGTGAATGCGATTAGGTAGAGTGTCTGTAAGATAACTACTATTATACTATACTATACTGACTTTTAGAAAAAGTCACAGAAAACTGTAAAAGCCCAGATTTACTGGTCAACAAGAATTTATTTGTTCCTCAAAAATGGGACAAAAGTAGACGTAGACGGGTCCTTTTGGGAAAGTGTGTGGAGAAAGATGATGACAATGCCCCCATCTACAGGGCACGAGGGGTCACTGAATGGTTTGATGAGTATGAAGATGATAGTCGCAGCCACTAGATCTAAGCTCAGCTGAACACCTATGGGAAATGAGGGGGGGGGATTGGTGTTCATCCCTCCAGAAGAGTTCGCAGACTTGTTGAATCAATGACAGGGAGCAGTGAAGCTGCTCTGGCAAGCAGGTGGTGGCCCATCATCTTACTAAGACACTTGTGGTTCTTACCCCCTCCATGCGTTTCCTGTTGACTATACCGAGACACAGGAAGCACAGCGCTGCAACCTCAGATGAGTCCAGCTCCTCGTCTATGTGGGACAACTTCAGTCTATCCATCTCAGACCCTCCCCAACCAGCACAGGCCCCGCTGCCCTGCTCAGAGCCTTCCTCGGGTCAGTGCTGTCACAGAAGCATTAATAAGGGAGACAGAGAACAAAAATAAGTCAGATATAAAAAAAAAATTAAAAAAAATGAAGTGTGCATGTTCTTGAGAGGCCAAAATAAAAGCCTTTAAAACTCCATGTCTTACTCACAGACAAGTTCAAATCACAAACTGAGGCAAAGGGAAACTGCTGAACGCCCTTGCCAAAAACTGGCTATGATGATACAAATACAAATACCCAGACACTACACCCTACACTAAACAGCTCATTATTACACGACTAAATACCACCTCTACTTGTTGTAATGACATAAAGATGATAGGAATGTCACTAGTGACTTATTGATTACCTTTAAAACCCTTCATGAATCATATGGAGTCTGCGGCCCTCAAGCAGGAAACTATCGACTGTTTCCCGTAAATGCATGTAACTACAGTAAAGTAAAGTCGGGTGTGTGAGCGTGTATTTATATTTATATGATGCTGTATACCTGTTTTAAATAGTCACTTTCCTTGTTTAGTTCTTGCTGTTTTATTTCAAAATTTCTTTTTCTGAGTGATATGTAGTCACAGCCTGTACGTAGCACAAGAAAACTGTAGTAAAGTTAATATTACCCTTCAGTCAACAGTCTTTAACTTTTGAGTTACTTCATAAACAACATAGTTATCTAACACTTACAGCAACTAAAGGTGTGTCACGACGTTAAAAAAAACAAAACTTACCGTTGTTGTTTTACTTTTCAGCCGCTAACGTCCAAAAGGTAAAACGATTCGTCTTCACCGGTTCAGTAAAACTTTGGTCGTTTATCGAAAAATATAAACGAGTTACGTCTAAATCTAGTTACATCTAAATCTAGTCAAGTCCTTGGTTGCTTTGGTACGTACTTGCCGGTTTCTGGTGCGAATGGTTTCATTTTCAGACAAGAGGTAAGTAATTTTCTAGCGGAAGTTATCACCTCACTTCCGCTTCGTATCAAAATAAAAGCCTCGTAAACAGACAACAATGACGCAGCTTGATTTAAAACACTTTATTTGCGCTGAGAAAGTCATAGTTCTGGTTGTCCTACTTGAAAACAGTCCTGACCTATTTGGTGAAGGTTAGCACGTTATTGATCATGTAAAAAAAAAAGCTTTGTTTTACATTTCGTGCTTTTGTTTTTAAAGTCCGACCGGTTTAAAACCAAACCCCTTTTTGATTTTTTTTTTGACAGTTTTAATTTCCCATTTTTCAGACATGTTTTGCCCTGACAAGTCTGACAGGATACTGAAACAAAAACCAAACTACAAACACTGTTTGAACCAATTCATTTGATCAGATCACTACAGGTCAGGTGAAGTCTCAGGTGTGAAGGTTATTGTTCTCAGTTACACTATACACTAATTTCTAAACTTCAGCATAAGTTAAAGTGATAAATAAAAGTCTGGAAAGACAGTTTTGAGCTTATGAGATGAGTTTTCAGAACGGTGAAGCTTTAAGACTTGATTCTGGAGGACGGCGGGCGGAAAACGGGAGGAAGTACTCTCTGGCAAACTGGAAGACATCATCTGGTTTTCTCAGCAACAAGAACTGCAGGAAGTCAGATATGAGGGCACGGATCTCTGGATGTTGTCTCAGGTACGAGTCATGGTCTGCCTTCAGCTCCTCCTGCCACGCACACACACACACACACACACACACACACACACACACACACACATTTATACAACATGAGATGTATGAGAGGAAACATTATTATTCAGGTACAGTCAATATGAATTAAGCCAGTTTCAAACATTAAACCAGTTTCACCTTTCTGTCCAGGAACTTAGAGTGCATCTGCATGTCTTCTTCCCAAACCAGGGGCATCTTCTCAAAACCTAACATTCGCACACACACACATACAAACAACGTCACTGACTCTGTTTCGTTAGAGAATCAGCTTTAATATGTGGGAATGGTTACCCTTTTCTAGCTGTGATGGCAGCTGCAGAAGCCTCATGGTGACTGGTGATCCCACCTGCACTCTGCTGGCCAAGTGCCTGATCAAAAACAAACAGGGATTTTACAGCATCAAAGTTATAAAGGCACTTGTTGTGATTGCAGGTTTTCTCACTGGTAGCCAAAAAGTACGGCATGCACACGTACGAAGAACAACTCGACTCACAGGCAGAAATAAACTGAATGTGAATTTGTTCTGTCTATTTCTCTCTCTCTCTCTCTCTCTCTCTCTCTCGCTCTCTCTCTCTCTGCACAGCTTAAGCTTAAAAAATAAATTGTTTGTTTGCTGTTGATGTCATGTCTTGATGTGCACTTCTGATGCTCAGTGGCAGCCAAGTGGTTTCTTATTCAGTAATACATGTGCAGTAATTTTTCTAGGCCATGTAAATAATTTACTAAACCCAAACCTACTTCGATATGCATTTTTTTGACCTCATATAGTTACACTTATGCAGCAAGTAAAATACTTTGTTGTTTATTAGTGTCCTCTGGAGTAAACCTCCACATAGCTGATGTGGCACCTCATTGAACCTGGATCTGCCTGTGACATGTGACACAATCTATCTGACTAATCTGCCTTTGTGGCCAGGCAATAACATACTTGTCTCAATACGTGTCTTCAAATCAGTATGAACAGCAATCATAAATTCTTCTGTCTCTAAATCCTCCAAAACCAAAGCAGTTGTTAAAGTCTGCCAGATTTAAATTGAGATCGAATTTACCCATCATCCAGGAAGTAGCACTGCCAGGTGGTGGGGCTGTCCTCCACAGAGTGAGCAATCCTCTCCATCCCAAATACCTCCACGGTCTCACCCCCAACCTCCAGCTGCTTCAGACCCAGCTCACTCTGAACACAGACAGACAGATAAGCTCAGTCCTCTCCTCAAACAAGTCACTGACTGACCAAAAAAAAGGCTCCACACAGACGTAAATACTCACAAAGGTGGTGTGCATGATGTGTAATCCCTGGTCGAAGGAGATGAAGGTCATGTGTTCTGGCGTCTTCTTCCTCAGAGCGATCAGGCGCATCAGCAGCAAGATGGAGCCCTCTGTTACCAGCCCTCTTAGGACAGACGTGGGATAAGAAGCAGTCTCCTTCGTCACCTCCTGCACACACACATTCACACACGATTACACCGTCCCAGGTTTGATTTCTCCAAGCAACAATTTATGCATGGTAGTAATAAATTGTAACATGATGATATTAAACATCTGAGTGTGGATCCCAGTTTTGTAAAATGGTAGCAACCTTGTTTAACTTTGGTTGTTGTCTCAGATTTTCAGAACATATTAACTTCTATTTAACATAGAAATATTGACGAGGCCTGGGGCTGCTGTTTTGTTAGGATTTCCGGCAGTTGACACACTCTGTGGTTTCTCCTCTCACCTCTCCAACAGTGGTAACTTTATCAATCACCATCTGCCCGTCGTGCTGCACCATGTAGCACCTCTTGTCCAGACTGTGGCCTTCAAGCTGGAGTTTGTGTGTTTAAAGGCAGGAAATACAATTTAAAATCAGAGATATTTTGCATAACAGTGAACGTCTGATAAGGGTGCAGTGTTTTCAGTTAGTGCAACAACTGATATATGTGTGTGTGTGTGTGGGCAGCTTGGAGTGGCTCACCTTGACATACTCATGGTAATCTTCCTCCAGCACCTCCAGGTCAGTAGTCAGGTAAGCTTAAATTGTCAATAAAGACAAAGCAAAGAATATGAATTTAAGGTAAACTGACATCTGTAAAAGAATAAAACAGTGGAGATCAACCTGTCTGGACAGTCCCTTTCACCTGCCTCCTGTCACCTGTCACCT
Organism: Seriola aureovittata; assembly: GCF_021018895.1. Lineage (NCBI taxonomy): Eukaryota > Metazoa > Chordata > Actinopteri > Carangiformes > Carangidae > Seriola > Seriola aureovittata. Next base: position 21,789,114 of record NC_079375.1, on the reverse strand, counting down.
GTCACCTGTCACTGTTGTTCCACAGGGGGAGCCGTCAATGGCTCCTTGGCTCTGAGCGTGCAGCAGCAAACAGGGCTGCTGGACCCTCCGGGCAAACTCCACCGTCACACTGAACTTCCCCAGGTCTCTGCCGCCCTCTGACACAGTCACCAGAGAGTCCGGGAACACACACTTCTGCAGCTCTGCGGGCTCTGAGGAAAAAGTGGAGGAGACTTTAGGTTTGGACAAAAGTAAATACTGCTAATTGCTCGCACGTAACGAACGGCGCCATTGCTGGTGCAACTGAAGATACGTCAAAACCAGGTGGTGCTAACTCTCAGAGGTGTATTAGTTCTGTCTCCTGTTGACACCCCAGACTGTCCTAGAAAGTAAACTGACAACCAACTCACCAACGCTGGACATGAATGTGATCGCTGCGTCCGACGCCTTCAACTCCTCTCCGTGGCTGGGTCCTTCAGTCCCCGCAGGAGCCTCATCTTCCAGCGGGGCTTCCATCGTTGTCGCTGCCTTCACCTAAGGCAGATACCTCTGGCTGTAAAATAAGTCTCCACCTAGTTGGAACAGCTTCACAAGACACACCTTTGTTGCGACAGGTAGGTTGTTTTTATCATTTTATGGCAAAAAGGTTTTTTTTTTTGATGGACTTCTCTGTGTAGCCTCTACAGATATGAAAAAAAGACGACGAGCAAACCCGAGTTGTCATGGAAACGACGCTGCAGTACCGTAAAGACGATTAAAGCTGCGCAGCCGAATCTGGACGCAAGCAAGCTACCGTATTTCCTACCAACGAAGTGTCACAAAAGATCCTGCAGATCAACAGCGTGTGGAAGTCCATTTGCATCAGAAAAAAAGTTCTTTATAAAAAATAAAATGTCAAATTTGAGATGTACTAAATCAGAATAATGATATACAAATTTAAATTATGACATTATGAGTCACATGATTAAAGAAAACGCCCTTTTAACATCGAAAAGGGAAGTAAAGAAACAGTGATAAAATGTTTTTTCACTGTCAAATTGCATATTAGTCCATAATGTCATTATTGTTTACGAGTTTTTCTTTTTTACATTATCCATATAAATGTGTTAAAGCTGTATTGGTTTTGTCTCAATAAAATATAAACATGAATAATGTTTAGTCTAAAGTGTTGAATAATTTCTGAGAGATAGAAATTTAGTTAAAAATTTTATTTTTAAAAAACTTTTCTGTATGTTTTAGATTTATTCATGAATACAAATATACATGACATTACAGTTATATTAATAACTCATTTCTTAGACTTGTTGAGCCACCAGTGATTTTCATGTTGTGAACTTTATTCTCTGATTCAAGGATGTGATACAATATAAAAGACAAAGATCGTAAAAAAAATAAAGATTCAGGAAGATAAAAATACATTTAAGAAAAACTGTCCCTTGAGTTAATTATAAACCCTTAATTAAGACTTTAAGTATACTGTGTTTGCATGATTTCTGGACATTTAGCTTCTGGTGAGCTATGGTGACAACACAAGCCTCTTCCTCAGGGTAAACCTAACTTCAGGCATCTGCTTTTTTGCTCCAGGTTTGCTGCCGGCCTCCTTCTGGCTGACTTCATCGTTCACACGTTGGAGGATGGTGGTGATGTCTTCACGCCTAAAACAATATAGAGGGCACAAAAACATTACTGTCCCTATCACAATACAGATTTTTCAACTAAAGTGTACAGTGTATGTATACTGTATACTGCAAAGAAACGATTATATCATCACATCTACAAAATATTGCAAATTTTTTGATATTTCAGTCAGTTTTATATTTACCTCTGACAGCCTTCCTTTAGCTGCTGACACACAGACTGGATGAACCAGCTCCCATCGGTTTTGTGTCTAATTGCTGCATAATCTTCAACAGTGGCAATAGCAACCAGAACATCAGCCACTTCAGGGATGAAAGGTGAAGGACAATCATCATCCTCCAGATCTTGTAATAACACTCCAGGCTGTATCTGCTGGCCCTGACAGGCCTGGATCAAGAATAGTTTAGGCTTGCCAGCGAGGGGTGACTTGTCAGTCGCCTTGAAAGTTCTAGTTATTTGTTTAATGGAGAGGGGCTCCCGATCAACCCCTAAGACTACACCCTGTTTTCCGTGGCTCAGAATACAGCAGACGAAGGCGTCTCCATGTACAGGAGCCTGATGACGATCAATGAATCCGGTGCCAAACCACTCCTTAAAATTGAATTCCTCCGGCTGGGACTGGTCCCTTGGAGAAGCAAGGTACTTCAGTACCTGAGCCATCTGGTCCTTGGTTTGGTCTGTACACATCAGCACTCTGAACCCCAGCCAGCTGAACACCTTTGCCAAACTTTCTGCAGGAAATGTAATTTTAAGAAACTCAGAAAAGCTTCAAGCACCAACAAACAGGACAATGGTGTAAGACAGTGAAGCTGTCTATTCCATAACATACCAGCATCTTTGTTGGTTCCACTTCTATTTATGCCATCTGTGAAATTCTCATTGTTTATGATCAAGCAGAGGCCGACAGGCTGGCTATCCAACTGGTACTGTTCCTCCTGGAAACAATGGAAACAATTTAACACAGACACACAGAAACTTTTAATTACGAGGCAACTTCATTGTCTTCACTAGTTTAAATTTCCATTACATAATTACAAAGCTATTATGGTAATACAGGCTAATAAGCATGTGTCTTGAGTCTTTGAGATGAAAATATATCCTGTGATTATCTGAGGAAAATGTATGTAGTACATATGGTGTGCTATTTGATTATAATATAAAGACCTCACCTTATTTTGCCTCTTGCTCTCAACATCTGAGGAAATCAGAGCGAAACAGAATTATACCTCCAAATATAAAACTGAGGACTGTTTGCTAAAGGTTTAAAACCTTATGTCATGTACCATCGTTGTCTGCTGAACAAGCCTGGGTGGGCTCAGGTAAAAGGCAGGTGTCATTCAGTCGTATGTCCTTGAGCTCAGGGAAAGTTGTCTCAACATCTTCGTCAGTTTGCAGGAGGTTCAGGAAACTCTGGCAGCATTTCTCTCCTTTATTCATGATCTTATCCACAAGCTCAACCACGTGCCCCTCTACATCTTCTTTGTTGATGCTTTTCAGGTTGTTGTACTCCCGTTCAGTTATCAGGTTTTTCTCCATAACTTTGTTGAGGATCAGCCTGTAATCTCCACACAAATGCTTCTGAATGTCCGTTTTATTGCGCCTCAATGTGCCTTTGGCTGACATGTTGAATCTGAGATTGCACAATAGAAAGTAAAAACACGACTATTCAATAGAAAAGACGTGAATGAACTTGTTCTCTCTTGCTTACAGGAAAGTACACCTCAATAGTAAGATTTTAAATGCCAAATACATTTACGAGCGTCACTTTGGATTAGTAGTATGTATTCAGATTGAGTAAATATGGCGTTTTATGTATGTTAACTGTTACTAGCTATTAATAAGTCAAGCTAACTTTCGTCATTTTCGGTATTTGTGTGCATCACGTCCTACACACTGAGGTTTCACAGTCACAGTTCAACCTAGCTAACGTGAACCCCTTTTCTCCGATCACACAAAATGTCTTAAATTAACGAGTGGACTTCGAAAACATATGAGCATATAGCGAAGATTGTTAGCTTACTGTCAGGAAGTCTTCCCTCCAAATGGCACTTTCAGGTGGACTGAGCTGAGAAGCTGACTTCATTCAGTATGTTGATAGAGACGCGGGTTTGGTTTGTTGAGTGTGAAGTGTGTCCACCACCTAGTGGAAGAGTAGGAGTGGCTTCCTCTTGGAGGGAGTAGTAGTAATAACAGAAACCGCCAGTAGCAATTTGATGTTATGTTTTGTTCCGCCATTGGCCACAGGTGGCAGTGATGAGTCTGTTCGTCACCAGCACAGCAGAGGGAAGCGAAGAAGAGAAACCAGTAACAGACGAGCTACTTAGAGGAAAGGACTCAGCTTAATGTGGAGAGTTTCTAGGGTTTTCTAGGGAGTGGGTAGGTGTCACAGCAGCAGTATCACAACCATGTAGTGAAGATTTATCATCTACAAAGTATATGCAGTCGCTTCCACGAGCGGCTCTCCCTGGTGGTCTAGTGGTTAGGATTCGGCGCTCTCACCGCCGCGGCCCGGGTTCGATTCCCGGTCAGGGAACACCTTTTATGATGAAATTCGAGGCACAAATGACAACCAACTATGCTATGGATTACACTTTCATTAATAAAAATTAATGTGGATGGTCTACATTTGTGTCCTTTATAATAACAAATCCTGACAGAACTGTATTGCACACAGATTTGTCTCTGTTTTTTGGCCTACTCTCAGTGATATAAATGTCTTATAAATTTTTATATGACTTATTGCAGATCTGTTGTATTAGACTGCGTTAGTTTTAGCTAGGTGTACTTAATAAACTTGGAACAGAGTGTATATGAAATTATGTTAATCAATGCTTGTGTTACTCAGTTGGTTCCCAGAGGAGTGATTTGTTTCTCTTATCCTGCTTTGCTGAGGCCAAATGTTATGCTGTGCTACACAGCTGCAGCCGGGAAACTGGCAACGATCCAGCGTCCTGCACAAGGACACTTAGCAGAGAGAGCAGGTGTTGTCAGACTGGCTTGATGCCGCACTATCAAAGAATAATCTCCTTTCATACCTTTTTATAATCCCTAGGCATGAAGCCATGATACACACACTATTAATTGTTTTGTTAGACCTCTTTATGTGATTGTTGTGATCAAGTCAATAGATCAGTGCTGGGTGTAACTAGTTACACCCAGCACTGATCAGCGATGCAATCTATTTGTCAACCACTTAGCTGAAGTGAAAACCATTTGAGTGTCTTGTTATGGCAAACTACCCCTTACCTTACTTCCTCACACTATTGACCCTCTGAACACCAGACATGTAGCACTAAACATGAACCAGAACTCCTGGTCTAACTGATATTTTTACTGGCGGCATGTTTTATATACAGCTGGTTCACTTTTCGAATGCACCTTCCCCATTATGATCTGACTGCATATCAATTGACCAGTCCTTAAATACAAACATGTAGATAATTGGAGGAAGATTGTGCCCGAATGAGAGAGAAGTTGCAGCTCAGACAAACACAAGGCAGTTAAATGAGAGTCATCCTAACAGGTAAACAGATGTATGTAAAGTAAAGAAACTGTAGCCAAGATTTAAAGAATGCCCCAGTGCATAAACATGAATTATATATTTTTCTGTATTTTTCTGTTTTATTTAATTTTATTTCCTTCCTTCATGAGGCCAGGAATAAATTTCAGGTGGGAAAATACTAAATTATTATTAATTAATTATTGTGGACTATTTTATTTATTGTTTGATTTTATTTAAAATTTTTATTTATCAATTTTATTTAGATGGTTACTAATTTAATACTTTTTTTAAAATTCACAAATTTTATTAAAATGTTACTAATTTCGCCATTTTTTAAATTTTATGTAAAAGGTTTATGTAAAAAGTGGAAACTTTTTTTTTTTTTATAAAGGGAAACTTTACTTTCAAAAGCTGTTAGTGTGGGTGTCAGGAAGCTCTCACATTTATCCAAATCTTTATCATTATTATTCACATCAAAACATGTGTCTTCTTGTCTTCTTGAGGATTTGTGTGATTAATTTTTAACTTATTCTTCTCATTCACACTTTTCATAATGGAAGTCAATGAGGAAAACTTTACTGTTTTCTTCAGCTTCCTACTTCGTCATACTTTATGCTAGAAACATCACTCAAATTTTAAATGGGTCTCAGAATTTAATTTTTATTTTAGCTTAAGTTCAGCTTGTTGATATTTATTGTACTTTTTGAATTGATGACGTTTTAATCTTTTTCCGATCTTTTTCAAACTTCTCGGCCGTTTCAGTGGAAATGTGATGTCACCCACTGATGCTGAGAGATGTCTTCATCTTTTCTGTCGTCTTTCTTTTCCTCTTCAGCTTTCATAATCAATGTATAAGACAAAACAATGAGAAACCTCTTCTCTTTTATGAAGTCCTCCTTTTATTGCGACAAGACCTGTGGTTTTTGAGTAATGCGGTCAAAGCCACAGAGTAATGTCTAAATCTCTAACTGAGCGAGATGGAGAAATTCTCGTCAAGATGAAGATGAAGGCAGTGTTTAACTCACTGTGACGCCTTCATTATTATGAGTACGTACACATATTATACAGCAGTGTCTTCAGTGAAGCCTCCGGTTGCTGGAGCTGAGTAAATGTCTCAATATGACTTATAGTTTTTGAGCAATAGACCATTTTGTGAGATGTTTTCTAAAGTGTCAGTATTCCTCCCAAGAGGTTAAAGAGACATGTAAGTGGTTACACTAACAATGCAGCTGTTTCCCTTCTGTTTTCAAACATTAAAAGTGATTAATTTCTATTGAAGCCACATGTCTGTCTTTTCCTTCCGTTACCTTTCTTTCTTCTTCTTTTACTGTCATCTTTCTTCTTCTTTTACTGTCATCTTCTTCTTCTTTTACTGTCATCTTCTTCTTTTACTTTCATCGTTCTTCTTCTTTTAATGTCATCTTTCTTCATTAACAATGATTCAAACAAGTTAGGTGATTGTGAAACTGAGCCTCTTCTAAAACATATTGTATGCAGCTGTTACGACTGTTATTACTGTTAATTCTGTCCTCCATGATTAGTTCCACTGTCAACAGCAGTACATGCTGTGAATAATGTTAATGCTTCAAAAAGTACTAGTAGTACTTCTGTTATTCTGACTGGAATACAACTTACTTTTTGTATGACTTTCTTTCTTTCCTGCCTCCTTCCCTCCTTCCTTCCTTTATTTCCTCTATTAAGGAGGTTATGTTTGTTGGTTTGTTTGTTTTTCAGCAGGATTAAGCAAAAATGGGGAAAGGGCATAGGACATAAAATTTACTTCATTTACTTCCACAGTTTCTTTTGTCCTTCTTTCCTTCCTTCTAATGACAATTCTTTCTTCCTTTCTTTCTTTCTTTCTTTCTTTCTTTCTTTCTTTCTTTCTTTCTTTCTTTCTTTCTTTCTTTCTTTCTTTCTTTCTTTCTTTCTTTCTCTATATCTTGCAGTGTATTTATAAGAGAGTCAGAATGAAGAAACAGAAAGAAACCCTGGTTTCCTGAAGCTCTGTACAGTACGTGACGTCATGCGTCGTCTTTCCCCAGAAGCGTCTTCTGTCTGGCTGAAAGCACTCGAAGAACCTCAGTCAGTGACGGAGAGCTGGACCAGCAGAAGGTAACGGCTTCTTGTCCATGCTATTTGCAGTAGGCTATCACTAATATGTACTGGGAGGATTTGTGTTAGATTTCATTCATAAGAAAGTTTACACACAGAGGAGATAACATTTCATGCGTACATCCATTTATCATTTTTCAGAGAGATAGTGTAGCTGAGTGTATAAATCCTTTTTTTTTTTTCTTTTTCTGTTTTTCTAGAAAAATGTAAAACCCTTGTAGGTTGAGGTAATGTGAACACATTGTTCAAACTCAGACTCAAATGTGACAGAGAGGAGAATTAACAGTCATATGAGGAAAGCTGTTTGTTTGTAGTTGCTGTTTTACTGGCGGCCAGCCTCTACATGTAAGTACTCCAAAAGGGGAAGTATGAAAAGCCAGGAAATTACTTAGAGTGGACGAAGTAAAACAGCTTCTCAATTGTTACTGTATGTAGCCCAACATTGTTTCTCGTTAGTATGTATTCATGTATGTCTCTCTTTCTCCCTCTCTCTCTCTCTCTCTCTGTGCGTGTGTGTGTAAAATCTGTAGGTTGGTAATGAAGCTGTTTCTTGTCCATCCAGTATTTTGGTCCTGTTTCCTGGTTTTATGGGACTTAACAAATGGTGGGTGACTTTTGACATTTATACAAACTACTCTCTCTCTCTCTCTCACACACACACACACACACACACACACACACACACAGAAACAATTAAACCTAATTGTTACCTGAAATCAAAACCCTCAAACAAAATGTCCAGTGCTGAAATGTCCTGGTTTCGATTGTTTAGACCTAAAACACACACACACACACACACACACACACACACACACACACACGCACACACACACACACACACACACACACACACACAGTACACCGTGCTTTACTCATCCAATGCTTTTACCTATCTTTCTTTGATCTGGGTGGTGCTGCGGTGCGTTATCTTTAACCAGTTTCCTCCATCACTAAAAATACCCTAATTTCTGATGAATTAAACCGAAGAACTGGTGTGCTGCCAAAGAGTTGTGCGACACATTTTAATTTTGACTTAATTTTGGCAGACTTGCACTGAAGCTCACGTTGGTCTCCACTTTGCTCTGTGTGCGCTCTCACAGTTGGAACTTGAAGATCCAGATAAGATTAACTTGTGTTTTCCCTCGTGCTACAGGTCTAGATGTGCTATATGAACAATATGTTCTCCTTTCACAGAGACAGAGGGCATCGATCACGATGTCTGTCTGGTGGAAAACGATGTGAGAATCAAAATGCTCTTTTGACTTCCAAAATTTCACAGACACACCAAAAGCTTGTTGCTTAACTAGAGATTTATATTTTGATTTGTATATCCTGTGCTTTGTGCTTGTGAAACTGTTTCAGTACGCACCTGATGCAAACTTTACCTGCCACTATTACCCAACAAATCTACTCAACTGCTCCTGGTCATTCGACGCTTCACAGGAGCTTTCTGCCCACATCAGGTACTCGTGTTTTAATCATACATTACCAAAGGTTTGATCAATACCATTTAAGACATCTAAAATTAACATATTTACCAGACAGGTTTGCTCAAATGCGCAACTCTTTTTCTCTCTATTCATCCAGTATTTGTGATGATGACGATGCAGTGATTCCCTCTCTGAGCCAATCGTCTAATGAAAGAGTCGGATCAATGTCTTTGACTGTGCAGCGGCATGAGGCGGCATTTATGGTAATCCAGTTCAACATGTCCCTGGACGGCAATTGGACAGTCAAAGCCTACGCAACAAACGACATGGACCAAATAGGTAATACTCCCGGGCTCAAACACAGTTGTCGTTGCATGTGCAAATGATAATGGTCTTCAGTGGATTTGACTGATTTTGTGGATTTGTGTGTCACAGAGGTCGTGTCCCCACCCTCTAACATCTCTGCAACAATCAAAGATGGCAACCTGTTGGTGACATGGAGTCCACCCTACAATAGATCAAAACCCAGTTGCTTTGAATACCTGCTGGACCTGGGTGACCAGGTACAGTATACAGATTGTATTATTGTCTGGTGCACATAACAACAGGAATAAGGAACAAGATTTTAATCTTTTCATAACAGGAAAAACCCATACCCTTGAAGGGCGAGGTGTCTTATACAGAGCTGAATGTAGATCCCACTCGCACCTACAGGCTGAGGATGAGGGCGAGGAAGAGCCACTACTGTTCTGGATCTGCTCAGTGGAGCGAATGGAGTCCCACCATCAGTGAGTGCTGCTTGTTGAAGTCGTCTCCAGTGGATACAGTCGATACACTCACACTTACATAAATGAACGCAAACAACCTCATTACAGTGATGTCCATCTTCATGTGCATCTGTGTGTAGCGGTGGAACAGTCTGTTGAAAAATTCAGCATTCTGTTGATCGTGTCGATTTCACTTGGAATACCCATGATCCTCCTGGCTGTGCTGCTGCTGGTGCGCTATCAGAGGTACTGCTTCTTTCTCTTACTCAATGACTAACCTGTTGACAGATTACACATACATGCATATATATACATATATACAGTATATATATTTATAACATGCAAGTGCTTAGTACCAGTATATATGTATGTGCAAGTGAAGAATTCAGTTTTGGCGTAGTGGTCCCTGACTCTCACGCACTCACATACTGACATGCTCACATTCATACAGATCCTCGCAGACTTCCTATTCCTCTACACATTCCTTTTTTTTTTCAAATCAACTTCAGTGAGCTGCTTTTGACGTGATACATAAACTCTGTCCTCTCTATTGAATGTGAAACTGACCAGTGTCAGAAAGTCGTGACCCCGACGTCACAAGAGGTGAGAAAACAAAGGGCAGAGCTGTACAAGTGGTGGTAGAAAAGCCACAAAACATACATCCTTAACTTCCTTCCTTAGAGTGTGTGTGTGTGTGTGTGTGTGTGTGTGTGTTTGTGTTTCAGGGTGTCCGAACTTCTGTTTCCTCCAATTCCTCGCCCGCCGCCAAAATACAAATTTTTCCTGGAAAGAAATGACACATTCAATGTAAGTACATGGCCCTACTGCAAACACATGAGCTCACATCACACACTCACCCCTACCACAAACACTTGCTGTGCTATTGTTCCAGTTCTCCTCTCCTGCCCTGCCACCGAAGGCTGAGGAGGAGATCACAAAGGTGGAGGACGCAGAGTAAAAACCACCTCCAAAGACATTTTAAAAGCAGAATGGAGAGGACGCTTTGAAATGTAATGAATGTCTGAGGTCTAACTATTTTAATATGAAATTTCCATTCAGCTAAATGTGTTGAATGCATGGATATGTGTGTGGGTGTGTATTTATGTGGAAATTGTGTTTTTTTTATAGCATCATATAGTTCTAATTAAAGCACTTGTTCTGCCTGAACTTGCTGGTTAGTTGGTCCTGAAGTATCTAGTCCTTTTACAAACTGTGTGTAACTTGTATTCGTGTGTAAATAACCCTCATCTTCTCTTTTAATATCAAATGAAATGTAATTATAAAATGTTGAAAAGGAGAAAAAAAAGGGGGGGTGGGGGTGGATACAACCAGTGTTAAATAAAATGTGAATGCAACAAAAAGGCTTAATTAAATAAAGGTTTCATGAACTTGAAGCAAAGGTTCAAAGGTTTTATGCAATTTTCTTATTGACTTTTCATGTCTGTCCGTTGAATATGAAGCTACAGCAGCCAGTTAGCTTAGCTTAGCATATAGACTTGAAATAGGGAAACAGTTTGCCTGATGCTGCCCAAAGCTCCACCGACCCCCAAACTGTGGAAACTCCAGGAAACAATCAGGCAAACTGTTTTTACACTGTTGTTTTTTGTACATATTATACAAACAAGATATAGTGTCTTAAGAGTGAGCTTTTGTTTGTTTGTTAGCTTTTTAACAAGCCATGCTAGCTGTTTCCTCCTGTGTCCACTCTTCGTGCTAAGCTAAGCTAACCAGCTGATGGCTGTAGCGACAGATATGAGAATGGTATCAGTTTTCACATTTAACTCTAGAAAGCAAATAAGTGTATTACCCAAAATGCCTAACTCTAGCTTTCAAAGTCTACACTCAACACAGACCCAGCCACCGCAGACACAGGAAGAGTCAGTGGGAGACTCAAGAAAAAAAAAGTCAAAACCACAAAAATCAGGTGATCCAGCTTCATTTCCTGCTGCAGTTTATTCCATCTGAATTCAGACGCTCCAGAATAAGATACAGCCGAGATTTAGAAAAGTAGAGTTTGTTTATACTTCTGGTTCTTGTGGTGGGCTAACACGTTGCTAAGACACTTTATGTTAGTTTTAACTAGCTGCTTCATTAGAAGTGCTTTTTAAATACATACTAAGAAATAAAGGTCTCCTCTCACAGACATACAGGTCCAACCTACGCTCTTGTACAAGTCCTCAAGCCATTTTCCTGATTTTAATCTCAGAGCGCTTTGGTTAAAAAAAACATTTAAAGACTGAATGTTGCTGCTTTTATATAAATAATAACACAATTTTCCAATAAGGATGAAACTGTAGCCTGAAATACTTGTTGCTTGACAGAACGAGAGCGAGTTATCAATAGAAAGTTTAGCTTTTATTGAAGGCCTGGCTTGAATGAGCCTAAGAAACTGAACCAGTTGGCGACAGAGAAATCACAGAGAATTAAATATTACAGCAATAATGAACACAACCACTGCAATTAACAAAGAAAAGAACGTTTGGCAGCAGCAGCAGTGAGAACGGACATGAACTCAGTCCTTTTAAGAGCTTGTTGTGAGACCTGAGATCAGCTTGTATTTCGGATATAAGATATCGTAATAAAGTCACATGGTGAATTAAGTGTGCCACAATAGATTGTACGATCTGCAGTGCTACATTTCCTGTGTTGTTAGACTCAGTGAGCCCGTTATCGCTTCAGGTGAGATGAATCAAACGTGCAGACAACCACACAGATCGTATAGATACTGCACACGAGCAGATATAAGACACCAAAACCCATCAACCCAATGTCTGTGTAGAAAAAAACATACCACAGTTCATGATCACGACTATGAAAAATATATTTTCTTTACCCCAACATAATACACAGTCCACAGTTATGACCAATCACATGTGAAGAACACAGGTCTGAGAACAGGAAACCACAGCAACAAAATACAGTGTTTCCCATGACACCAAATCAAAAACATTTCAATGACTTTCAAGGTCTCTTGAGTAGAATCTGACATGTTTAATACACTGCAGTGGCTTCTTTTTCACAGTTGTTGTTAGGTAAAACACCATGTGTGAAATTCTTTGAAACCGATACTCTGCGTGACACGGGTTGGGGTTAGGGGTTTGATAAAAATAAACACGGAAAACCCCGAAGAAATGTGACATATTCTTGATGTGCCACATAAATGTGCGCTCCTCTTCCTCTTCATCTTCAGTTTGTCCACCTGATTTACGGCGGTGGTCTGCCGGTGTGAAGGTACGGCCTCAACACAGAGAGCTGCGGCCGCTGCTGCTGCTCATTTCCATGTAGGCAAAGTCTGTGGAGGAGACAGCTGGAGCTGTGTTAGAGTTGAGTGAGTAGGTCATGAGTCACAACACATTTCCTTTCTGAAAAAGAGCTCACACTTAATATACCGTGTGTGTGTGTGTGTGTGTGTGTGGTGTGTGTGTGTGTGTGTGTGTGTGTGTGTGTGACCAGATTTAACTTTACTACCACACGGTAACTTTAGAAGATTTTTCACCATGTTTTTGCAATTTGACACAAAGGAAAATTTCAGTGGTGTGCGGTGACTTATAGACAGGCGAGCAGAGCCGAAGAACGCCCCCTCTCCCCTTCCGCCCACAAACCAACAACATCTCAATGAGTCTCTCTCAGATTCAGGGCCTGTCCTGTCTCATCATTTTGTGCTACTTGTCTTTCCTGTGCTGAAAGTCTCTGTCCTGCACCTTGCTGCTCTCCTTCCTGGCTGAAGAATTTTCCCTTTGAACTTACGGTAAACAAATCAAATGAACAGCATAGACCAAATATATCTAAAAAAAAAAAGAAATTTCATTAAAAAAATATTTACCATTAACTGACAATGACACAGATGCAAGGAGTGATATCTCTTCCACTTCAGTGTTGTTCTATTAGAGAGCTGAAGGAATGACTCCTAAAACCTGAACGTTAGCATTTTAGCACCTTAGCGCTTTCAGTTACATCCACAGATTTTTGGTTAGTTTTCCTGCAAATAAAGTCTGTGTTTAACACGAGCTCAAGACATTTTCACGTGTTATTCTACGACGTAAAATACATCAGTAAATATCCCGGTGGGGACTTTTTAAACTTTTTGTGTGTATCAAAAAAGGCGGATGCTAATAAGTGGCTAAATGAGACTCAGAGGTTTTACTTGTCACCAGTTTGTTGTGTTTACTCTTATAAACTATTACTATCTTTGTAAGAGGAAAGGTTTTTGTAGAAGGAAGTTTAGCGGTGGTGACGCTGAGATCAAGTGACTGTAGTGTAGTTCATTTACAGCCTAACATCAGCTTCTTATAGTATTCAGGCTTCAAAAACCACAACGTGGTTTTCATTTGTGAAGATTTAACCGTGCTGAACAAAAGTATCATGAACTTTTGTTTGTCACAGAGTTTATTGTCAGCAATAATCCAAAAGCCAATTTAAAAACCCCATTATGTTTTTGTTGAGGGAACCGGGGTGGTGCTAATACCGGGGTTGGCCCAAAAATACGTTATCCCTGCTCCACTCTTGATGTCACTTCCTGCCTCGTTCGTCCTGACAGCACGCCACTGCTCTATATCCTGACATATAATGTAAATGTGTGTGTGTGTGTGTGTGTGTGTGTCATACCTTCTCCAGAGCTGAAGTACTGTAGCTGTGCTCTGTCCAGTGGGTCTGTGAGGGGGGGTATCCTGACACCAGAGGCTGTGCCCCTTCTGATGTTCTCTATCAATGTCTCCACCGTCCTGTATCTCTGCTGTCTGACTCCTGAAATCTAATCATCACACACACACACACACACACACACAGACACACACACACACACACACACACACACACACACACACACACAAAAACCACAAATAAGCACCTTGTCTGTGCGTGTGGACATGTGTGATCTGCGTGCAGGTGTTCACCCACCTGAAGACTCCAGCCCTCAGTGGAGTGCACGAGCCTGTAGGTGTGCACAAACGGTGCTTTCCTGTAAAACACAAATTTCAGATATTTTAATGATTTGCTGTGAAATGTGTAAAACCTGAAACTGTGTGCACATGTTCCAGTGGAACGACTGAATCTGAGAGAGGATGACTAAATGATTTCAGTTTTGTGTTCGACACCACTGAAGGTGAAACAAGTTCTCATTTACTTCTTACAAATCTTTGTAGAGCGCAGTCAAACTGATTCAGTTCATTCAATATATCTACAATATACAGTCACCTGGAATTTCAGTAAGTCTTTTCATACTTTATTTATTATCCTTTAACTGTTTATCTTTCTAAATTCTGTATATGAAGCCGATTTAACAATGTTACGAAATGATTGTAAGACGGTGGGAAAACGGCTCTTAAATGACTATTAAGTAGGAATATGTGAAATGTGAAAATACTCTGTTACAAGTACAAGTCCTGCATTTAAAATCCTACTGAAGTATTGCCAGCAAAATGTACTTAAATATCAAAAGTAAAAGTATTTGGCCACAGAAAATGTTTTCCTGTATGAGTAGCATTTTACTCCTGCTGGTCAGTGTAGAGCGAGTTTTTACCACTTTAGTCCAGTGGTTTCCAAACAAGGGGTCGGGCCCCTCTAAAGGGTCACAGCATAAATCTGAGGGGTCTTCAGATGATTAATGTGAGAGGAAAGAAGAATAAACAATGTTCTCACACACTTATCTGCTTTCATCTGTTGTTCTTTTCTATCTAAAGATCGTTTATATTGAGTGTGAGTCTCAGGTTTGTAAATGAAACTATGAGAGAAGTCAAGAGGGGAAACGTCTCTTTGTTAATAGGTCAGACATCTGAAACTAGACACTACAGGTTTTTTTGTGAGGGGTCACAAGGGAAAAGGGTTGAAAACACTGGTTTAATCTTCTGTATTTTCATGAGATGATCACTTGTTTTAAATTTAAAATCTGAATCTGAAATGTAACCCTTGATAAAAGCTGTCATATCAATGCAGTAGGGTAAATGAAAGTACATGTGTATAAAGTTGATATGCTCAAGTACAAGTACCTCGAATTTGCACTTAAGCACAGAACTTGAGTAAATATGCTTAGTTACTTTCCAGCACTGTTCGTCTGTTTAATATATATTACTCTGCGTGTTTTCAGCTTCCTGCCTCAGTGAGGTGGACAATCTTCAGATTTGGTAAAATGGGTTTCACAGTAGAGGAATTTTCAAAACCCCTTTATACCTAAATACCAGTTCCATTTTTACAAGCTCTCTGCAAAGGCTTTCTGATTCTTTTTCCATTAAAATTAAAAAAAGAAAAGAAATTGCAGCTGAACTGATGCAGTAAGAGTTGAATGTCTGTTTTTTACGGCCCAAAACATATTTACATAAAAGAAAAAAACCCTCTCTGGAGGCTTCAGTAACACAACACTGTACATTTTCCAGCAAGTGCAAACTGTAATTGTTTAAGAAATGCTGTTTATTTAATATCATTACATGGACAGGCACTTGAGTCATGGTCTCATATAATTGAATTCAGATAAAAGTGTGTAAGAGTTTCAGAGTCCAGCTACGATTTGTTCAATTTTTTCTTTTCTATAATTCATTTTATTCTTTGCTAAGCACCTTTTAAACTGGCTTTAACAAACTCTGACTTTCTTTCTTTCTTTTTTTTTTTACCCAGTTTGTCGATTGAACAGAGTTAAAGCTGCCAGGAATCTCAAGTATAAGAATATGATGCTTGTGCCTGTAACAAGGTACGAGAATTACTCAAAACATTATCACAGACAAGTTTAAGGTTGTAGATAATGTCTGTGCTGCTGTAAACCACTGAAAAGTTTTTTACAAATGTCTTCAAAAACGTTTTACGGTCTACGGATATGAAAGAGTTTTTGTTTGAAAGCCCCACGTCAGCACTTTCTCAGCTTGTCTCTGCGTGACATATAAATAAACTTATGTTGCTGTAAGTGAAACACGCTCAGTCTAGTCACAGATGATGGATAAATGAAGAATGATCCAACTAAATCAAAATATAACTAACTGAAAAGTGACATTTGTAGCACCACACACTCACAGCTCACCTCACACACAGACAGTATGCCCCCTGCATGGTCTCGCTGTCTCTCAGCAGAAAGCTGCCGTCATGTCCAAACCTCTCCAGCAGCCTCTCTGTGGCCTCGCTTCCAATTCTCCCGTAGTACATGGACTGGACCAGCAGCCCCTCCTGCTCCATGCTGACTCGCAGGCAGGCACCCACCGTCTGATCGTCCGGAGGGTGGAAGTGGCGCAGCAGGTTTGCAGCAGCAGACACGGCTGTGAAAGACAAGTGAATCGTTTCTGGTTTTCACACTTTTCTCTCATGCAGCCACAGGTCACGTAATGCTCTCTGTCTGAACCAAATAAGGATTTTTATCAAATGAAATGTGAAAGTGTGATTTTGGTTTACTTGTGTCCTCTTACTTCGCTGCCTGTTTTACATTGAACTGAAAAATACTCACAAATCAACTTAACTCTCATTTCTTTTTCTACCACACACTCCACTGTTTTGCCTTCTGATAATCTGCATGTGTGTAAACATTTGTTTTTGTTTTAGTCAAACTTTTATATGAAATTACATTTTAATATTCAACTGGAACATTTCATGAGAATATGTAGATTTGGACATTTTGTACCACCAGGATGTGGTGCTGACAAACACTGCTGGAAACTGAAAGTCTTTTAAATGTGGTTTGTGACAAATAAACAACCAGCCAACCCCCATCGCTCAATCTCATGCTGACATAGTTGTGGGTGTGTCCTGGGTACAGTATTTTGACTGACCTGAACAACAGAGAGGGAAAAGCCTCCTGTAATGAACAATCACACACACTTCTCACACACTCAGACTTTTAATGCTTCACCGGGTCAAATGGAAATATCTGTACTTAAACATTTGAATTCTGCATGAAAGCAACACAAAGCGCATACAAGAAAAATATAAGTTTTTATTCAAATACTGCTCTGTATTACAGTTTAAAGATATTTGAGTATTCACTAAAATATGTAGTGTTCAATATGGTTCTCATTCTGTTCTCCCTTCTTCTTATTCTCCGGCCTCCAGTGAGTTGATGGCTTGGAGCTCTGCAGAAAACCTCTCGCCCAAGTCTCCGTTGGCCCGCAGGAAACCAGCCAGCCTCCTCAGCTGCTCAGTGTCCTGATGAAGCGACAGAGTCAGTTGAAATCATGTGACAAATTTCTTTCTATTCATTATGTGTTACTCGTGTAAGTGAAAGTCTTTATTTGTTCCTCGCACCTGTGTCTTTGTCGCAGCATCGTCAGCAGCATCAGAAGCATACAGTAACTCCTGCAGCCTCTCTTGTAGCAACTCAGCTTCCCATTGGCCGATTAAGTCGGCGCTGGTCTCCCATTGGTGGACAGAGTCACACTCAAATTCATCTGATACAGCAGAGTCCAGTCGGTCAGAACCAGGGACATGTACTGACAAATCAGCGGTCAGCATCTGGACAAGAAACGCACATGCAAACAAAGTGTGACGCAAAGTAACACACACACACACACACACACACACGCACACACACACACACACACACACACGCTCACCTCATTTATCTCTTGTCCAGCTGTTGTCATCTGTGGCACGTGGCTGAACTGCTGCACAAAGCGTCTCAGAGTGATCTGATAACATCTCATCCATTCATCTTTCATATGCATCTCACAAGAATGCATTAACTCATTCCTGTATCGGATCACCTGAAACCACACACACACACACACACACACACACACACACACACACACACACACTTTCAAATTCATTAATATGAAGGATGGAAGCAAAAACAAAAGAACAGATCAATCTCCCGCAACATTTTAAAAAATACAAACCTCTTTGTTTTGTATTTACACTCCTCTGCTTCATCACTGGTTCTGGGTTCAGTCACTCTAATTCTTAAAAACTGAGTTGGGGATTTAAAATGTCTTTACTGATAAAAGTATAAAACATTTAATCATGAAGGCATAA
The DNA here is from genome assembly GCF_021018895.1 of Seriola aureovittata. NCBI lineage: Eukaryota > Metazoa > Chordata > Actinopteri > Carangiformes > Carangidae > Seriola > Seriola aureovittata. The sequence continues at coordinate 21,770,743 of NC_079375.1, read as the reverse complement.
AAGAAGCAAACTTATTGTTTTAGGCTGTTTGTGAGGTTTACTGACTGCACGTGAATTCTTGAGGTCTACAGTTTAAATGACAGCAGTCCACTGCACATCACAGCCCTTATTTTACTAACTGCTTTTCACTCAACTTTTTTATAATTATTTCATTATAATATTTTTATAATTATTACTATTTATTCTGCCTGTGGTGTTTTTTTTCTCCGTTTCATTAATTCTTACAATTTCTGACCTTTTCATTCCATCTTTTAATTTGCAGCTCTTTGTGATGTTGGTTTTGAAATCAGTGTTATCATTTATATATTAATTGTTCTCCTCTTCCAGTATTTGATGATGAATTAGTAAAGTAATAGTTTGACATTTTTGGAAATATGTTTATTTATGTTCTTGCTGGGAGTTGTTGTACAGGGCAAAGTGACACGACTAGGAGACAGATGCATCGTGGTCAGAGAAGGAGAATATTTACCTCTCTCACTAACTTTGGATTCACAGACTGGAAACAATCACAGTAGTTGATGAGGTTGAGCAGAGCGGAGGCATCAAACTGATCTGCCCCCTTCACTTTCCCCTGACCTCGTGGCATGTAGGCCTGCAGAGAGAGAGAGAGAGAGAGAGAGAGAGAGAGAGAGAGAGAGAGAGAGAGAGAGAGGTAACTTCAATACATTTTAAATTATAGAGCTGCAACAATTCATCACTTAACAGAACATTAATCATCATCAATGAATCGCCTTAATCAATTTACAAGACAATAGGCCAAATGTTTTCAAATGTCAGGATTTGATGCTTTGTCATATTTGATAGTAAATTGATGAGTTTTGGACTGTGGTTGAATATAACAAGCAATTAAAATAGATGAGCAGTGTTGGAAAGTAACTTTAAGGAGCTTTTACTGTCTTGTCTCATAAAGCAATAACAACAACACACTGCTCACTATAAAGAAACTTTGACAACTATTATACTGTACCGTTCATACTGCAGTGTGTGTGTGTGTGTGTGTGTGTGTGTGTGTGTGTGTGTGTTGTACCTTAGCCACTTCCCAGTGGTCTGTTCTCCAGGCTGGAGGGAAACAGTTGTCCCAGTTCATGGTGGCATCAGGTTGTCTGTGGTGTTTAATGATCACTCTCTGCCACTCAGCACACACCATACATGTTCCAGAAAGCTTCACACACACACACACACACACACACACACACACACACACACACACACACACACACACACACACACACACACACACACACACACACACACGTTTACAGCTTATTCACGTTAGAGTGACAATAAGTGGGAAATGTTGTTAAAGATATTCTATATTATGTCGCAGTGAATGAAAAGAGAGTAAGACTAAACAGACTCACTTTATTCCCTCTCGGTCTGCATGATGTCACACACTGTTTCCGCAGCACAGTGTTTTGATTGAGCAGATCCGCGTGGAAACTTTTCATGTGCTGGCTGATGAATCGGTGGAGACCATTCTTCAGTATGAGCAGACACCGTCCTGCTTTCAGCCAGTTTATATACTCTCTGTCGTTGAGACGACGGACCAGCTCCTCTCGGACCATCTCCGCCTATCGCCCTCTTCCTGAAGTAAGGACAAAGAAACCAAAACAAGCCCGAGCACGTTCCTCCTCTGTAGCCCCGCCCACTCGGTGCGAGTAACACAGCGGCCACAAGATGGCGGCGTCGACTTTAGAAACGTTAGGTTGTGACCGTTTGTCCTGTCTGTCCTGGTTTGAGGAGGAAGGAGGTCGATGGTGACAGATTTCAATAATGAATTCAGCTCAGGTAGGAGATATTTTAAAGTTGTTGTGCTGTCTCTGTTTCTTCTTTACGTTTATTTATTTATTTTTTTAAAAAACAGCTTAGCTTGGTGGCGCTAGCACCTGGATACACAGCCTAGCAACAAAACAACTGCTGTGTGACTCAGTGCGTTCAACTACCACCTTTTCACTGAGGAAACTGCAGCTGATATTTACATTTTCTTGAGGCTCTTGTGAATCCTGCAGAGCTGGGTGTGTGTGTGTGTGTGTGTGTTAGAGGAAACCTTTCTGTCACATGGGTTGCTAGTGATAAACCTACCAAGTCAATATGACCAACATGGTATTGAGACGCCAACAACAGCATCACAAACAGGAGCTGTGTGTACTTGTCTCGGGTTTGTATTTGCAAAACTAGCCTGAACTCAAGTGAGATAAGGTAAAAAAATAAAAAAATAAAAAAAACTTGACTAAGTGATCCAGGATCTCATTTGTGGTGCTCTGTTCAAAAATGTAAAAACAGTTTTCATACAAATTATTTCCATGGTAGCTCCACTGAAAGGTGTGCACGGGGCTGTGATTATCTTTTCTGCAGTTTGAGTGAATAAAAGCAGCATTAATTAATTTTTATGTCCACTTGAGGGCAGACTTGAAAAACAAAAAAATTTACATATTATCACAGGCTGATAGGACTAATGTGTTAACACATTAGTTGCCTGTTTAAATATCCAGGAAACACAAAGTAACTAGCATTTATTTGAAGCCACCTGATGAAATCCAATATTCACTCATTTTGCTTTTGCATTTTAGTGTCAAACTGTGTGTGCTGGCTTGTTGCTAATTTTTCTGAGCTTTTTCACTGAAATCAGCAGCTGGCTGCATCTGGAAACAACGACTGAACCAAAACAGTAAACCAAGACAATGAGCTGAGCGACACTAAAAGGCTCCATAGAGTCGAGGGGAACAGCAGATTCTGGTGATAATTATCTTGCTTTGTCACTACGAGGAATCCCCTTTACATTAGTCATTTGATCCAATGTTGATATAAAAATATCAACTACATATAGGCTGATATTACTGCAGCTTTAAGTTAATAAATCATAAAATTATGAAAATCTTAAAAATGTTTTTAGAAAGGTTCCTATAGCTGCTGGTATCTATGCAGGTCAGATGATGTATACCTTTGTCAAATGTATGACCACATCTGACTCCATAACCTGCTGGAGACGTGCCTTGTGCCACCCTGCAGCAGCCCCTTATGGAAGGTGGCATCACCAAGCTGCTACATCTGCTGTTTGCTGTGAAGGGGACGGCTGGAAAACCTTAAAGAGTCTGGCCAGCAGCTGCATGCACCGACCTCCCGGAGGCTGCTGCTGGAGGTGCTCATCGGGGAGGAGCTGGAGTTTCTGACAGATACCATGTATCAACTGAGACTGTAGGGGCTGGCAGGAGGAGAGAAGCTACTCATCCCTTGCTATTTCAAGCCTGAGCAGTATGGACAGACATGCTGAAGGGAAATACACCTTAAAACATTTCAACTTAGACAACAGCCATTGACACTGCACCATTTATTTCATTTCTGGGTCTATTGTGTTTCGTGGTGCAGACAACATCAAGATATTTTCAGGATAGTTACAGTTTCACAGCACAATAATCTCTCAGTTATTTACTTCTGCAACTTCTGCACCGTCACCAGTAAATGTCCGGTTTTGACAGCTCCTTTCCAGAGCTGCCAATTTATACTGAATCCTAATCATACAAGAATTAATTATAGAAGAGACCGAGATATCAGTTCATCAACCAACTGAATGTAAATTTTCAGTGGGGTCCAGAAATCTGACACCAAGTGGTATCTTATATACGCATATAATGTACATACATATAGTTCACAAACAACAAATGGGGTTTATACAAGCTCACTTTGCGTCACGTAGGGAAATCAGTAACTGAAAAAGGACTTGTTTGGGAAGATTGCATGAAAACAGGACCAAAATAAACCCGCTGTGAACTTAAAAAGGTGTGAAACAACTCATGGTATGTACCGAACATCAGGGAGTGCAGATATGTCACAGTAGTTGGTAGTAGGGCAGTAGTAGATCTACAAAGTGAGAAGGGCAGTTTCTTACAATCTATCATGGATCACAGTGTTTGTGTGTTAGTCTGATACTTTTTTCAAGACAAGAAATATTTCAAACCACATAAAATACCATGAAAGTTTGAAATAGTTGTCACAAAGACCATGTCACCCTTATTTTTCAGATTCTTTTAAAAACTTTCTTTGGTGACTATTTCAAGGTCATATCCACAATGCAAGCGTTGGCTAACAAAAAGTCCTGCACTCCTGTTATTGGAACATCAAACATAGGGCAAACAACAAAAAGCCTTGGATACTGAAAAAAGGGTAAAGTGAATCAGATTTTTTTTTTTAAAGACAGTTTTTAGCCATGCACTTAGAGAGATGGAAATGCCAGATTGTCTGGCGTTCCACAACTTTGGTCCAAACCGAAATGTCTCAGCAACGACTGAATGTCATGAAATATTGTACAGACAGTCAGAATACTCAAACGATATATATCCTAATGACTGTAGATGATCCTCTGACTTTTCATCTAGTGCAACCGTTAGCTCAACCAATACCCGCCATAGTAATGACATTCCCATCAGGCTCAGCTGTATTTCCTGCGTAGCAAATGTTAGCATGCTAACAGGCTAAACTAAGATGGTGAATGTGTTAAACATTAGTCTATAGTTGCTAAACATCAGCATGTTAGCATTTGTCACTGTGAGCATGTTAGCGTGCTGATATTAGTATTTAGCTTGAAGCGTTTAAGCACAGCTAAACAGAGCTGCTAGCATGGCTGTAGACTCCTAAGTCAAGGGACTTGCAGTGGAGGCTTTTATTGTATATCATTATTTATATGGTTATGTACAATTTGTGTTTTCTTATATACACATTCTCTTTGATTAGGTTTTATTATTGTAATGCTACCTACAAAATGAAGTCTCTCTGATATTTATATAGTTATACTTCTTTGTTGTTCAGCAAAGGGCAGATGTGCAAGACACACAACTCGAGAACTGAGGATTCTCTGTTTTGAGTCACTGTATTTGTTTTTGTGTTTTTATAGCTCTTTGATTGACTGCCTTCTGCCCAGTGCATGCTGGGATATGTTCTAGCTCCCATGACCCCAACGTGGAATAATGACAGAATGTTGAAAGAAAGAAAGGTAAGTAGAGTACATCACCATTCAGTTCTATGTTTTTTAAGTGACTGATTTAACTGATGTATACAGCTCTACAACTGCAGCTGAAACAGTCACAGGACCCCCAATTAAAACATATTACATTACAATTATGAAAATGAAAAGACATTTGTGTTGTATCACATAATTTCATCTTTACATGAAAATTTAATTAGTCTTTTAGGATGCACAGAGAAAAACAAATATCCCTCTATCTTTGTAATTGGATCTCTATGGATTTGATGATAGTTAAAGTAGATTAGACGCCCTGGAGTGTGTGTGTGACTGAGTGTATGAGTGTGTGTGCATAAATGTGCCCTGTTCAGCAGTCAGTCGAGGGGACACAGCGAAATTAATGTGAGTGTGTGTGCTCGTAGGTATGTACAGGAGTGTGCAAGCATGTACATAAATACATATATGCATTTGTGTGTGGTAGAGTGTGTGCGTGTGTGTGCCCGCAATCCCAGCAGGGTGTTTTTTTTAAGCAGAGGAGATCAAAGAGACATTAGTATTCTGAAATAAATCACATGCTCAGGCCTCACTGTGTGGGTCCCCAAACACATACACAGGAGACACACACTCTCTGTCTCATTCTCTCCGTCTCCTCCTTTCTCTTTCCCCCTACCATCTCTCTCTTCAAAAGACACCACCAGCCTGCACCTCCTTCACCACCACCACCACCACCACCCCTTCCCTCCACCCTTCCCCCTCCTCTTCCCGGCCCCTAGCGGCCTTCAGAGCTATCTGCTTACTGGCTCTGAATCCTTTGTTACATCCTTTCAGTTTCTCACGTTCCAACTTGAGCCCCGTCTCCTCCCTCCGTCTGCAAATAAGCAGGAAAATGCTTTGTCAGAGGAAACTGTTGTTCATCGCTGAAAAAGTCAGAAACGCAAAGTAGGGGTTTTTGACAAGTATATCCTTAGGGAGAGACCTCTCGTTCTCCCTGCCTCTCTCCATCTTCCTCCCTTTGCCCCTCTCCTTCTTTCACACCTCTCTTTCACTCTACCTGTCTTTCGCCAACTCCCCTCTAAGCTCAGCAGTTGAATGATTCTGAGCGATCTTACATTTTTTTTCTCCAGTTTTTGGTGCGTGAATATCTTTACAGAGGAGTGTGAGCACTTCTAAGACTTTTGACAATGCTATGACTCACTCCTAAGTTTGGGAGTAATGAGAGCTGTTCTGCTAGGCGGCCTGCATCCGCTGGACTTCGCCCTGCTCTGAAAGATGGTCACTGCTGTTGCCGGTGGGAGAAAGAGGCGAACAGAGGAAGAGAAAGTAAAGGGAAAGGGAGGAAAATGATTGACATGGTGTAGCTGCGAGAGGAAGAAGCTCATTTTTAGCCCAAGAATTAGAATGAGTAGAACATAAATGTTGTAGCTGCCTGACAGTTACAATATCCATGAGATTCAGGATTTTCTTTGTGCTTTGTTGTCAGTGTGTGTGTATGTATGAGCGCATGTGGGCATGTGTGTGGGATGGATAAGTTTAGGCCTATGTGTGCATGCATATACTTATTTATGTGCATGTGCATGTATCTGTGCATGTCTGCTTGTGTGTGTGTGTCATTTTGATAGCCACCCACATGAATATGCAGATCAGTTTTAGAGAGCGTATGTGCTCAGCATTAAAGCCCACTCTCCACTGCTGACCCAATTTCACACTGCAGTGTATGTGTGTGTGTGTGTGTGTGTGTGTGTGCATGTGTGTGCGTGCACTTGCTTATCAATGCATTTCGCCAAGGTTGGAAAAATAGTGTGGTTAAGGTGGAGGCATGTGTGTAGGTGCGTGTGTGTGAGTTGGCCTATGAGTGTTTACAGTATTTATGAAGCAAAAAAACACATGCGATAAGTCTTATCCAGCACACACACACACACACACACACACACACACACACACACACACACACACACACACACACACACACACACACACACACACACACACACACGCACACACTCACACTCACAGTTGGCTGCAAATACCATAAATTCACGTGAACACACTGACCAAAGAACATGATTCTACAAACACAGCCAGTTGCTCTGTCGTTGTATCTCTTTGTTTCTCTAGCACACGCCTTTTAAATGTAATATGGTTCTTCTCATCACTATGAATAACTGAAAAGATTAATGGGATTGTTTGACTTTTTGGGAAATTCACTTACTTGCTTCTTTCGCCAAGAGTTAGATGAGACAATTGACACCCCTCTCATGTCTGTCTGTTAAATATGGAGCTACAGTCAGCAGCTGGTTAGCTTAGCCTAGCGTAAAGACTGGAAACAGGGGGAAACAGTTCACCTGGCTCTGTCCACAGGTACAATTATTTGCCAACACCACCACAAAATGTGGTTGTATCTTGTTGAATAACCAACAAAAAAAGCAGTGGAGTTTGTGTGCTGGACTATTTCCTAGCTTTATACAGTGACTTCTCCTTGTGTCAAGTGTTTACGCTAAGCTAAGCATCCCCTGGATGTGGCTTCATATTAAAGAAATTGACATTTTGGTAAATGGACCGCACCTACATAGTGCTTTTTTCTAGTCTCATAGACTATTCAAACTACATTCATACACCAATGATACATCGAGGGCAATTTGGGGTTCAGTATCTTGCCCAAGGACATTTCGACATTCGCACCGGAGGAGCCAGGAATCAAACCACTGACCTTCCGATTAGCGTGCGACTCGCTCTACCTCCTGAGTCACAGCCACCTGACATTTTGGCAAATATTGCTTATTTGCTCTCCTCCCTAGAGTTTGATGAGAAGATAGATCCCTCTCTCATGTCTCTGCGCCCACTAACAATAACAACAAACCTGCCATTCATCAATAACTGCTCCACTTGTCTCTCAAAATGTGTTTACATAGACGAAATCTTTGACAGGTTTGGAAATGCAGCTGTGTGGCAGACTTTACCTTTTTTTATTTTGATGTCTAGACATTATATCAACAGACTTCCATGTTGTCAACTCAGCAGTGCCAGTCAGCAGAACAGTGCAGGACAAGCCGTCAGTTCGTCAAGCCTGCAGTAGATGGAGACGTTGAGTAGAGGGAGGCCCAGTGGCAGAGCTGAGGTAATGGCTCTCTGGTCTATTGTTCCCCTGTATTCATCCTCACCCTCCACCCTCTGCTTCTGCCTTCCAGTCTAAACTCCCCCACATGGACTTCAAAGGAAAGGAAGGAAGTAGAAAATAAGGTGAATTAATTTGCCCCTCTACCCCATGCCCCATGTTGCAGCGGATATGCTTTTTAATTGCTTGTGCTAAATACATAACCTATTTTTGTATCCTTTATAAAAGCCTAAATGATGATCTGGGTAGAATCTATGCAAATGCTAGAAGCCCTCATAAAACATTAACATTACCTCATAAGCAAAGCACCTTGAAAACAAGTTGCCTCAATAAAAAAGGACAGTGTAAAGTACAGCTCGGTCAGCGTATGGCTTAATAAGATCTGGCACCCAGTGCTGCAAACTCTGACAGTCATTCCTTGGCATCTTTAACCCTCAACCCAGAAGCCTCGGCGCAGACTGAACTCTGTGAAGTAGATCAATGGGAGGATTATCGCAGGACCAAGATGCCAGTTATAGAGCAGCTCTGTGCTGCCTCAGTGAGGGGAGAAGATTGAGAGGCTTTCCTTTGATCTTGTGCTGGCGCATCTGAGAGGGCCCGCTGCTGATGATAATGATGCTGAGGCCCATTGCAGAGAGCCAGGCTGGGGCTCGGCCCCCGCTCTCACTCTCTCATTCCTATACTGGTGATATAAAAGGCTGGTCTGTGGAGGGCTGGACGGGACAAACGGATTTAGTCGGACAGATTGTGGATTCATGTGAATTTATCCCAACAAATGTTTGGTTTTTTTTTCCTGGAAAGGAATGTTATTGATGCAACAGTGGTGTGTGTGTGTGTGTGTGTGTGTGTGCACGCGCGCTCCGGTTGTTTCCTCCGTCACATTAGATCCAGCAGAACACCTCTGTCCTCTTTCAAGGACACCCCTCCCTCCTGCATGTCTCCGTCCCTCAGCTTCTTTCTCTGTCTCTCTCTCGCTCACACACACACACACACTCAAACACTCAAACACACACACACACACACTTCACATATACACACAACGACTTCACACACAATCGCTCTTTCTCTCTCTCACTCTGTGTGACAGGCCGTGGTGCTGGAGATGGCTGCTGACATTCTGGACAGTAAAAGGCTTAAGGTAGAGTGTGTGTCTGTCTGTTCGCGCACATGTGTGTGTGTCTCTCAAAGGCAGATAGAGGAACCTCACAATTCTTCCTCCAGTGTATCTCTGCATCTTATCCAAGTGAGCACTGTTGTCACACACACAATCCTCAGCAGTACACCAAAGTCTGACTCTTGACTGCTCCTGCCGTTTGACTTTCTTCTTCTGGTTTCTGTTTGACCGTTTGCCAAAGCTCGATGATTATGATAATAGGATGTGAGGTCAATAATCTCTTAATTAGTGCTAAGTGGGAATTAGATTAGGCTTTTGTTCATTTCAGAAACAGCTCTAGTTAACCAGATTAGCGCCGTGTGGATTAGGCCCAGGATGAGGACAGAGCAGCAGAGGTTAGAGAGATGACCAGGAGCAAGTTATCTGACTGGCGGTCAGTCAGGTTTAGGTAAAAGAAGCGAGGCAGCCTATTGGCTGCTGAGCAGGGGCAACAGAGTGCTGCTGGCTGGAGGCAAGATGCTTCAACGAGACATGGTGATACAAGACAAAATAGTTTGTATTGCTCCTCAGCAGCAGAGCCTATCTAACACCTCTCTCACACATAGTCATGCTCTCCTCTCTCCTCCGGTGTTCTGTTATTTCTTTACTCCTCCCTATCTCATCCCTTTGCTCCTAAAGAGCTTTTCTGTTTAACTGACCTCCCATCCACTTCATTTGATGGGCCCCTGCTAAGAGGACTCCATCCCCGCTCTTTTTCTCCCTCTCCCTCATCTTCCTCCCTCTCACTCCCACTTTTCTCACCGTCTTTGCTCTCCTTCTCTCTCTCTCTCTCTCTCTCTCATCATCATCCTCCCTGTCTTCCATCCCTCGCTACCCCCCGTCTACTCTGTGGCCCAGCGTGGGTGGCTGAGTTTAATGAATTCTCTTTTCTCTCTGCAGCCAGGCGCTGATTTCTGATTGTGAAGAGGTGTGTGTGTGTGTGCGTTGGGAGTGTGTGTGTGTGTGTGTGTGTATGAGTGAGTGAGCAAGTAAAGCACACACACACACACACACACACACACACACACACATTAAATAAATCTCGGCCTTTGTCCTGATCAAGGTTTCGGGTTGCACTTCCTTTTTCTTTAAGGAGAAAGTTGCAGACTGTCAGCTTTAAAATAGATTTGCCCCAGGATGTATCTGTTGTTGTGAACAATACCTGCTGTCTCCTGCAGCCAGAAACATGAGGCAAGAGTCTGTTTGTCCTCTCCCTGTGATGTCTTACTGATGCACAGGAAAATAGAAAAACAGTGGATAATTGCAGAAAGTGTCTGATGGGATCCTGGATGATTATAGTTGACCACATTTTGTTTTGTTGTTCAGAAGTAAGAACACAAATCTGAGGTAAAGGTTGTTTGACTGAATTTTATACACAAAGTCAATGTGTCATTTTGTGCCAGTGTAGTAGGCTTCATGTCAGCATGAGAGTGTTGGAGGAGAGTTGTTCTTTAACATTGTGGGATCTGGCAACATGAAGTAGCATGAGATCAGGCTGAGATGATACTTGTAGTTACAGCTAGTTATCTGTGCTATGCCGGGGTCAGCTCGTGTGGCTCTGCCTGTAGCAGGGAGGCTGATTCAGATGTAGGTCCTGGTTTATTGTCATTTCCACGCTTACACCTGACATGTCGTTCCTCGTGTACCTCAGTTCAACATAGAGCAGACATGATGTTTGTTGAACGTTTCCTTGTGGTCATAAACACACAGTCCACCGGCACAGAGTCAACGATTCCCTGTTGTTTCAGTAGCTAGTTAGCCAGTCTAGCTCATGCCCATATCCTGTTGCTGATGTTTCAATGAAAACAAAGATGCAGCAATTTCAGGCTGGATAGTCAATCATACTCCAGAAGATCCTGGAGGCTGTAGCTTAGTTTCACAGCACAAAAGGTGCTCTTTTTGTTTCTGTTTTTTTTTTGCAGTTGAAGACATGTAAAACAACAGTAGCACTGAAATATTTGGTCCTCGAGGGGTACATGTTAGAATGAACCAATTTTGACTTGTGGGTTGGACTAAATTTGATGATGACAATGGATGATATCAGATTAGAGGTGGAGACATAGAATGTATATGAAGATGGACGTCGCCTCTGTGACCTCACCGGTCTCTGAAGAGCAGGACCTGACTCCGCCTAAGTACTGGCTAATACAAGAATTTACAAAAGGGTGGAGCTTCCATGGTGGCGAGACTTCAGTGCACGCTCACCAACCTGTCACTCACAGCAGCACACGCTCAATTACGCATAACTTTAAGCCTGACGTTTTTATGTCTTACTACACTAAGACATTTTTACGACGTTTTTATAACTTACTATACTATGATGTTTTTTTGGAAATTTTTATACCTTGCTATACCATGACATTTTGTCACATTTTTATGCCTTACTATACTTTGAAATAGACTTTTTTTTATTACGTTTTTATGCTTTAATATACCATCACATTTTTATTTTTTACTATATTATGACGTTCTTTGACATTTTTATAACTTACTATATTGTAATGTTTTTTTGCATATTCATACCTTATTATATCATGACACTTTTATGACTTACTATGCTATGACATTTATTGACATTTTTATGCCTTATCATACTATGACATTTTATGCGTTTTTTTTGGACATTTCTATGCCGTAATATACTATGACGTATTTATACTTTACCACACTATGACATCAATTATGTTTTTATGCCTTATCATACTAGGACCTTTTTTGACATTTTTATGGCTTATTATACTTTTAGCTCTTGAGGTGGTGCAGTGGTTAGAACTGTTGCCTTTTAGTCAGTAGGTTCTTGGTTCAAACCCAGCCTTACTGTAATGTTATTTAAAATTTTTATACCTCATGACGTTTTTTGACATCTTCATGACTTACCATAATCTGAAATGTTTATGCGTTACTATAATATGACTTTTTTTTTACATTTTTATGCCTTAACATACAATATCATTTGTTAACAGTTTTATGCCTTACTATACTATAACGTTTTTTGACATTTTTTATACCTTCACAATACAATGATTTTTTTGTGACCTTTTTAATGCTTTAATACACCATGACATTTTAATTTTTTACTATACTATGACGTTTTTATGTCGTTTTTATGCCTTAATATACCATGACATTTTTATGATTAACTATGCTATGACGTTTTTATGACCGATTATACCATGACGTTTTTTGACATTTTTATACGTTACCATAATATGACGTTTTTATGCCTTAGTATACTATGGCGTATGACATATATATGACATATGTGTGCCTATATCAAGAGTTATGTTACTATATGTGTCACTCATAAGAGGATATATCATTATGACATACATACATCCTCTGGATTTTTAAAGATACAAGTTTATAACATATATCATATACTCATAGTACAATGCAACCGGTGTAGCTATGTATCAGAAATGATCTCCGTCCATACAATCACACCTGAAAACACATATGTACATGACCATGCAAGTACACCGAGCAGGAAGTAGATTGTCTACTATGCAGTTGTTTAGTTGTACAAAATACTATGAACGGCAAATAGTAAAGACATTTGTAGCGTTAAAATGCAACTGCACAACAGCTGCTAGCAAAGACAACAAGGTCAGTATAGTCAGTGGGTGTCTATATCATAATTTCCAAAGGTCTCAATTTTTTCCTATCCAGACTACAATGCAACCTTGGAGTTCTCAATTTAAAATGGGGTCAGCAGCGTTTCCAAAAGTCGTTTTAAGTGCTCGAAAACTCTGGAGTAGTGCGAACGTAGCCTTAGAAGCAACTCAAAAGTCAGAGTGGCCATGTAGCTAAAGGGTTGCCAATTAAATTCCCTACACAGGGCAGAAGAACTTGAATGAAAACGGTTTCTGTTTGGGAAGTTGCTCTAATATTGTCTGCATTACAGCACCAAAAAGTGAATATACTGTAGAAACAAGCAGCACTTTGTTAGGAAAGTGCACAGAGCTCAATCAACTTTCCAAATAAAAGTAGACTTTTGTAAACTGGGTTGCATTCCCTTTTCATGCCAAGTGTGAGACTTCAAAAGGATGAAACAATCCTCCCTCAAATCTGAGCAGCGCCTCTGAAAGTGGATCATCTCCACATCTCCACATCTGTCTGAGGGTCACCACTGGGGAGCAGGTGCTGCCGCCTCTGTCCTGCCTGCTGATTGGACAGATGGATTAGCTGCTTAACGAGGTGAATTTGTTTAATCTGATAATTGTTGTGGCAATGAAAACATATTCAGTAATTCTCTGCGGCCGCTGTTTTTCTGTCTCCCTGATTAAAGACACTTTCATTCTGGCACACACACACAAATAATGGAACAGTTGTTGTTATGACCAGAAGACAATGCTCTGAGGTGTGCTGGCACACGCACACAACACACTCACACACACACACACACACACACACACACACACACACACACACACACACACACACACACACACACACACACACACACACACACACACACACAGAAGTACACAGTCCCCTGTGTGTAGGCCCCCTGTGGTATGGTAATGAGCTGCTAATCTCTCTGGTTTACACAGCCAGAATGTGTGTGTGTGTGTGTGTGTTTGTGTGTGTGTTTGTGTGTGAGTGCATTAAGGTGCTGTGCGGAAAAGCCTGAGGAATTCTCTTAGGCCGTCAACCTTCTGCTCTCACTGGGGCGCAGGCTGTCAACACATTAAATAGCGGAATCTATGTTTGTGTGTGACAGAGGGAGAGAAATAGAAAGAGAAAACTCGACAAAAACACAACGCAAAGGCGAAAAGAGAGAGAGAAAAGGAAGCAAATTAGTGACGGAGAGCAACAGTGTGGATCAGGCAGCATCAGCCCATTTGTTTACTTCCCTTGTAAATGTACGCTTTCTTCATCTGATCTGTAAATCCTGACTCTAACTCTGCTCTGTGTTCTTTTTTTGTGTTTTGATGCTGCATTGGAGTGCATGTGTGCTTGTATTTGTGTGTGTGTGCTTGTGTGTGTTTATTTATTATGCCGAAGTCACATCACTAATTAGTCCCTGGGAGAAGCCCGAGGCCATTTGCAAAATCCCACTGATTAAAAACAAGTCCAAATCCAACCTTGTGTCGCATATGCGCACACACACACACACATTCACTCACACAGTGGCACATATACAATTTGCGCTCACACACGGATCCACACAGCCATGTATGCTGAGGAAAGCTACTTACTGTCAATGCTGGAACACATGTGGGCGAGTGTTTGCGAAACAGAGCTCACGCATGCATGTTGAACGGCTGTTGAACGGGTGTTAGAGAGCTGTCAGTTGTTAAGGCCAGTTTAATATTTAAACTCGCCATCTAAAGTTATCATACCCCAGGGTGGCTCCCGTCACAGCATAGGAAACACACTAACACACACACACACACACACACACACACATTCACTCACACATTTGGACGCACACGCTCAAAGCCTTCAGGAGCTTCAGCTTGTCACAAATCACACTCAAGATGTCAAGGGCATCGTGCATTAGCAAGTGTGACAGACAGAGGCAGAGAGACAGACACATACAAAACAGAGTAAGAGACAGAAAGAGAGTCTCCACAATATTTTTCTTTATTTTGCACCTCGCACAACCTGCTTTAGCCAACAAATTAAAGCCATACCGATTAATCTCATTTGAATTTTAATTCAAGCAAAAGAGGGAGGGTGGATGGATGTGATGGATGGAGACAGAGGAGTGGAAGGAGGAGAGGAGAAGGAGGAGATAGTGACAGCGTGGGGAGAAGGTGGAGGGAGTGAGGGATGATGGGAGACGTAGGGAGGAGGAGGGAGATTGTGATAAATTGCTTTGAACTTTAATGGACGTCTCAGATGCTCCTCTGGTGATGTGTTCGGACAATACACAACATTACTGGCACACGTGAGGGCTGATTGTAGCTGACAGCCAAAGAGGCCTGTCCCCATCGACCTAGAACACACACACACACACACATATATATATATATATATATATAAATACACACACACACACACACACAGATGTGCACACATGCTGCATGATAGCTTTCCAGAAGTCATCTGAAGGAAGAAGGCAGGGAAGCAACTTTACAGCGGAAAGTGCAAATGAGACGCTGGTGAACAGATGAGCTGTGGGTGAGGGAGAAAGTAGGGAGGAAATAAGAGAGGGAGAAAAAGGAGTGTGAAGTCCAGAGGGAGAGTCAGAGAAGGAGGAGAGGAAAGTGGAGGGGAGGAAGAGGAGTGAGCAGGGGAAGGTGTTGCCATATGGTCAGGGTTGGGTTCAGACAAATAAAATGTTGCCTTCTCTCCACAATGGTTAACTACACACAAATGAATCACTAATGGAGCACTCATTCACAGTGACAAACCCCATACACACACACACACACACACACACACACACACAGAAACACACACACACACACACACACACACACACACACACACACACACACACACAGTGGCTGACATGTGAATGAAACTCAAAGACATTCACACAGAAGGAGCAATAAATGTCGATGGAGGTGGGCGGGCTGGAGGGGTGGAAAGTACGGAAGGTTGTTTGCGTGTGTGTGTGTGTGTGTGTGTGTGTGTGTGTGTGTGTGTGTGTGTGTGTGTGTGCAGCAGTGTATCGTTGGAACCGCCCCACTTCCCTTCCACCCGGCTGCCTCTCTGTGAGTGTGTTAGTGTGTGTGTGTGTGTGTGTGTGTGTAGGGCCTGTCTTTGTGTGCTCTTGAATGGGGGGTTTGTCCCTCAATCTGTGCCCCTCTACTTCGCCAGATTTCTAATGATTTTCCAATGATGATTTAGGTTGTATGTGTGTGTATGTGTGTGTGTGTGTGTGTGTGTGTGTGTGTGTGTGTGTGTGTGTGTGCGACCAAGGGCTCGCTCAATCTCTCTCTGCATTCTCCACCCAGCTATTCTTCATGGTGCTTCTTTGTGGTTCTTTTCTTAGTGTGTGTCTCACTTTTCACTTTTACACCAGTACTAGTATAATGTGACTTTGCAACAGTGGTATCTATCTATCTATCTATCTATCTATCTATCTATCTATCTATCTATCTATCTATCTATCTATCTATCTATCTATCTATCTATCTATCTATCTATCTATCTATCTATCTATCTACCTATCTATCTATCTATCTATATGTTAAAGGCCACTAACTACAAACTGTGTGTTCAGTACTTTGTTTTGCTGAGTTTACCGTTATATCTGAGACTGATTTCCTGCCTCATTTCAGATGGAGCTCGGCTTGCAGAGGCTTTACCAGCTGCAGTTGTTAAGTTTTCAGAGAACATTTTGTTCCTCTTATTCTTCAGATCATTTCGAACACTTTCTTTGATGGTTCCTTCGAGGTCGCACCAACATCCAAAAATACAAGTTTTGGCTAACAAAAAAAACAAAAAAGCACTGCATTCATGTTCCTGGATCGTCAAAACTGGGACATACAATAAGCAGCCTTGGACATTACAAACACAAGTCAACCTGATCTACTCTTGATTTAAAAAGGTGAATACAGCAACTGTGGAGGTTTTTTTTATGGCTCTTTGGATGATAATGTCAGTCTGTTGGTACTGGACAGATTGCCATTCAGTTTTGTACAGACGTTTGTGGTCATCAGCCCTAAGCACTGTTGGTTGCTATCAGCAGGTTAACACAGACAGACATTGATAGTTTGCAGAGATGTGTCCTAACAACCACAGACTTTTGGCTGCGGAGGATGAATTTTAATAAGTTTGGTGATCGCAGAAATCTTTATCTGCCGCCATCATTATGTCAAATTTCGGTTTGTCCAGTTCTTTATTTTATGACCATTACAACAGCATGTTAACACATGGCGAGCATGTTAGCGTGGTGACATTAGCATTTAGCTCAATGCATTTCTGTGCCTAAGTACAGCTGATGGCATGACTGTAGATTCTTAAGCCTCTTTTACACTGGTCAAAAAACCTGCTAAGACCGGCTAGCATCAGGCCTTTGTCATGCTGACAGAAGGTAAAATCGGCAGTTGTGTTAACATAACCCTTTTTCAGTGCTGTGACGTCTTTGAGAGCACAAACACTGTAAACAGACCTGCTACCTGCCTAACATGGTGTTGTTAAACCAGAAACACTGATGACACTGAGATGAAAGCGTGAGCCCCGAAATAAGTTTCAAAAACACACAATCTGCGACTGACACATCTCACACTTTTACAGGAGCTCCAACCTGAGGATGAGATGCGACTGATCAATTTTATTAGTTTGCATGGCAGCTAGCAGCTCACGGTTTCTCCTCTGTGTCTGTGTGTGTTGGTGCTCTGTAACTGCATGTGATGACAACAGAAAGGCAAACTCGACTGGCAGTGTAAAGGGAGTCAATCGCCGTTTTTAGTTTTAAAAAATCAACTTATTCGTGCTAATTTTAGTGTAAAAGGGTACTACTCTTGTTTAAAAAGTCCTTAACGAACCTTCATGCAACAATCAAAGCAACAAAATTAACAGAGTACCTACAGACGGGTGACAAACTAAAGGCAAAACCAACAGAAAGTGTCTTAGTAAGGTGTTAGAACAGCTTCAGTGCCCGTTGACATTGATTCTTCAAGTCTCCTGACTCTGCTGGAGGATGAACATTCTTCCAAAAGATATTCCCTCGTTTGTTGTTTTGGTGAAGGTGGTGGAGAGCGCTGTCTGTCGGTCCAAAATCTGCCATAGGTGTTCAACAGGGTTGAGATCTGGAGACTGTGAAAGCCGCAGCATATGATTCACCTCATTATCATACTCATCAAACCAGTTGGTGACCCCTCCCTCGTGCCCTGTGGATGGGGGCGTTGTCATTTCTCCACTCACTTTTCAGGTTTTTTCTTTTATCACTCGTCTGTATCTCAAGGCAGACCTCCGAGGTGGGTTTTCATACTGGAGTGAAATCGCTGGGAGCTAGTGGCTGCCTGGAAGGTAAAAAAAAATCAGTCTGAAAACATTAGACTCCATTTAGTCAGTGGTAATAAAAAGTTTATGGTGTTTTAAGTCGACAGAATAAAACATGCAAAAGCACTGTTACGGTCCTTTATTGGGACTGATGAATTGACAGTGGACATGTCTAACTAGGTCAGAACATCGAGGGTTTTTAACCGAACAGCAGACGAGACAAGTTAGTAAGTCGGCAAGACATTTGTCGAGACGGAGGAGGAAGACGAGGCAGTGGAGTTTCTGCCATAAAGAGTTTGTTTAGTCCACGTGAAAAGAGGAAGACTCTGTGTATCAGTCTGAACAAGAACCTGAATGTTTCATAGCAAGACAATGGGGATATATTTGCGTTAATGTTTCATAACCGTACGACTATCAAGGCGTGAAGGCTCCCGTGTGTGTTTGTGTGTGCGCATGCATGTGGGCGTGTGCACACCCACCCCAGTTTTAATGTTTGATGGAGGTTTGAGGTTTGAGGAAGGAGGTGTTGTGTGGTTGTTTATGCCTCGATGCGTCCTCTTTGGATTTATTCACAGGAGGATGACCTGTGAGCTCCAACGTGTGGCAGGCATTTCTGTGTGTGTGTGTGTGTGTGTGTGTGTGTGTGTGTTTTAGTGTGCGTCAGTGTGTGTGGGCTTCAAGGGAGGGGGTGCTGGGGGGGCAAGGGAGCTATAAAAGATTCAGTTCCTCTGGCTGTATTGTTGTGGAGATAACAAATGTTTCCATTTAGTGATCATGCATGAGTTATAACTCCCAGGACATAGCTTATGCTGTTTGGGTGTGTGTGCGACTGGATTTGTGTCCTCACGCTTTCACAGCCTCCATATAGCCGACGAGTGGTAAGACCTTGGCGAAATGAACGGAGCAGAGTTAGAGAGCATTGTGTAGTCTGAGTACAAAAGAGCCCTGTGTGCTGTGATGAGGGTTTTTTTCTTTTTATGCCTCAGGTGAGCACAAAGACAAATTTCTGCCCGGCCTATCACAGAGTTGTGCTCGATTCTTCACATTCAGCTCCATTCTTCGCTCACAGATGGACAGACACGGGCAGACAGATGAAAACACAGCTACATACGTACCGTACAGAGGCGCATTTACACAGGCAGCTCTATTATGCAGTAGACCTCGCCATCCAATTGATCACAGGCATGAATTTGAGAACAAAAGGGAAATGTTCCACCTCAAAGAGCAGAGAATTTCTAACAGAATGCCTAAACGCAGCGCACTGTCCTCACCGTACTCTTCTGAAGCCTTTGTAACACTGAATGAGTTATAAAGACAGTGTGAAATAATGTGTGTGTGTGTGTGTGTGTGTGCACACATCCATAAGGGCAAGCCGCTGAGCACTTCAAACCAAGGGCCTAATCAGCACCCCATAGCCCACCCACACAACCTCTCTCTGTATCGCTCCCTCTTCTGCTCATCTTATTTTCATTCCCTCTCCCCCTCCCACGGACTTGCCTCTGTGTTCTTCCCCTCTCCCCTCCTTCCAGAACCTCTTTTTCTTTCCTCCTTCCCCTCTTCCTGCTCCTCCCCTGAGATGGCAGCGGCGGCGGTGGTGATGGGGATGACGTGAGGGTGAGGGTGAGGGAGGGGTGGGGTGGTGGGGGGACTCCTGGGAATGTTGGGCACTGCGTAAGATCAGCTCCGAGGTCAGCTGAGTGCTTTCCCCGTCCTGGTGGTGATGTTGGAGGGTGAGGACAAGCCGGGCTGATCTAGGATCTGTGTCCCTGGGGAGCAGGCGGTGACAAGGCCACTGGCGAATGCTATGACGCTGCTAAAATATTAAAGCTAATGGGATCGTGGCGCTCTATATGTGTGTGTGTGTGTGTGTGTGTGTGTGTGTGTGTGTGTGTGCATATGTGAGTGTGTATTGCTCATAAGCTGCAAGTACTTGAAGTGAAGTGGAGTGAGCAAAGTGGAATGGAGATGGATAATGCATTACACTCTAAACAATGGCATGGAAGAGAGAGTTTGGGCCGTAATAGAACAAAACCTACTTGTGAGTGTGAAAAATGGTGGAGGGAAGGAGAGCAGAGAGAAAGGAGGGAGAGGAGGGGAGGGAGAAGGTGAGGGAAGGAGAGAGGAGAGGAGAGAGGAAAGAAGAGGAACTGACAGAGGAGAAGGATGAGGAGAGCAGCACATAAAAATTAGAAAAAATGAGAGACTGTTAAGATCCCTCAGCTGCCAATAAGTAGGCATGCACACACACACACACACACACACACACACAGCAGCTTCAAGCTATCATACACATTGCCTGGAGCACAATACAGCTCGTTAGTGGGTACATGCTCAAAATGAGTCCCTCTCTCTCTCTCAGCCCCTCCATCTCTCAAGCAGTTGTCAATGTTATTATTTCCAAATGAATACACACAAATGCACTACATTGTCTGACAGAATATGCTATAAATACACTGTATGTGTGTGTGTGTGTGTGTGTGTGTGTGTGTGTGTGTATGTGTGTATGTGTGTGTGTCTGTATGACAAACACACGGAGAAAAAGAAAGGGAGAGTGCCACGCTGCAAAACACTGAACTCTATGATGCTATATGTTTGGGGGAGGAGAGAACATGAACAACAATTAAAAATACAGGAGTAGGTTGAGTGTGTGTGTGTGTGTGTGTGCATGTGAGTCTGTGTGTGTTGGAGAACACCCACAGCAACACTTGTTCATGTGAGACCTGAGAGAAGTGTGTTGAAATCAGTGTTGCTTGTGTGCAGCTCGTGGGCATTCAGTTAAATTATGGATTTCAGCTCACTGTCTCTGTCACTCCCTCACACACACACACACATGCATGCATGCGCGCACACACACACACACACACACACACATACACACACACACACACACACACACACACACACACACACACACACACAGAAGGCGGATGTGGGATCTCGTTGCTGTAAGATATATACAGAGTGCTGTTGTATCACAACGGCTGTGATGTTAATTAAAATCAGACAGACGTTTGCAAAGAAATAAGTTGAGCTCATTTCCATTCTGTGTGAGAGCGGGAAAGTAGGCCACGCTTTGGAGGCGCGCCACCTTCACAGTCCTACGGATGAAAAATGACTGACAAGCCGGGAGAGGAGAGGAAAGGAAAGGACAGGAGAGGAGACGGAGACGGAGACGGCCCCCCCTCGTTTGTTATCCCCCTCACAATCCACACAAACAGCAGACTGCCATGCCAATGTGTCACACTCTGGTTGTCACCTATCACGTCTCTAAAGGCCAGAAGTGGGCCACAGACTTGACTGTTGCTAATTCTTCCCACTGCACCTCATCCGGGGCCCTCGGTGTCGGCTCTCATAAGGCCCATTGACTTGTCTAATGGCTATGATCGCTGTTGCTGAGCACGGATGGCGCATTGTGTCTCGTTAGTCTCGGGTAAAACACTGGTACAGCTGCACAGTGAAACCCTGCGTGAGGCGCCGTCGTCGCCGTCCCTCGAGTTGGTCACACGAGTCCATTTGCATAAGCTGTCTTTTATTTAAACGACACGCACACATGTAACCACCTACAGCAAGCTAGCAAATACACATGCAAGCCCTCGGGGAGATATGCACACAGACACGCACGCGCATACACCTAATTTTCCAAAACCCAGCCCTGCGTGCCTGCTGAGATGCAAGGATTTAAGGGAATTTGCCTGCCAAAGGGAATCGTGCTGGATTTCATCATTCAAATATGTTATTCCTTCGCCTTAGGACAATTTGCCGTGTATTAGAGAACATTCACGACTGGTTTCCATTGCCAGAAACAAGATAGAAAAGTTTTCCACTCCCATGCATCTGTGATTTCACACTGATGCAGGAAAATAAAGTGGAAAAGGTCACTCCGGCAATATGAAAGGGATTTTTTAAGCAGATAACAATGTATTTTCTGCTTCACAAGTGATAGATGATGTAAATTTCATTCAGATGAAAAGATATTCCATTATTCCAGCAAGTTAGTTTCCCCTGCACTTCATCAAAGGAGTGGCTTCAGGTGGTGTACTGGTCTATTATTATAAACAGTTTCTGTACTTTCTGACACCGAGCTGGTCACATTTAATATTGATTGGTGCTGAAGGCCAAAGTGAATCAGGGATCAAGGTGAAATGTTCCTGTTTGAGATGGATTTTACATGGTGGAGGGTAACTAACCTGTGAGCGGCCGGTTAGCTTAGCTTAGCTTAGCATGAACACTGGAGGCAGGGGAACAGCTAGCCTGGCTGTAACGTTCAGTGATCAACATTTTAGATCCAGTTCATTTAAAAGTGCAAATAATCATTTTGCCTTCTTACCCTGATTGTATAAGTGGTTACACACTGGATTCATTTCTTGGCTGGAACCAGTAACTTCTGGGAGTTACTGGTTCCAAGGCCAAGAAATAGTCTGGCACATCACCCTCTATAAAACAACATATTGTTTGTGTTTTTTTGCACTCTTGCTTTTGTACGGATTAAACACAGTGAGTTAATTAGCGAGCTCAAAGTTGCTGATAGGTGGGTTTTGTTACCTTTGGACAGAGCCAGGCTGTTTCCTGTCTCCATGCTGAGCTCAGCTAACCAGCTGCTGTGGCTCCATATTTACCTCCAAACATGAGATGATACAAATCTTCTCATCTCACTCTGGACAAGGCAGTGAGCGTATCACCACCTTACACATTAATGCATCAGCAGTAGTCCTCTGGTTATATAATAACCTTTATCAACAGGCCTCAGTACAGTTTTAAGTTGCACTCACACTGGAATCTTCTTCTTATGTTTCACTCTATTCAGATGGAAATACTGCAGATATAGTTACCATTTCTTCAGTTGATACTCTTATGCATTATTGAAGACTGTAGTTAAGCAGCCATTTTTCTATTATTGTGTAGGTCCAGGACATTTTTCTTCTCTGAATACTTCTGATACTACTTTTCCTCATTAACTATTTCCCTGTTATTCAAACCCTATCTCATAAGAAACTGTTCATTTCTATCACTCCTACTCTGGATCAGCCATGTTTGCCCAGTAGAAACAGACCTTACTCTGCACTCCGGCCAATAGTGGACGTTTCATCTGTCTCGTTAGAGTCAAACTCATAAGACTTGGCTGGTTTGCCCGGTGCAGTCCGCGGGAGTCTGCGGCCACAATAAAACTCCCGCTGCTCGGACCCATTCTGCACCGTTTAGCCAGGAAAACTCTCTGATGGCTTTTGTCTCGGGCGGACTAATGGTAGAAAAAGGCTCAGCACGACGCGTCTTTGAAGCTTTTGATGCGCCTCATTAACAGTTTAAATTTACACCTGCCTCATGCATTCCTGCGGGACCCCTCCTCACATGTGAGTGGGAATGTTTGTTCTGTATAACGAAGATTTCGGTCTCTGATGTCTTAATGAAGTCGCAGCTTATTGGGTTTTTATACATTTATGCATATACATATAAGTGATTCCTAGTTGTCCATTTGGAGCGATGTGCGCGCCTTAATAATGCAAATAGGCTGCAACACTCCCTCATGTGTCTTTAACTGCCAGCTTTAGTGCATTTTCTGTCTTCTGGTGTAAGAGCTGCAGCTTTTCCGCTTATACTGTAAGATAATAAGAGTCAAGTCTTAGATTCTTTAGACTTGATTGATGTATCTATAGACTGGTCTACAGCCTAAACTAATATACAGAAGTGGAGGTAATTTCATATAGGATTAAGACCTCAGCCCAAAGAGAGAAGCCGGGCTGCAGGTTCACTGCTGGGAGCCATTATGCTCAGTTAATAAATGCAAACATTTGTTCCTGATGGCTCACTTAACCTCTTAATTTATGTAATACCACCAGAGCCCTATTCAGTCGAGAGCCATCGGTCAAACAGGCCTTCACAGAAAGGCACCGCACGGCCTCTCTCCCTCTTTCATCTCGCTGTAATCAGTGCGTGTTTCACGCAGCAGCGAGCGCCGCTGCGCAGCCAGGGCTGGCGCTCAAACGCGCCTAATTGTCCTGCTCATTGACAAGTCGGTTCCGGTGTATTACTGATTTTCCGCTGCTTCGTGACGGAGCTGTGGCTGGGTTTGGGACATCTGTGGGGGGTCAGGGGTGAGGGCAGCCCCCGGAGCTGCGTCCATCTGCCCAACAAATACCCACGTCTTCAGACACAAGCCTGCTAAACACCTCTAATAGCCTGTATAACATTTGCATTATTAGCTCCTAATGAGCGAGCCAACGTGAATACAGACGAAGCCTATTAATTTATCAATGAAATACCGCCTATAATAGATGATTGCTGCGAAGTCAGATGAAAATAACGACACCGCAAAAAATTTCTCCCCATTATCTTGGCCCAGAGCAGCACAGCCTGAGTGACTCTCTTTGTGCAATCAAAGGATATCAAGCTGAATCTAGGACACAGACATGCAACAGCAACTTCGATGGTTTCCTAATCCTCTAATCTTTTTTAGGAGGACAACTCTGAGATGTGTCCTTAAACTCAGTCAGTGGATTTTTTTTAAAATATTCAGTGCCACTGCCTTCTGGATTTAGAGCCGCTTTTAAAAATATAAATCCATGCAAAAAATAAACATTGCATGTAAATGGCTCCAATCTGCACTATCTTTGTAAAGCCAACAGAAATAATATTGTCACAGCTCTGTGGATGCTGTGGTCGAAGGGGTAAACTGATGTCAGTGATTCAAATTCAAGTAATTCAAGCTGTTTTATCTAAAGAAGATGCACAGAGATCTCTTAGAATCAAACAAGGGTTCCTGTGCTTTAAAATTATTATTATTATTAGATTATTAATTTCAGACTGGCATCAAACTTGCAATATCACTGCACATCACTTGTTTACATCCTGTATGTCTCTGTCTCTGTATGTATCTGACCACTTGTGTTTGCCCTGTAGAGTTATATTTAGCACTTTTGCCATGTTCTCAGTTGAGCTGTCACTTTTTCAACAAGTCAAGTTTGAATAATATGAACTGACACATAATTTGTTTGCAGTAATTCAAACACATCTATACTGCACAGTGCAGAAGGACAACCGCTTCTGGTTTCCTCCAGACAGGACGCTTAGAAATGAGGCTGAGCAGGTCAAACTTGGTTTCATCAGATCTGAGGATCTTGTTTCTCACAGTCTGAGTCCTTTAGGTGCTTCTTTTCAAACGCCAAGCAGCTTTCACTTGTCTTTCACCGAGGAGAAGCTTCCTGATTAGCGGAGTGCTTCAGTGATTGGTTGTCCTGGAAGTTTCTCCCATCTCCACACAGGATCTCTGGAGCTCAGTTCGACCATCTGGTTCTTGGTTACCTCTCTTCGCAAGGCCCGTCTTCCCCTTCCTCAGTTTGGCTATAGGCGGCCAGCTCCACGAAGAGTCCCGCTTGTTCCAAACATCTTCCATTTAAGAATCATAGAGAATCTCCCCAGATCTGTCCCTCCACACAATCCTGTCTGAGCTCTGCAGGCAGCTCCTTCCTCCTCATGGCTTGGTGTTTGCTCTGATCTGCATCGTCAGCTGTGACGGCAGGTGTGTGCCCTTACACGTCATGTCCAATCAGCTGAATTTACACAGGTGGACTCCAATCAAGGTGTGGAAACATCTCAAAGATGATCAAGAGAAATGTGAACCTGAGCTAAATTAAAGTGTCGTTAGCGAAGGACCTGAACACTTTATGTCAATGTGATGTTTCAGTTTTTCCTTCTTAATACATTTGCAAATAAAGTTCAGTTTTCACTTTGTCATTGTGGCGTATTTAGTGTGGAATGACGAGGGAAATGAACTTAAATAGATTTTAGCATGAGGCTGCAAAGTAACAAAAAGTGAAGCCGTGTGAATACTTTCTGAATGCTCTGTGTGTAGAATCCCTGTTTGATAACAATGTTCAAATAGAAAGTGACAGCCCTGATTCCCAGATCTCAGCAAATAACTTGGTGAGTATAATGTAATCATAGGCAAGAGAAACAGCAACCAAAGCTACAAAAATAAGACCCAAATTGGAGAAAAAACAACTATAATATATCACCGTGGGAAAATAATGTGACACGTGCACCTGTGGTACTTTTCACTTCACAGTATCAATCTGGGTCTGCAGCAATATAATTAATTGGATTAGATCATTTAAGCACAAGCTGTGAAACTTGAAATCCTACAGGGTTTCTTATGTAGTCCATTACATTCAGACTCCTCCCCATATAGTCAGCTGCAGTGAAATCCAGGTTTTGCAGGGCCCCGCTTGGCCCCTGTACCCCAGCCAGCCCCACCCACCAAACACAGACAAAAAGGCCCTTGCTCTGGCGGAACAAACCGGGTTTGGCCCACTCATTGCATTTGTTAGCCCCACAGAGACCCTGAATATAGAACAGCTATTCTATCTAATGAGGCAGAACTTCATGGCTGCCTCTATAAAACTTTGTCAGCCTTCTGTTCTCTGGCAACAAAGCCTGAATTTTTTAAAGTTTCACCCATTTTTTTTTCCCAGTGACACACAAACTGTTAAGATGAATCGAGCGCGGGCTTTTTCCTCTCGATGACGCGAGACAAGTGTTGCAAACAAAGATGACTATGTGGAGAAATAGGGCGCTTAGACAGGAGGAGCGATCAAGAATAACGCCTCCGCAGGGAGAGCTTTGATGACATGGGGTGGTAGTTTTATGAAATAGCCTACATTTGGCTTTGTGTCGAGGGTCTGTGAGGAATTGTGAGTGAAGATGTTTTCCTCTGCTTTTTATATTCCAATCTATGAAGATGCCTCCTAGACCCTACACTCATTTGACTATTTCTCATTTATTGTGAGCGAAGATAATTAGGTGTTGCCTGCTGTGTGTGTTTGTGCGCCTGCAAGGATCTCTGTTTACATAGCTTGTTTTTCTCTTTGATGGCAATGGAGAACCAAAATGTATCACGCTAACGGCCTCTCATAAATTCATCACTTCGTCCTGCAACCATAACGATTTCTATTACAGCATTTCATAACACAAGTGTGGAGTCAAAAGGTTTTCCCAGGGTGGAGTGCAGCTCTGGGATCAAAAATCTGACATCATATTTTAGGGCCTGCAAACCTTGTAAGTGTTTCCTTTGATCCCTCCTCTTGACTTAGACAGAACTGCAACACCCGCACGTGTCAAAATAAAATAACAGTGTGAAATTAGTTCAATTTATTTACCAGTGTACTCCACTTTAAACATTGTGTTTTCATTAAACATGTAATGTGAGCCACCGGTGCACCTGATACAGACACAGGACTGTTCCCTAACCATAACGAAGTTTTAACCCAAACCACGCCCCTTCTCCTCAACCTAATCAAGTTATGGTCGTGCCTAAACCTAACCAGACCATAACCACAGTGTTGTCATCTCTCTGTTACTCTACAGGCCGTGGACAAACAGCGTATTTTGTCTTTTAAATTGGATTTGTTGGTCCTCTGCATGTGGTAAAGTGCTCCTTTATGAAACATGTCGAGGCGAGGCTGAAACTAAATAAAAAGAAGATCCTCCCCTGCTCTCCTAAAACAAGTCAGATTATCTTCATTTTAAAAAAACAAAGAAAAAATGACATCTCCACCATTTTCTGACAACCTAATCATTTTTGTACGGTCCCTTATCAAAAGTGTTACATACAAATTTTTAAATATTCAAACCATGGATGGATTATGAGGCAAAGGGCCCCTGGGTGCTTCTCTGACAGACTGAAAGACACAAGATTACTAGTTGCATCTCTTTGTAGCTGTTTTGTGTCTCTTTGTGGTTCGGTTTTTGTGTCTTTGTGGTAATTTTATATCCCCTTGCAGCTGTTTGAAAGACTTTCCACTAAGAAATGTTAACAGTAGCTTCACACAGAGGCTCCTCTGACACCTGGGCCTGTGCCTGGTAGGAAACGCTCAGTAATCCAGCCACGAACTCAAACCCTCCGGCTTCTGAAAAAAACCTCATAACTCCAAGATCTCAATTCACGGTCAGTCCATCAAGCGTCATCTATTTGCACGTCACGTTTCCCACATTAAGTACAATTCAAAGTGCGCTGACAACAAACAGCATATGATGCGTGAGGACTTTGACACACCAGATCAGAGGGAAGCGCAGACAGAAATGCCTACTCATAAGCTGTCATGCAGCGGAAGGTCTCGAGCGGTTCACTTCTGTAGCATCTCATCCTGGGCAGAGCGTGACTGATCCAGGAGATCTGAAAGATAATTTTGTCCTTTAGTAGATAGCCTACTTTGGTGAGCACATTGTCTTTGCAGCTTCGCCTCATTAGCCCTCTCATGGCCTGCATGAACAATCAAGGCTGGGCTGCTGAAATATTGATTAGCTCTATAGTGAGTGCGGAGATATAGTTTTTTTTTTTTTGGTGCGGGGCGTTTTGGTGCATATAGACTATTTGTTGAATATAGTTAGTTGTCTTCGGTGGTTGTTTACTCTCAAGGGAAAACAATGCCTTCCCTTCAAAGTCTTGCTGCCACATGCAGAGAGGACACACTGATCACATAATGAACTGTGCACATGCACGACAGCCTGTCCTCTGTGTGTGTGTGTGTGTGTGTGTGTGTGTGTGTGTGTGTGTGTGTGTGTGTCAGAGGAGCCTGTGTGCTCCATGTATGGGTGTGCGTGGTGTCCCCTCATATTTTGCTTTGTGTTATATGAGGCATGTGCAGTAACGTTCAAAGAGAATTATATAGTATTGTCTATGGAGGGTGACTCCATAAACAGGGGGAGCTTTAATGCTCTGTGAGAGAGGAACCGCATTGCCGAGTTTACAGCCAGCTGGACTTGTGTTACCTGTACAATCCTCTTTAGTCACGTTAATGTAGCTCTGTGCCATGCTCTAAATAGCGCTGCAGGGACTTGAAACAGCAAGAAAAAGTAGACAACTAAAACGAGGTATAGGGAAAGGTAAGATGGAAGAGGAGTGGGAGAGCAGATAAGAGAGAGGAATTACAAAGTAAGTGAGAGTGGGAGTTCTGTTGCCTCTCAAATAGGCAAGTTTAAGAAGCGTTTCCACCTTGGCTGCTAATGCACTCTGTGATTGTCTTGTGTGACTCATAGAGTCTATAAAGTAGGTTAGTGGGTTATTGCTTAAAGTTAAAGAGCTAATAAGCCTCAAAATGTTTTTATTCATGATGGGAATCATTTGGAAGCAAAGAAGTCTGTCGCAAAGTTTATCTGTGATAATGAAATGTATCATTAAAATCAAATGATATAAGCCCACACTGTTTGTTTGACTGCAGATGAAATCTTTTGATCTTCTAAGGAGGAATTGATAATTTGAACATTTCATGTCTGTGATCAGTGTAAAGAAGAGACCGGATCAGAGCAGCGCCTTGTGTTTTGACACGTGGCAGGTCACAGTCTGTCTGGGAACTAACACATGAGCAGTAAAGCAATTTAATACAGAGTGAGCTCAGATGACATAAAACACAAATACTTTATCATGCGACCAACGCTCCACGCTTAAATCATGATTAAGAGACTGAGAGATCTGGTTGAAAGCTGTGAAATCTAGTAAGGGGACCTTTAATTGGGCTATTTGTGAGTTTTCTCAGCTGCTGAATGTGTTTTTTTGCTGGTAGCAGGTGATGGTGATTGTCATTTGACAGGAGCTTCAGCCATGTTTGTCTTAGTACAAGAGCTTATAATAGGCCCTGTGAGCAGCGCTACGTCTTCAGGACAGATTGGAGGCTACAGTGAGTCGCTATCAGAAAGTGACAAAGAGGAAAAGACAGAACAGAGACAAGAGTTAACATTGCAGTAGCTTTCCACCTCTGGAGACAGCTGTTGGTGGGTAAAAGAAAATGATGTTGAACTCACAACGTTTCTTCTAGACTTGGTAAGTAAACAGCTGCTCATGCTAACGTTGACTGTGTAGCAAAACTTACGAATAGCTCCTTTAAACTTTGATTGTTTCGTTACAATTCGTGTTTCCAATCGTCAAGATTAAACCTCCATGTTCCAACACACACTTTATACTAATACTACTAATAATACTTGATACTAAAGAACAGCTGTAATCACCCCACAGGAGTCTACAGCCGTGATAGCAGCTCTGTGAGACTGTACAGAAAATGCTTTGAGTTGAATGCTAATGTCAGCATGCTAACATGCTCACAGTGCCAATGCTAACCACGTTTAGTATGTTACCATGCAAATGTTTGCTAATTAGCATAAACACAAAGTGCAGCTGAGGCTGATGAGAATGTCATTGCTTTTGCAGGGACATGAATGTCTGTACCACATTTTATAGCAATCCATCCTGTACTAATGATGGCGCTGGAGGAAAGTCACCAAGGTCAGGGGGACAAATCCTCTTTAGACCATGAATATACAAAACTTTGTTAGTAGATGTTGCACTGGGTGAGTGATGAGTTTGACCTACTGTTGGTGCTGGAGGAAAATCTGGGAACAAACAAATGCACTAAGATTCATCCTCTAAATATCAAAGTTGTCTGATTTATTTCAGTCGGGACCGAAGTGGTGGACCGACAGACTGACATTGGCATATAGAGCCACGCAGCTGTAAAAAAAAAAAAAACTGCGAACACAACTTATCCAGTGTTGATTTTCCAGTGACTGTCTCACACTTGTCAGCTCCAAATAACTGTGTGTGATAGAGCAGATCTGTTTGTGGAGCAGCTGTTCAGAAGTTACAGTGTGACTTTAATGCTCTTACACAAACACTGCCCTAATGCTCACAGTTTAGCTGTGTATCCGTCTCTTTTTGTGAAGTAATGCTGCGCTATGCATCTCTTACTGCTGTGTCTACACATTTACTAACTTCTCATCTCAAGGATGTTAAGTGAACCATTTGGCCAGTAAAAGTCCTCGCTATAGATCCCTATAAGCCTCAGACAAAGTCCCATTGATTGATGGATTATCAGAGACACTTATGTGGCTACCAACCTGCTTTTGGCTACATCAACTCCGCACATCAGACGCAGCTCATCTGCATGCTGATGCCTACTTTTGAATGCACATGGAGGACCATGCAACGGGAGAGAAGAAGGGGAGACATAACTTCACATGAGTGATATCCAGACGTCTGCCATTCCCTCCCTCCATGCTTCTCTTAACTCATCCACCCCCATCTGTTCATCCAAAGCACACACAATCTGGCAGAGTGCAACCATCAGGTGCCCGCACACGCACACACACACACACACACACACACACACACACACACACACACACACACACACACACACACACACACACACACACACAGCCCTGGAGCCCTTCATTAACTCACAGCTAGCTTTAAGTTTCTGTTTGTCTTTAAAATGAGGAAATGAGGCATTTGGAGAAACTTGTATTCACAAAACATCCTCAGACCAGACACAAGCGTCTAATTCTGTCCCCCACATTCTCCCACTACCACACTGAAGCGAGGGGCCAAAGTTGGTCCCATGTAACTCCCCTATATATCGTTCCTTTATTCAGACCTGATGTGTGAATCTTTATGTGCGCTCCTGCTGACCTCCCCTGCTCCAGAAAGCAGTGATGGAAGCAGCTCCAGACAAAAGCAGTTGAGATTCAAAAGCAGTGAAAGGAAGAATGAGAGGGGAGGTGGGAGGAGTTTTTTTTTTTTGGTGAGGGGGGGAAAGGGTCCGCGCGAGCCTTTAAATCATCATTGGAAACTCATTAGAAAGCTGGCCGCGCTTGGCGGAGGCGGCCGCACAGATTGCGCGCTCCCGAGCACAATGCCGGTAATGAAGTGGAAGCAAAGAGGGAGTGTCCCCGGACAGATTTCTTTGCACTAGTTACTCCACTGGCCCTAAAGTTTCCCCACAATCTGTGTGTGGGGTGTAAAAAGCTGTATTCATGAGATGTTAACCGTTTTGTTTGTCGGGAGGAATTTATTCAAAGTGTTGCAGCTATCAGCGACAGATGGGCTGGAAGGTGATGGGTCGGAGCAGAAGTTAACTAAGAGAAAAAGAGATGGAGACAGGAGAATAAATGTTTAATGTAACTGGACGTTATCAATCTGGCGGCATTCTGGTGCCAGTCCGTGCCTGCTGCTCTATTCAGATGCTGCTCACTGCAGTTCACTGCCTGTTGCAGCGCTGTGGACGAGACTACCGGTCGCCTGTTGGCACAATCTGAATGCCAAGTAGTCTGTCCAATTAATCCGACATTGTGTTGTTCTCCTGAAAGCGAGTTTACTGTGACATTCGGAGCAGTTTCTTCTGATCATCTTTAATTAAGACGCATTTTCACTTATTACGTCTTCTAACATTTTCTGTAGAACAATTATTAACCTACTTAATTATTGTACACATTTGGATTATTTTCATTATAAGCTTACCATATACATTTATATTAAGTGGTGCAATATTATTTGAGTTATTATATAAATGATATAATTTCATTATCAGTTGCAGTACTTTATTATTTCATATATATAATTTCTGGGTGTAACATTTAAGTTGGTTATTTACAATCCCCTTTAGTGTGGAGCACTTTTGGTTCCCACCTGTCATTGTTTACAGGGGACAGGTGTGATTGTGACAAGTCTTTGGGATGCACGTGTCACGTCCTTCCGTGGCGGTAATGATTATAAGGGACGTGCTAAAAGGAAACTGTAGCTCGCTTGAGGAGAACACCACCGACGAAGAAATAAGGGTTTCATAGTGAAAGTAGATATTTCACTGTGAAATGTTACGACATCAACAGAAGTGCCAGACTCGATCCTCATCCTACTGTCTTTTTTTATTTTTTATTTTTTCATGTTAGAGCCACACACAAAAGAGCCTAATTAACGCGCTCACCACTTTATCATGTATTCAATCCAATTCAATCAATAAGAGTTGAGGAATAATAGCAGCAGAATGAGCGCATGTGTTGGTGAAGAGCCACCTTCTCTTTAAGACCTCGACACAGAGGCCGTGACACAACTTTCTCAAGTGTTGCTCTCTGGAGCTGATGGGCGCATTCACTCCTAATCATTTCCATCAATAGTGTAGAGGATGAGGCCATTACCCAGACGAGCCCTGCAGTGAGCTTCTCCGGTGAAGAGGCGATAATTGGATAATTAGTGCTGGGAACCAATTAGGACTCTGTGCTGCTTGTGATGGCACGCGAGTTAAGCAAAGGTTAGCTGTGAGGGGGGTGGGGGGGTGAAGGAGGGGTTCAGTTCTCTGATCGATTATCTTAGACACCCCCCCCCCCCCCCTCACACATACGCACACATACACATCTCTCCTTTCTCACCCTCCCGCTCTCTCTCCCCACTTTCTCCCTCCGCCGCTTATCTGCTGGACAAAAGAGACCAAATCGCCTATTTCCATCTCAATGAGTTAAGCCCCAACAAGAGGCAGGGATCAGGCGACCAGCTTCAGACCCCGAATACCCGGCGATCACTAGAGCAAATGGGACCACAATGCAGAAGAAAGGGAAGAGGGGAGGGGGGGGGGGGGGGGGGGGGGGGCGCTCCTCTAAAGATATATTTATATATGTTAAAGAAAATGCTAATATGTCCCGTGAAGAATAGAAGGGATTTCGGAGACTCACTCTAATTCTGCTATTGTTGAACTCGCGTGCAGACGGGCGAGATTGACACGGTGGTCACGTGAGAGAATTATTTTCTGAGGTGTATGCGTGTGTGTGTGTGTGTGTGTGTGTGTGTGTGTGTGTGTGTGTGTCCTTCAAGTGACGGCTTTGCTTTTGGGGGATGAGGATGCAAAAGTCTGTCAGACATTGCAAGAAAAAAAGCCCCCCCCCCCCACACACACCCCTGTCTTTCTACTCCTCCGATGCACGCGCACACGCACGTGCAGGCAGAGATTTTAATCCGCGAGGCGAGACTCAGCTCAATGTAATTTGCTTTTGATTGCTCTTGTCTTTCTGTGTGTGTGTGTGTGTGAGAGAATGCGGAGTCCTGTGTAGTCTGAACACAAAGAGCAGGAGGACTCTCTCACGGCGGAGTAACAGCGGCCCGCAGTGAACACATGTGTTTCAACGGACCCTCTGCCTCCACTCAGCTGTACACTGACTGAAAGATCTGCAGGATCAGACTTCTTGTTGTAGCTGCAAAAGAAATTAATCTGAGTTACCTCATTTCATATCGTCACTGGTTTGATATCAGTGCTTTTCGACCTGTCCATCTAAATGTTGGTAATCAGTTGTTAATTCACTTTGATCCAGATTGTCTGTTCAATAAAGGACTATATGAAAATTTGTGGAAAATGGGGAAAAACCTTATATTTCACTTTATAAAGAAAGAGCAAGATCCTCCACTTCTTTGACTTTAATGAAAACCTCAATACATGAATTTCAATGTTTTCTTTTAAATCGCCTCTTGAGGTATGAAAAAGTATGAAAACCTCCCCACGACATGTCAGAATAATACAGCAGTGTTGAACTGGTACGTTTAATTGTGTACTTCAGTTTAAACCTTAATATGTTGTTGAACACGTTGATAAAATCATATATCACATATAAAAGTTAAAGCCCCTCCCCTGCTTCCTGCCCCACAGTCACTAGTGGTCACTCAGTCAGTCAAAGGGATTTTCCACAACCTGGCAACCCAGACGTTATTCTCATTAATGCATTAGGCTATAGCTAACTGATCTATAAAGTATAAGTAAATGAATTATTAACCATTAATAACTCTATTAGTTGTAATTTATAAACCCTTTGAAAGGTGCCTGGTTGGAAGGTGGCGCCAGTTTTTCTATAACCCCGTATAAAAGCTGATAATTTAGTTTTAATGGCCCTAATCACAGAGCGATGTCTCCTTATCCTTTAGGACAGGCCTGACTGTGTCTAACTATGCAAGCTGCTTGACTAGATGTTGTCCATTCAGGTGTCTCCTATTTGACTTTCTGTGGCAGATGGGTTCTTTATAGAACATGCCAACTGATATTAGCTTCTACTGCAAGGCAAGTGTTGCCCCTGAAAAAGCTGGTTGTGTGTGCGTGAGGAGGGGGAGGGAGGGGGTGAATAAGGAGGAGAGGCAAAGAGGGAGAGAGGGAGAGAGAGAGAGAGTCCAATGGGAAGAATGAGAAAATCTCTTAAAGAGCCGTGACGGGGCCCCGGTCGTTTTCTAAATGTATTTTAATAGGAGGGACCCTGATGTCCAGGGCAATTCATCTCCCATCTCCCCGTAATGAAAGGAGTCGTGGCCGGGACCGGGGCAGGTCTGGGGAAAGGGTGGGAGGAGGGGGGGGGAATGGGGATGGAGGGATGATACAAAGGCTGCATGTGGCTCTGCCTCATTATGCTGCAGTTAGGCAGAGAGCTGCATAGAGGCAGCGGGGGTTAGGGTCCCCACAGACCGGCTCAGAGGCCACAATACCGGCATGGACGGCTGTAAAGGGAGACCCTGCCACGCCATTATCCCGCCGCTACTAACGAGGGCTTCATACGCCTTTGATATAATCTCACTATTGAAATCCTGATAAATCCCCCCTGCGTTTACAGCCAAATCCCATTTGTAACGGGTTCGTGGAAGGCTGTGTGAGTGCGTGCGTGACCGCCAGTGTGTGTGTGTGTGTGTGTGTTTTT
This sequence comes from Seriola aureovittata, assembly GCF_021018895.1. NCBI lineage: Eukaryota > Metazoa > Chordata > Actinopteri > Carangiformes > Carangidae > Seriola > Seriola aureovittata. The sequence goes on along the minus strand of NC_079375.1, from coordinate 21,735,136 downwards.
GTTTTTTTTTGTGTGTGTGTGTGTGTGTGTTTTTGTGTGTGTGTGTTTTGTCTTCACCTGCGCCTCTCTGTTCTGTCAGCCGAGGCCAAGGAGAGCCGCATGTTAAACCGGGCCGTTACACTGGCTTTAATTAAAAAATCCGCTCTCTCGCGCACAAGACATCTCGTGAGCCGATCTGAGCCGAGACCGAATTAGAATAAAATCAATGTTTAAGTGGGTATAGTCCTTTTTCCTGCCTCAGATATGATCTGATAGGCAAACAATTACTGGAATACAACACACTGGGGGGATGAATAATAGAAGGCTGAGCAAATTTATGGAATTTATTAATGAGAATAAAATGAGCACCAAGATGATGCTATTACCACCAGTTACACCACATTTTTCTGAATCTCATGGCATTGCAATTATTCAGCATGTTAAGCTGTCTCAGCGTTATGGCTCTATCAAAGTGCAGTATATGAAATCTTATCCGTGTGGGTGAGTGGATCGGGCCACGGCGGGGTTGGAGAAAAGGACAAATCACGTCATATTCTTGCATGAAGTTATTTTGTCCTATCAGAGGTGGAGAGGTCACTGACGGCTGAGCCTGCCAGTGACCGCTTTTACCCGGGTGGGTTACACAGGACACGTGCGTGGGGATCCAACCAGCCTGTGTTTAAGCATAAATCTCTTTACACTATTCTCCTATAGGGTAAAGCATCCTGAACAGACACTCCTATTCAAATGCTTTGTCCTCTATCTCAGGGACACTGCGCATCTCTGTGCTCCCCCCGTGTGTCGGTGCGCAGACTCATTTAACTGCCCGAGGAACATAAACAAGCAACGGAAACTATAGCAGTATTAAATCAAGCCCCGCGTTTAGCCCACATATTGGGTGCCAAGTTTCTCCGCACAGTCCAGGAATCTCTAAACAGGGTTTAGAGGTCTTTCAGAAGTCCCCCTTTTTTTCCCTCTCAAAGCCCGGATTGGTCACAGTGCGGCTCATTTGCATGCCTCGCCGTATAAACCCTCCTGCAGACACTGCAGCCCTCTTGCGCTGAGAGCAGCACACCTCCAGTAGAGAGAGAGCGGAGCGCATCCAGAGCGCGCAGTGAAAGACATATGGAATATTTATTACAGGCTTTATACTAAAGAAGAAAAAAAAAAACAGCCCCGGAGAGTCGACAAGAGCCGGGAAGGGATAGCTTTTTTTTTTCAGGTGTTTGGTTTAAACTTTAAACTGGACTCTTTTCGGACAGTTTGCTGCTGAATTTCAGATTTATTTTGGAGTGAAGGTGTCAAGATGGGAGAAACAGGGTGGAACGGGCTGTTGGTGCTCGTGTGCGTCTCTTTGCTGAGCCTGTCTGCTGTCACACAAGGAAAGACGGTGAAATATCAGACATTTGAGGAAGACGCACCAGGGACAGTGATTGGAAACTTGGCCAAGGACATCTCCTCCACTCCCTCTTCCTCGGGAGGCTCCAGGACCAATTTCAGGATGATGAAACAGTTCAACTCCTCTTTCATCCGTCTGAGGGAGAGCGACGGGCAGCTGAGCATAGGAGAGAGGATAGACAGAGAGCGCGTCTGCAAACACACCCTGCACTGCCTCATCGCTTTCGACGTGGTCAGCTTCTCCAAAGAGCAGTTTAAACTCATCCACGTCGAGGTGGAGGTCAAGGACATCAACGACAACTCCCCCGAGTTTCCCCGGAAAGAGTCGAGTCTGGAGATCTCCGAAAACACAGCGGTGGGCACGCGGATCCCGCTGGACTTTGCCGTGGACGAGGATGTTGGGGTGAACTACATCCAAAGCTACCAGATCTCCGTCAACAGCCACTTTTCAATCGACGTGCTCAGCAGGGCCGACGGGGTTAAATATGCGGAGCTGGTGCTCATGAAAGAGCTGGACCGGGAGACGCAGGCTTCTTACGCGCTGGAGCTCGTGGCTATGGACGGAGGCAACCCGTCCCGCACCGGAACAACGCGCATAAACGTCAAGGTGAAAGACTACAACGACAACAGCCCGGTGTTTGACAGGAACAGCTTCTCCGTGGACCTGCCTGAGGACGCACCGGTGGGCTCGCTCCTGCTGGACCTGAACGCCGAGGACCCTGACGAGGGGCTGAACGGTGAGGTGGTGTACGGGTTCGGTAACCAGGTGCCCCCAGAAATACGACAACTCTTCAGAGTGGACAGGAAGACCGGACGGCTCACCCTGGAGAGCCCGATTGACTTTGAAAGTAAGACCACGTACGAGTTTGACGTCCAGGCCACCGACCTGGGTCCGAACCCGAGCCCGGCCATCTGCAAAATAGTGGTGCAGGTGCAGGATGTTAACGACAACGCACCGGAGATCTCCATCACCCCCATGACGTCCATCACGGCGGGGATAGCGTACATCACAGAGGCGGCGGCCAGAGAGAGCTTCGTGGCTCTGGTCAGCACCTCGGACAGAGACTCGGGCGCTAACGGACAGGTGCACTGCACCTTGTACGGACACGACCACTTCAGACTGCAGCAGGCGTACGAGGACAGCTTCATGATTGTGAGTACCAGCCCGTTAGACCGGGAGAAGATCCCCGAGTATAACCTCACAGTGGTGGCGGAGGACTTGGGCTCGCCCCCCTTCAGGACCATCACTCAGTACACCATCAGGCTGACGGATGAGAACGACAACGCGCCGGTGTTCAGTAAGCCGGTGTACGAGGTGTCAGTGGTGGAGAACAACGCACCTGGGGCATACATCACCACGGTGGTGGCGCGGGACATGGACATGGGGTCAAACGGGAAGGTCAGCTACAAACTGGCGGACACCTACTTCATGGGCTCTCCCATCGCCACCTTCGTGTCTCTGGACCCGGCCAGCGGTTCGCTTTACGCGCTCCGCAGCTTCAACTATGAGGTGATGAAACAGCTGGAGCTCCGCATCTCGGCGAGTGACGGCGGCTCCCCGCCCCTGTCCGGCAGCGCCAATGTCTATGTGAGGATAGTGGACCAGAACGATAACGCCCCGGTCATCACTCAGCCGGCCCTCAACAACGGCTCCGCTGAGGTGCTCCTGCCCCGGGACGCACCGACAGGCTACGTCATTACCCGCGTGGAGGCGCGGGATGCGGATGAGGGCGTGAACTCGGACCTGTCCTACGGGCTGGCCACCGGTGAGCCCTCCGTGTTCTCCGTGAACAAAGCCACCGGGGAGATCTACCTGAACCAGGTGCTCAGCCACGACGTGGACGAGACTCTCAGCGTGACCGTGACGGTGAGTGACAACGGGAGGCCCGCGCTCACCTCCACCGCCACGCTCCACTTCCTCATCATCGCGGGCTCCCCGCCGAGCGACAGGACAGTGTACCAGTCAAGCGGCGGGGACGAGGTGCACGCGCAGTGGGACCTGTCGGTGGTGATTATTGTTGTCCTCGCGGGGAGCTGCACGCTCCTGCTGCTCGCAATCATCCTCATCGCCACCACCTGCAACCGGCGCAAGCAGGACAAAGGCGGAGAAGACAGCGACTCTTACGGGGAGAAGGGCACGCTGGAGCGGGGCAGGAGCCACGTGGTGGACAACCCGCTGCTGCCTCTCCATGGATCCGGGGGAGGAGCGGGCTTTGACGGACACTCCTACAGCAGCCAGCCCGGTGGGTTCACCTCGGCTCACCCCGGGGGCAGTGACATGTGCTCGGCCTCAGAGGACGGCAGCGAGGTGCCCTGCGTGTATGACTCAGACAGCAACAGCAAGACCCGAGGGAATAAACACGAGGTGAGACGCACCTTTGGGACACTGAGCTTTGTAGGGGAGGGGAGGGGAAGGGAGGGGAAGTGTGGGGTGGCTCACAACAATCAACACTGTGCAATGTGTTCATGTATCAGACATTAACCTCTGTTTGTTTCTCCTCTCTCCTCCTGCAGGGCTACTCCACTCTGCCCGGCTATGGGAACGGGAAGGAGGCTGTGAGGCCCATCACCATCTGGAAGGGGAACTCTTACACCACCATCTCTGCCAGGGACCCGGCCTTCAGCGGCAAAGACAGTGGCAAGGGGGACAGTGACTTCAATGACAGTGACAGTGACGTCAGTGGAGACACTGGCCTGAAGAAAGACGGGGCAGTGGTTCCTCCCATGGGCGGCCAAAATGGTAAAGACAAAACAACAGGCACATTTGAATGTTTCTAAAGCTGTGTCAGTTTGGGGGGGAGACTTCGGCTCAGACTCTAACGTCACTGTCTTTTCTCTCTCTCTTTTAGGTCTGTGGGCTTGCACCAGTGAGTGTAAGGTCCTGGGTCACTCAGACCGCTGCTGGAGCCCCTCGGCAGTAAGAAGCAACGCAGCTCCCTCTCCAGCCCCCACCCTCTCCTCCTTCAACAGCCTCTCCAAGACGGCCTCCCTGCCCCGGGACCCCCACCGCAGGGACAACTACTACCAGGCCCACATCCCCAAGACGGTGGGGCTGCAGAGTGTGTACGAGAAGGTGCTGCACAGAGAGTACGACTACGTCCTGGTCACCCCCCCCAGGCCTGTGAGGGTGCAGGAGATTAGTGATATAACCATCCCTGTTTACACCCCGACCCCGACGCACTGCCCCAACAACGACATTTAAAACAGACAATTACACACACACGCACCAACATCCACACTTAAGCTCACTCTCAAAGAAATGTATAGTGTGTTCAGATTTTTAATTTATGACTCATTGACAAGGAGAATAATGTAACTATTCGTTGCCATGGAGAGTGTGCACATATAAGTTTATATCCTAATATTTGTGTGTTTTTGTTTTATTGTAAAAGCCACATTTGAAGTCCTTTCAATCACAAGTTCTGTTGGACATGAAGTGTATCATATGCAAGTTTTGTACATACAGAGATTTTATTTTTTATAAAAGTAATAATTAAACAAAGATATGTAGATATGAAATGTAATTATTGATCTTTAAGCATGCTGACTATTTAAAATGGCCCCAGAAACTGTTCAGTTTGAGGGCAGGTGACCCACGGTGTATCAAGTTGATAACGATGTATGAAATTATTTGAATGCAATAATAAGTAATTGTACAGATTTTTTTATCATCACAATATGAGAGAAAATAAACTTTGAAATACTGTTCTGAGCACGTGACTGGAGTGTTGGTTTGCAGGCTGAGGTGAGAGGGATGTTTGTGTGAGCAGCCAGTCAGTCAGACCAGTCAGTACAGTGAAAGCCAACAGGCGTCGCTGTTATTGCAGTAGTGAGCCTCTGTCCTTGCAGTCCACTGAAGAAGGTCAGTTTAGTTTTTCTTTTTTTCTGTTTTTTTATCTTTTGTGAATGTGATTTCGCTGGTGAGACGCCAGAGCAGACGCCGAGGGTTTCTAGCAAATCACTGTCACACAACAACAAGAGCGAAAACCTTCACAGTTATTCTTTTCATCTTCTTCATGGGCTTAATATATGTATTTTACTGCCTATAAGACCTGCATGTTAATACAAGAATTAAAGATACGCGCAGGTTTCCATAAATCACATGAATCATTTCCACCTGACGTGTCTCCTCCGCGGGGACAGGAGAGAAGAGAGAGAGAGAGAGAGAGAGAGAGACTAAAGTCGCCTTTACTGTTAGTAACATAAAAAGCTTACATACATAAGAGGAGGTCTAACTGAGGATGTGAAATAGTCACACGAACAGCTGATTTCTGTTGAAGAACATAAAGTCCTTGTGAATAAACCTTCCTGCTCCTTCCTGTCCGGATGCTTTTTGTCTATCTGCCAAATGCGCACGGTGCGCCCCTTACGTAATCCCCCCATTACCATGGATCCAGGGCATTTTAATAATAGTTGTGAACTCAGATAGAAGATATAGGGAAGTATGAGACCGAGGTCTGTCGCCTTTTGCACCCTGTCGTGTAAATATAGCCTACAGTCTCCCGCGTGGAGGAAACATGCGACATTCCGCCAGAGTCACCTCTGACCCGCGACAGTCTGTGGAGAGAGAGGAGGGGGAGGAGGGGGAGGGAGGTGTGCGAAGGTGATTCGAGGAGACAGCCTCACCCTTCCTTCATCATTTCCTTAATTGCTGAGTAGATCTTAGTCTGCCCACAGAGGTTGTCATAAAGCTTAATGATATGAGATTCTAAGGATCATAGCAGGAATCAAACTCATGTAAGTTACATGAGCAGCCTATGTGATCTTCAAAGAGAAAAGATGATGAATGCTTTTCCGAAAGAAAGCAGAGCTAACTTTTGGCTTAAATTAGATGGTTGTTCATAATGTGGTGATCACCAGCTGGAGGGCAAGTCTCACCTGCTCCGTTTAAAGTCACACAAACTCGCATCGGTGCACAGTTGTTAAAAACACGACCTGTATGAGCGAGCACGAGCGACCATCCTCCTCCTCCTCAGAGAGAGAGAGGGGGGGGGGGAGAGAGAGAGAGAGAGAGAGAGAGGAGAGAGAGAGAGAGAGAGAGAGAGAGAGAGAGAGAGAGAGAGAGAGAGAGAGAGAGAGAGAGAGCAGCTAGTGGAGTGGGGTTTCCTCAGGTGTTTGGCTCCAGTCATGGCCGGGAGCTCAGAGAAAGTACCGATCGCCGCGGCGGGACCAGAGGACCTGCAGCAGTTTATGCCTCCGGTGAGTGTTAATAGAGACCGGTGCAGCTTAACGCCTCATAAAGCTAGTGTGTGTGTGTGTGTGTGTGTGTGTGTGTGTGTGTGTGTGTGTGTGTCTGTGGAAACGGGGGGCCAGGGCTAAAACATCCAAGACTGTGTCTGTTTCTTGACCTTTTCAAACAACCAACAACCCTCTGTGTAACTTCTGCCTCTGTGTCATTGCACGGGCAGCACCTCCGGTTCAGCGGGCTCACATCACACAACGAGGTTATCAGGGTTGGTTTTTCCAGTGAATGGCCATGTTGTCATGTTGGAGTGTGTTTGTTTTACCTTATAGGCCTACTCCGCCGTGGCGGTCAAGCCCGCCGCCACCGGCCGCCTCCTGAAGGCCGGGATCGCGGTGCTCATCGCCGGGGCCCTGCTGCTTCTGCTGGGGGCAGTTGGTGCTTTCTACTTCTGGAACAACAATGAAAAACACGTAAGAATAAGATGTTTTCTTTTGATGTTATCCCTTACATCTAACTTCATGTTGGTACGTTTGTGCTTACAGCCTAAGGGACTGTACAAAAATTATTTGTGTTTTGTTTTTTTTTTTTGCCTCTGGGGGGCGGGGGGGGGGGGGGGGGGCTTTCTTGGAAATCAGCCAAAGCTCCTTTTAGCGTTTCTACTTGTTTATTTTATCATCCCTTTGCATAGTTAACCTAAAAGTTACATAAATAGTTAAATCAACATGACTGACTTGCACCGTGGACCAGGGGTCATTGAGGTGCACTTCGCCACATGCACAGGAAACTGTCCCGTCTCTGTATCAGGGTTTTACTGCACGACATTGGTGGCGCACATTAGTCCCAATAAGAGATGAAGTTTTAAATCAAGGCACATGATTTAAACCAGTTGTACAAATGTAACGCTGTTGTATTAGTTCGAAGAAAAACCGGTAAAAACCCGCTCGCGATTCAGCCCCTGTCACCACCCCAGAAAGTTTGACACAGCCCCTTAAGGCTTTCAATCGAAAATCAAATCAAAGTCGGTCTGATCTGCTACATAATTCCCTCTTTTCTCAAAGCAGTTTTCTCTTCTTTCAAAACTTTTCTGAAATAAGTGGAACTACCGTAGAAGAAAACAGCTCTCATACTCAGACCCTATCAGAAATTATGTCACTTGATTGAAGAAATTGTTGAAACAAGCTCTTTTGAATTGGAAACATGTGAAATGATGTCGTCCAGTGGTGGATTTTTTTTTAACTTGTTTGAATTAAAGTGACTCAATAGACTGAAGCAGTTCTTCAAGATGGATTTTTTTTTTTTGCAGTGTAGGCAAACAGTAAAATGTAAATGAAACACTCCATTTTCATGGTAGGTAAATCTTGGTGAATGGAGTCCTTGTGTGTATGTGGTGTGTGTTGGAGGATCGTGGCGGGGTGGAGAGGGGTGGAGAGGGGTGGGGGGTGGGGGGGCTCTTTGGTCCGGCTGATGCTCCAGGGGCAAGAGGTGTAAGATATGAGAGGGAAAATGTGGCTTTCTGGTTGTTGTTTTTTTTCCAATATGAAGTTTGAAAATGCCCATTAAGAGACGATGAAGAGCGTGTGCAGAGGGGTCATCGTCACCCAGAGGTGCAAGGATTGTATTCTTCTAAACAAGCTTGAATGAATGTGTGTGTCTGAAAGAGAAAATGGAGAAAAGAGAGGTTGTAGCGTGTGAGGAGAAGTCATGGGGTAAGATTGGAGAAGGAAGGAGAGGGAGGGAGAAAGGGAGAGGGCTGGGGGGGGGGTGACTCTCGGGACTCTCATACCTTACATGCCAGTCTGAAACCTTGTGTGTGTTTTGTGTGTGTGTGTGTGTTGTGTGTGTGTGTGTGTGTGTGTGCACAGGTCTACAATGTCCACTACAGCATGAGCATCAATGGCAAAGTGGAGGAGGGTTCAATGGAGATCGACACGACCAATAACATGGAGCGATTCAGCACGGGCAGCGGGGCGGACGAGGCCGTGGAGGTCCACGACTTTGAGATTGTGAGTTGAACTGAAAATAATCAAATAAATAAATAAATAAATGAATATCAGGAGGGTCAGAAAAGCAGATTCACCGACAGAGTGAGTCTGGACAGGAAGTTGATCAGACCCTTGTGGGGAGATTGGCTCACTGCAGCAGAGGACACATTAAAAACAAGTGGACATGTTGTCATCCCCCTCTGGGCCAATCAGTGTCAAGATGCAGTGTCCCTGCAATTTTCATTAAATTCGGACTGGTGGGTTTTGACCTTTAATTAAATCGCCCAATCAGGCCAATCAGACCAGTGAAGCAGCAGTTTTGGCCTTTTAACAATTAAAATTTTGACCTTTAATCATATTGTCCCCGTGAGTGTAATTTTTTAAATCTTGAATACATGGCTAAAATACAACCCCCCCCCACCCCCCCACCCCTTACCCCTCACCCCACGTTCAGTCAGACAGCTGTTAGCTGTGACGTTGCATGTGATGTGCAGATTGCAGAGGACAACACATTATCCACAGATGTTTGGAGTAATGAATTCCAGCTGTTTGTTTGACCTCTGCAGGGGATCACAGGGATTCGTTTTTCAGGAGGAGAGAAGTGCTACATCAAGACCCAGGTGAAGGCTCGTCTGCCTGACGTGGAGGCTCTCAACAAGGACTCCATGACGTTCGATCTGGTGGGTTGGTCCAGTCCGTCTTTCTGTCCCGAGGAAGTGTGTTTTCTCCATGTGTGATCACCACTGGCCTGTTTCCACTGCAGGAACCTGACAACCTTTTTACAATGAGGATGTTTTGGCATCTAATTAATTTGCTCTACTGTTGTAGTCGTCCTGATTGTGATGTGACGACACATCTGCCCGACCAGTCATTGTCGCCAGAGGGTGAAAGTACCAGGATTCAACAGTCCCTCGTGAAACGTTCCCATATTTAAGTCCAGGAACTTGGTCCCAAAGCGGCTGGAGAACAGGAACCAGTGACAGTTCATATCTGTTGTTGCGTTTCCTGCAGTGGAAAAAGGTTTACAGGTGTCAGGTGTCAACATTTCATCCAGGGCCATCATCAGGTTCATGACCGAAAATAATGATCTTCTCCAACGATATCCGACTAATGATATTCTGTAGCCTCCTTTATGTTTATTGCTAATTAGCAAAATGTATGCATGCTAACTGTCTAAACTAAGATGGTGAATATAGTACAAACACCTGCTAAACATCAGCATGTTAGCATGCTGGCAGTAACCTTTAGCTCGACTCACTGCTGTGGCTAAGCAGGTATTTGCGTCTTTGATTAATGAGGTGCGGATTGGACAGTGAACACGTAGCTTCAGGAGAGCAGCTGCAGTCACAGTAGATATGATGGATCACTGTAGTGGAAGAAACCCTTTAGTAAAGACTTGCACACACTGACTGGTGGCGTGTAACGAGAACAAGTCATCTCCCCTTTATTGATGACTTGTTCACTTTCTAACAAACCATTAAATGGGAAAATACAAACGTTAGTAAGTCATTAATAAGGGGACAGTGTCAAAAAGACAATACAAATTAATGCCAGAGAAGGATGTAAATCAGGGGATGTTTCAAACCTGGCAACCCAAACGTTGTGCTTAAAACCCGCAGATTTATGAGGCAATAAATCTTTAATCAGCCCATTACTAAAGCCAGACGTAATAACTTATAAAATTTTCAGTTTTTTTCTTATTGATACTAAAACTTGTATCACTGCATCATCTCTTCTCTGCTGAGCGTTAAAGCTCCTGCGAGACGATGCTAATGTGTTTCTGTGATGTAGCACGATTCACCCAAACCAGCAATACACCAGGATACCGAGGTGACACACACACACACACACACACACAACACACACACACACACACAACACACACACACACACACACACACACACACACACACACACACACACACACACACACACACACACACAGAATATACAGTACCATATGTGTGTGTGGATTGCTATCACAACTCACAAAAACCACCGCCTGTGATTGTTCAATTGAGGCTGTCTGATAATTAAAATCATTTAGTTCTGCATAAGCCTCACATCCACATAAATCCACATCAACAGAATTGCCCTCACGAACACGTGTGCGCACAAACACCAACACGCGCACACACGCACACACACACACACACACACAAGCACACATTTAATTATCACGCCGGGCTGCTCTTATTGCCTCTCTCTGCCTCATAAACGATCATTTATTTCACGTCTGTGCTTTTGTGTGTGTTGGTGCTATTGCCTCTTTTTTGCCTCATAAATGATCGTCTGGTTCACGTTTGTGTGTGTGTGTGTGTGTGTGTGTGTTGCGCGTGTGTGTGGAGACAGGAAGATGTTGTTATAATGGTTGCTGCAGGCTGGTCATTTGCTATAATTTAGAGTGATGGCAAATATGGGTTAGATAAGCACGCACACACGCACGCGCACACACACACACACACACACACACTCGTCCCCATCCGGAGAGAGTGGGTCAGATAAACTCTTATCAGTCGAGCAGTGGAGAAGGACCCCCGCTTTTATTTGTCCCTCCAGCAAATCATTTGAGCTGGAAAAAAAAGAAAAGAAACAGCAGCAGCATTTGTGAAAGGTTGGAGCAGAACATTCCCTCAACATGTCTGTGGCTAGTGCAGAACAGCCCGCAGGAACAAACGCCTCTGGGCACAACCATCCCTGCAGAATCCCCCTCCTACCTGCAGGCTGTGGAAACAGAGTACGTGCTGTGTGTTTACACAGCCGCTCCTCTGGAAACCTCATTAGCTGATCTGCAGGAACCTGTACATTTAGGCCATCCGACCCCCCCCCCCCCCCCTCCCCTCCGTTCAGATGCTGATGAGTCCTGACATTGTATATACAGCTAAATGTTGGCGCAAAGGGAAAATGTATATGCTACAGCCTCAAGGACTTTCCTTTTTACTGCTTGATTTTATGTTGTTAAGGAGCATTAACAGCTCAACATTAATGCAGATTAGATTCGGACGGAATGAAGGGAGTGTGGGATATTTAAAGAGGACGGACAAGACTCATAAACAAGAGTCGCTCAGATGTTTGTTTGGGTATCAGCTCATTACTTCTCACCTTTTTCTTCTCTCCCTCTGAAGGAGGACGAGGTGATGCCGGCCAAGTTTGAGGACGACCTGATCTGGGTGGCTGCAGACACGCCGCTGTCGGACTCCGCCTTCCTCAGCAACAAGATCAAGGACTTGTGCGGAGACCTGCCAATCTTTTGGCTCCGTCCCACCTACTCCACCAGTAAGCAACCAGACGGCTCATGGCAGAGTTCAGTTAAACTCTCAAGTTTTAAGTCTGTGTGAGTTTTTGCACAAAACAAAGAAGATGTGGGTCAAACGGTCTCAAGTATTTCCATTTAACACTGCAGTTGTTAAAGCCCCAGAAAGAAAAACAAGCTAAAAAAGAAAAGTCCTTTTGAAGTTTCCGAGCCACAGAGTGAACAATTTTTAGCATGCTGGGAGGTCAAAAGTTCTCAAAACACAATTTTATTCTACTTCATCTGAGGACTTCAAACATGCTGCCAGAGAAAACGGCTGTGCAATCAGGAGCTGAGCCACATTAGTGCCACTCCGCTCCTAAATTTGGTCTGCTGTCAGATAGTGAGACTGTGATGTGTGCAGGCGGACAGAGGAAGAGGAGGGCCGCCCCCCGCCAGCGCCGCCAGGCAGCCGGAGCCGGGGAGGAAGAAGAGGAGGACGTGGAGGCAGAGTTCAACCCGGAGAACCCCTATCAGGTGAGTCACACAGTCTTCTTCTTCTGCTGTGTACCGCGTTCACAACTGTCCGGTCACATCTGGGGGGGGGACACCTGAGAAGGCTCCGGCCGCCGAGAGTTTCTCACAGCTGTGCGAGCGGCAGCAGATGCCGGGGTCACGGCGCAGGGGCCCGGATTGTCACTGCAAATCTGAGTGTATGCGTGGGTGTGTTTTCCGTGCATGCCTTTTTTTTTTCTGTGCGAGGCTGTCCAAAGCTTTCCTTTCAGCATTGAGGCTGTATGAATAATTCCACAACACCCCCCTCCTCTCTCCTGTGGCCCCTTTGCCCTGCTGAGCGCACACAGACTCACACACATACACCCTCCATCCTCGCCCCTTAAATTGGGCCCCAATTTCCTAATCCCTCTCCCTTCACACTCTGAGCATCCCCCAGCCCCTGTATTACACTGCTGACAGACACGGAGGGGGGTAAACAGCAAGCACTACGCTGAAAAAGAAAATATTTGACAACAAAAACCCACATCTGACAACATCCCCTCCTCCCCAACCCCCGCCTGTCGGAAATCCATTTTTAATTGGTTTGAAATGATCTTTCTCCGCCGCTAACGACACGGACGCTATCACGTGACAGGACGCCGCACAAGACACTGTCGTCTGACCTCTGACCTCCTCTTGTCTCCTCCCAGAGAGGTCTCGAGGGCGAGGAGGGCAACATGAACATCGACCCCATGCTGGACCACCAGGGCGTGTGCTGCGCCGAGTGCCGCCGCAGCTACACCCACTGCCAGAGGATCTGCGAGCCGCTGGGGGGCTACTACCCGTGGCCCTACCACTACAGAGGCTGCAGGGTGGCCTGTAGAGTTATCATGCCCTGCAACTGGTGGGTGGCACGCATCCTGGGTCTAGTGTAGACACCCTTTCCCACCCCACACAAACACACACACACACACACACACACACACACACACACACCTGGGAGACGGTGTCCAGAGGAGGTGGAGTCCAGAGTTGAGGAAACAAGGCAGGGAGGGAGGTACGGGGATCCAGGGGAGGAGGGGAGATGAAGGGGAAAAGTTTAGCTTCTCATTTACTTTAGATACCTGTTGGCCTGAGCAGAGCTGTAGAAAACGAACAGCATCAGTAACAGTGTCCATACATTATAAATGCATGGTGCAGAATCTAGGACACGCACACACATGTTAAGGTACGCAGTCTCTGCACACTGCACAGCTTCTCTTATTAAAAAAACATACCTGCTTTCCATTTAGATCCTTCTGAACTACAGCACGACTCGCTGTGAAGAGAACATACAGTAGGTCATGATACAAACATCCCACACACCTGTTTCCCATCACATGCATTAACACCTGACACCAGGGTTGAATTACATGCATGACACCACAAGTTTATCTGTGGGAAAAGCAGGTAAGATTGTATTTATAGAGCCGACCTCTTCTTTCATCCTTTGCTTTTTCGATGTAAATAAATGTATAGGGCGCGTAGTATTTCCATAGCAGTCAGCTGGCTTAAATAGCATCTGTTTGTTTTACTTTTCATCACTCTAGTGAGAAATATTTTTGACTCCTGTGTTTTTAACTCCTTCCTTATTTGGTCTTCATGAGTATCTCTCATTAAAACAATGTACTGTACGCTTCCTCTCAGAAACTTTCATCCAAATGTATTTTTATCTGCATTGAAGAAGCTCTCAAAGTGCAATATCACTGAATAAACTTTTTTAAGTAAAGTTTGAAGTCTCTCTTTTTTTTATGCTTTTGGCCGAATGACTTTATATCCTATTTGTAAATACATATTGCTTATAACAGAGCGTTGGGTTTATTTAGGAAACCCCCCCCTTCTCATTCAGACTCAAAGACACTTTTCAGTTTTGAGAAGTGTCACATCTGGTTCCTGCTCCAAAGGGATGAGCAGAAAGAAGTTTCCAGAGTTCTTTAATGTGAGAGTTGCAGCTCTAGAACTCTTTAATGAGACTAAAGACTCTGTAGCCGTCACGCTCCCAGATCTTACCCACGATGCAAAGCGCTTAGCTCCTTTTGATGTCACAGAGCCGCCTCAGGCGGGGGTAGGGGGTAAGGATGGGGGCGGTGTGTTTGTGTGTGTCAGGGATAGTGGAGGAGTGTGTGTTTGTGTGTGTGTGAGAGTGTTATGAAGCTGAGAGTTCCATCCAGAGCCACAAATGGGCGTTTGATCGTCACGAGAGATGAAACGATGTGTGATGAATTTAACACTTAACTCAGTGTGAGAGGCTTGATGATGCGGTTAAGGAGGCTGATCCATATTAATGCTCTCTCGCCTTGGCAGGACGCCCCCTCACAGTTACAGCTGCTGCATGTATGTGGTTGGAGAACGGGAGGTGGCTGCTCTCCCGCATCTCCGACTGCAGATCACCACTCCACCTCGGGGCCGCGTCCTCACCTGCCTGCCACACAACCGCGGGGCTCTCTGCCTCGATACCAATCGAACCTCGACACGTAAACCACGTCCTCGAGCCGCCAACCGTATCTGAACTGCCTGCACTCATATCACTAATGCCACATTTCATCCCTCGCAGCACATAATCACACAACACGGCTCCCCGTCATAATGTATTGCTGTTTTTGTGTCTGATGGACGGATTTTCCAACCTGTCCAAAACAGTTTCCAGAGACAAACCATAAAACGTGACAAAGTTTGTGAGCCAAACAACAAATCTTTTATTTACACTGAAGCTGGAGTCACACTGAGGGAACGACCGGTGCTGAGCCACTGGCTGACACGTCACACAGTTTCCAGACTAGTCAGAGTATTGCTGTTGACTTTCTAAAGTATAGAACAAAAGCTGTATTAGCCAAGAAATGCATTCATAATTATTTAAACATCTCGATTGGTTCTTTTTTTCTTTCTTTTTTTTTTTACATTTTTATACAAGTGCTGATAATAGAGTTGTAAAAAGCTCCCAAATAGAAAGGCTGAGGGCGATTTGAGAGAAAGGAGAGAAAATAAGAATCTGATGGTTGAAATTTGAGCATTTCAGGGTTTTTAATCCAGACATTTGTTCCCTTTTGACTTCATTAGCCTTTAAAATAAAAAAAAAAAAATTAAGATAATGTAAATCAATCTGTTCAACAGATTATTCAAATGAACTGACTCCATCTGGTAGGAAGCTATTGCAGAGAGGAGGCCATGTGTGGTTTGGTCAAGTGACGGTGGGAACACTGAGGCTCCCTGCACGAAGGCGGAGTGAGCGAAAACAAAACTGAGGGGAGGAAGTGGACGGCCACGGAGACTGCAGAGCAACGAGGACTCAGATGGGCAAATGTGAAGAAAGATGATGTCAAACAAAAGGGGGGTGGGGGGTGGGGGGGTTGGGTGCTCAGTACTTCTTGAACTCTACATCTTCTGGTGGGTTCATATCCACTGTTCTCTTGCCCACATCTCTCCAGTTGGTGCTGAGGACTGTACCACCTGACTCCATCTGCACGGGGAGGAGAGACAGAGACAGTGAAGCAGTCTGTCATTACGTTAGCAGTTATGCAACACCTCCCTGTTTAAAAATGCCTCGGCTTAGATAAGTCCACTGCAGCAACTTTCCCTGAGTATTGATGTACAACGTTTTTTTTTTTCTCCGGACCAATTTTTAATTTGAATTTTCTTCTTTTTTTTTTTCATAATAAGCTGAAAAGTCAAAGATTTCAAAGTGCTCATCTCCATATGAGCTGACCTTTATTCTCCTAAAGGTCTGGCGCTCTGAGTTGTTTAAACCAAATGCAGAAATGACAACTTGACATGAATGTTAAAACACCATCAGCCTCAGTTTTTATGTTGGAAATTACAGCGAATCCTATTTCAAGTGTACCGCTGCACTCCAGCATCATGAGATCACAGGCTCACAACACAGAATGCTGATTCACCCCAATCATCAATCAACATTTAGCTGCAATCACACACCCTTACACATCCTTCCGTACAAGTAAATACACTCTTAACGGAAGCTCATTAACTAGACAGTCAGTCACTGCTGCATCAGTCCACACCGCACATGCTGCATTACGTTCACTTTAAACCATGTGCGGATGATGCAGGCGCAAATAAACAGCTCTTTCAGTATTTTTCATATTATTCATTGTGACCTGTAACTTCTCACTCCGCCCCTCTGTTGTAGAGATTGAGGAAACATTGAATGCATCGTTACACCTGCACATGTGACAGTCTGTGTGTTTGTGTGTGTGTGGACGTGCTAGAAAAGTGTAATTGCTGCTTATCCTGTGGACATTCAGTCATTTCACCTTGATGGTCGAGCGTATTCACTGAAAACCAGAGTAAACAGACGAGGAGCTCATTCAAACAGAGGAGAAGAGATAGAGGACCGTCCCCGTCACTGCTCTACACAACTGACTGAGGAAGAAAACTTTGCAGCAAAGACTGGAACCTGTCACTGTGTTCAGACAGAAAGCATTTTTTAGAAATGTTCCTGAGTAGCTGGTAACAGGGTTCCCACACATTTTTATCATCAAATTCAAAAGACTTTTCAAGGACTTTCCTGGCCCAATTCCCCTCAAATTCAAAGACCCAACACGGCGTAGTTCTAGACACGGATCAAGGTTAATTACTGTTGCAACACTAAGATCATGAGAACTAGCAAACTGTACAGACGCTCACAGACAACAATTAAGAAGAGAGAGAGAGGAACACATCTCGACTGTGCTGCGTTACAGCGACGGCAGACTGTGTGGTCTCCTGCATCTCTAACACAGCAAATAGAGACAGAGACTTAATTATGAGTCGTAGAGCTGAGAGACGGCGGGAGACACACAGAGACAGCGGCGCAGAGTCTATTTACTGACATGAAGTTAAAATAAATCTCAGATGAACTTCAGTTTCTATTTTTGCACAAAATATATTAATTCAAGCACTTTCAATTATATGTCAATTTATATCTTTTCTCTCTCACAGCCTTGAATTTCCTCTCTCAAATTCACACATTTTCAAGGATTTCAAGGACTTGTGGGAACCCAGAGTTCAGTTAGAGGCTGAACTGAACACGAACACAAACAGTCGCTGCGTCTGTTGCTAGCCCAGCTAACGTCGGTCCAACAGAGACATTTTCACAAATGAAACAGGTAAAAAAATTCACTTTGCTTTCTGTCTGAACACATCTTTGATGATCGGTAGCTGCTGCATTGAAAACCGTTACATGTGTAGAAAATCTAGTGGATGGAAAAAGGGTAAAATTGTTGTTTTGTGTGAACTCAGTGCAACGTTACCTAAACCCATAAACAGAGCGCATGTTTTTTGTGACTTAAGAAAGATGCAGATAAACAACATGTTATACTGAAGTTTATAATACTACCTGTCCATGTAATCTCACTGCTTCCTCGTGAATGAAGTAACACTGTGGGAGGGATGCATGTTGCTTGAGACTGAAACTTACAAAGGACTTGTTCATGGCTCTCTTGACCTCGTCTGAGCCGTCCGAGTAGATCTGCTGGAAGAGCTTGTTGAGCGCCGCGTCTCCCTCCAGCTTTTCATTCTTCTCCTCCTCGCCGAGGTCTACCACCATCTTGTCCCATTTGCAGGTGTAGTGGGACGACGACGGGTACTGATCTGATGGGGAAGGGAAACGCTGTTTAAAACGTCTGCGGTTAACACGCACATTTGAAACTGGCTGAGAGGCGTTTTGGCAAAACACTGAGTGTTCCTCAAAACACTGGAACAACCAGTTTATTGCTTTTAAGAAACAATGCATGCGTTCATAAATACCGTGAATTCGATCATCTAATCACACCGAGGATGTATTAACTGGCAAGGACTGAATTCATTATCATCACTAAGATGCTGACGGATCACATTGTGATTTGATTTCTATATTTTCTGGATGCAATACGCCCACTATAATCCCAACAAGAGATGGAGAGGGAGAGCGGGAAATGTAATCCAGACACAGATTTACATAAATACAGCAGCAGACACACAGTAGACATATTCAGGCCAAGTGTGGACATACAGCCATGTGATCCCATAAAGTCGGACGTCAAGTATCATGTTTACATGTAACACTGGCCCGAGATAAAGAAGGCGCTTATAAACAGGGTGGGCTAGGGAGTGAGACGGTTGTATGGAGGATAGACTGGCTACTCTACCTTCCCCACACACACACACACACACACACACACACACACACACACACTTACATAAGTAATTAATCCTGTCAGTAATAGGAACATGTGGGCTAAAAAACTGACTAATTTTTTGCTGTCATACCTTTCCCTCTCCCTGCCTACTTTTGCCGTCAGACTAATGAAAGACTCTAGCAGGGTTCGACTGCCCACTCTCATTTTAGTGCAGAAAAGACAAACAAAGCCACTTATATTGATCTTTGCAGAGAGAGAGAGACAGAGAGAGAGAGATAAGAAGCAGATGAGGGAGGAATGGAGAGAGAGTGATGAGAACATAGACAGGAGGATAGTTGGAGGAAGGAACGTAAATGCCGAAGCTGTGGACTGACTAGGATTGAAGTGTTTGATGTTGGACTCCTGTCCTTCTCCCTCCAGCTTCTCCCATCTGATGGCATCTGTCTTCATCATCTTGATCTCCACCTGACACACGGAGAAGGGGAGGAAAGAACGATTTTGAAGAAGGGAGATAACAACGTTTAACAAAATGGCCTTCTTTGGTGCGAGGGACAAAAATAACGCTTCCATTACAGTGACATCTTAAAAGTACAGGACATCAGATCATTATTGAGGCCAGAGAGACTGTCTGCTCAGAGCCGACGTCAACTCAGCCTGCGAATGTGTGTGCGTGTTTGTGTGAGAGAGAGAGAGAGAGAGAGAGAGAGAGAGAGAGAGAGAGAGAGACATCAGGGATATGCGGGGGCACAGCTCAATCTCAAACCTCACTGACAGACATACTGCACTAACGAGATGCCTGTCAGCCAGAGGGCCAGTGTGAGAGACGGAGCGGGGGGAAGAGGAGGAGAGGAGGAGGGGGGAGAGAGAGAGAGAGAGAGAGAGAGAGAGAGAGAGAGAGAGAGAGAGAGAGAGAGAGGGGGAGATCCTAATTCCACACAGCAGCATCTGATCCAAATCATTACACCAGGAGAACATGGGAGAGGAGAAAACAATGAGTGGAAGAAGGACATGGACACACACTTTTAACACTGAGCTGCATTGACAGGGTCATACCAGCGAGACACGCGAGCTACAGCGTTATGTGCCCCCCCCCCCACACCACCCATTAATGGTGTGTGTCTATGTGTGTGTGTGTGTGTGTGTGTGTAGGCTTGATATGAAAGACAGCACTGGTAATGTCGGTGCAATTAAGGAACATTTCTGCTCTGCTGGGCGATGTGATGATTCATTTATGAGGGTGCCAGAAAAGAAGAGGGAACCAGGAGGTAGACAAGGTTAGAGACGAGGAGGCAGAGAGGCTGACTGGCAGCGAGCGAAGCGTGAGTGAGGGGAGCAGATTGAGGGAAATAAGACGACGGCGATGAGCAAGTGCGAGTGGCGGTGGACTGATAGATCACTTTGGTGTGTGTCAGCGCTTTCTGGCCCACAAAGGGCCTCGTGCACGGCGAAGCATCTGTGCACTGTCCGAAATTTACTTTCTGGCTCACCTGCGAAAGGCTGAGGAGCTAAAAAAAGATCTCTGCTGAGAATACAGGTTACTGTCCGAATAATTCATATTCATCCTTAAAAAGAGTGCGTCACATAACTAACTTTTTTTCCCTAAAGTAAGTTTCCGCACAGAGTCAGGATGTGTCTTAATTAAATATTTTGCTCGGCTAATTATAAAAAAGAAATTCGTGTTTTGACATGAGCTGCAACAGATCTTTTAGTGCAAGTGCAGCTGGAACAGTACATCATGTCTCTCATCTGTTCCAGCCACGTACTTAAATACACGAGGGGCCGGTGCGCTTCAGAAACCCCGCCCCCTCCCCCGCCCCCTCCCCCGCGAATGTCAGAACTGTGGGGCTGAATCCGACAATTTCTTTTACTTTCCGAAACTGAATATCCGACATTGACCGTGCTTCTTTCTCTGCTCTACTTTTCCATTTTTCACACAACTATTTCTGTGAGTGAAAACCAGTTCAACACTGTGAATGTCTTTCAGTATGAAAATATGCGCTGTTACCGTCATGTTTAAATAGAGTGTTTTGTCTCGCCTGTCTTTGTGATGGCTGGCATTTCAACCTTCCTTTAAATGTTGTCGTCTGTTGCCGAACAGTTATAAAAACTTTTGCCTTCAGATGAGGTCGGACAACCTTCTGTACAAACTAGTTCTTTCAAGTATAAACCAGGCACTTACACAAATAGAAAAACATGAAATGGAAAAGGAATTTAGTTTTGAAGTAACTAAACCACCACTGACAATGCTGCTACAAAGGTGGGTCATTTTAGTCAACCCCTGTAGAGTTGAGGTGGAAGAAGTTATTTTGAGCTGCCAGGACTCTGAAGGTAACCTTTACCTCCAGTTCATTTTCTGCATAGACTGTTAGAGCACCTTAAGAAGACTGAAGTGACTGAATCATCAATACCGCGTTACAAAACACGGCTTAAAGCAAAGAAAGTTGCTAAGATGCTAAAAAAACATAGCCTAGCGAGCTGTAGGCAACAAGCCAGATGGACGATGGCTGCGGCGCATCTCACGACCCGTTTCAGAAAGACGAGAACACTGAGTGTGAATCCTCGTGTTAACTTGAAAGGTCCAAACGGCGGAAAAATGCAGAATGTCGCGACCCTTTCCTCAGTCGGAAACCCCACGTCTGGTAACTATATCCAGGTCCACGCACAACTTTCAAAGCCATAAAAACATATCCAGTACACCATCTTTCACACTTTCAATAGATTCTGATTTAGTTTCCCTCGTCATTTATCAAAATACACTTTCTTGTCTTTGGGTTTTGGATATTTGTTAATCAATAATTGGACTGCTGGATATTATAACAGGCAATTTCAGTTATTTCTAACTCTTAATAGTCAAAATGATTTATCATGTGAATATAATAAATTTTACAGATTAATTGATCATGAAAATATTCATTAGTTGCAGCCCTAGTACCTCGGCACTGTCTTCTCTCAGTTACGGTCGCAGCTCGGATCACAGCTGACCACACCCTCCCATACTGCGGTCAGAGGTTCAACAGACTTATTATATCTAAACTCAGCAACTCACTGAGGACAATGCAAATTTCCTCTCTGTCCAAAATCTAGTGTGGAGTGAATCTATGGATTTAAGTTTGTCACAGCTCTGATAAACGCATCTGATTGGTTTCTTCTGCATGGCAACTGTGGCGAAGACTCATGGGTAACATAGATTGATGGTAAAAAAACAACATGTTTTTTCAGAAATAAATCAAAACTGATGCCCTGACATGCAGATGTGGTATATTTGTATATTTTAATTTTCCTAGAGACAGTGTTTCTATGGTGATTCATTAAGCCCTGCGGATCAGCTGTCAGGGTTGTTCCTCTTCGTCAAAGCAGTTTGTTTTTGATAAACTGATTTCAATCCGTTTGTGAGACAGTGACTGTTGGCATATTAAATAATTTTTAGTTTCTTGACAGATACACCTGAAATCTAGGCACAGATCCTTTGAGCTCTGTCAGGGGTCTCGTGCTTTGAAGACATCAGTAGGTATCAAAGTGTTGATTTGCCATACATGTCTATTGGCTGACAAATAATGCTAATTGGAGTTCAGCCTAACACAGCTGTTATAGCAGTGGTTGTAATATTGATTCAGTTACGTTAGATCTAAAGTCTTTTTTATTTTGTCTTTAGATTTTTTGGTTACCCCCGTGGACACAGTTTTATATTCTGATATTAACTCTGAAATACTCTTAGTCCAGTAGAGTTGCTCAAGTTTTTGGTTTTAATGAGGCTCGTAAATAAGGCAGCAAATCATACGCCTGTCGTGCTGTTTTACTGGATTTGTTCATAATCATAGAAAGTTTATGGTTGAGACAAAGTCTGAGGACAGGAAGGAACCAAACACTGCAGACCAGGCAAATTAAATGTTATCATCTTAATATTAGCAGCCAGTGCAGCAGGTGCCGTTTACTGTCTTGAATGTTTTGCTAGTGCGAGGTGCAGCAGAACTCAAGCTGAGGCTCTGTGTGTGAGTCAAAGTGTGTGCGCTTCTATGCGTGCTCCTGGGCCATACAACATTAATCTGCTGCCACATCTGTGTTTCCTGGCTTTTAAGGGAGATGGCAGGCCAGGCGCCGTGTGTGTGTCTCTCCCTGTGCGTTTCTATGTGTGTGACAGGCGAAGCGATGGCTCGTAAAGGGATGTGACAGCAGCGCCACATACAGGGGCCACCACCCACAGGACCCCAGGGGCTGGACTATACAATACTGCACTACACTCACACACAGACACACACACACACATGCTATTTACAGAGGGGCACTGGGGTCCCGTGTCACTTGTCACATGTGTTTGTAACCATCACCCCCCCCCCTTCTCCCCACCACGACTCCTCACCCAGCATCTTCTCCCTCTTTCTCCAGATCCCTGTGGATTTCAAAACAAACTCATCTAAAAAGACGCATAAATGAAATAAATATAAACATTCTTAGACACTGACAGGCATGCAAATTAAAGAGGGGAGACGCCACTTTAGCTATTTGCCGAAAAGAGATGAGTTTGGAACTGAATGAACGAGCGAGTGCGGATTCAAAATTGCGTTGAGTGTGTTTGCTTGCACGCGCCTGAGTGTGTGTGTGTCAGCCGTCTGTTCTGATCAAACACACTGGTGTGTAATTGGCTCCCTGTTGTCGCGGTGACCCCTGCGGTTGGAATGTCTGTCGTGGTGGAGGACAGGAGGAGGTCGCACTGAAGATAATGTGCTACAGACGACACACACACACACACACACACACACACACTGAAAATACTTTGTGTAGATGGCACAAGTGTGTTGAAAGATTACTGTTCAGCCTCTGTATTTGTTTGTGTGTGTGTGTGTGTGTGTGTGTGTGTGTGTACGCGTGTGCACATTCATGCCCGGCTTAGCCTTCCCCTGCTAAGTTGTCTTTAAAGACAGCGAGGAGATGAAGCGTAAACATTGTGGAGCGAAGAGTGCAGGGCAGGCTATTACAGAGACAGACAGACCGACATTGGTTGGGAATCAACAGCTCCGAGGGCAATGCGGGTTTTTTTTTTAAAGCGTTCATTAGGGATGCATGCCAATCTGGAGGAACTTGATTTGCTGATGCCGTTGTTCATTTGAATGTTTTTTCCCCCCAGTGGCTCCTTGGCTTCAGAAAAATGAAACGGCTCCAAAAAATTTAAATGAGACCCGCAACGAGAAAGCTGCTCAGTTTGTTGGGCTCTGTCACATTGTTGTGCACGTGTGTACATGCACCTCACCTGTAGTTTATTAAGAGTTGGGAGCTTTTATGCATTTCTGAAACTCTGAATGCTGTAATTACAGATAAGAACTTATGGGCTTGGTGTAGTGTGTGTGTGTGTGTGTGTGTGTGTGTGTGTGTGTGTGTGTATGCGGGGTCCATGTGTACCCGAGGAGCCCAGTGGACCAGGGAACAGTCAGAGCTTTGTGGGAGAGGAGGAGGGTTGAACACTCTCTCTCGTTATCCTAGAGGTGGGTGTGTGTGTGTTTGTATGAGCGCAAGACAGAGAGAAAGACAGAAGGTGTGTGTGTGTGTGTGTGTGTGTGTGTGTGTATATGTGTGTGTGAGAGACAGATTGACAAACTAAATACAAAGAAGGTAAATGAAGAAGACAGACGAGAAAAAAGAAAACAGTGGCTGTAGATGAGAGGGAGTCTAAGACCATCCTCAGCTGTGGTCTCTCTAAGACTGAGCCCTTGTTTAAGCTGCAACCCACGTGCACCTCTGGTATGCAGTGTCTGCTGTTGCCATGGAAAAGTGAGAAAGTAAGTGAGTGTTTTTTGAGAGGGGGCAGTTTCTGTGCAGGTCAGCTTCTTTCCAGCACAGTGTAGCCAGTGGATATAATGCACAGGATATAGACATAAGGTTATATAATGCTACTAACCAAGTTTCCGAAAAATCTTTTCACTGCTTGTTCACAAATGTTAGAGAACAATAAATCTAATACAAAACATACATAGGGCTGCACACGGTTTGACTTTCTTATACTAGTGCTAAAACATTTCAGTATGTTTACCAAAATTATGCTTTTTTGATACCGTACTGAAAAATTCAAAGGTGTTTTCTTTTGCAAACAAAACCCTTTTGTATTTCACAACACAAGTCTTAAGGTCTCAAACGTCAAGTAGTGTCAAAACATACAACACACAAGATTAATTTTAAATCTAACTGGGACTGCAGATCAGGATTCTGACACATTTACATCATATTGATTGATTAGTTAGTATATTTGATCTTATGAGGCAAAATAAGAGGGAGGCTTTGTGCATCTATAGGTGCACAGGAGGAAAAGAAACAGCAAACAAAGAAATCAACTCCCACACACTGATGTTGTGCTGACAGAACACGGCAGTTGATTTTTTTGTTTTTAATTTTTGTTTTAAATAAACTAGTCAACAGATTTACTAAAGTTTTTGCACCTGCTGGCTGGAGTTGAACTGTGTGTGTCATGTTAGCAAATATTTACACGGTACGTCTCTCTGTGTGTTAAGAATGCACAAATAATGGGAAGAAACACGTTAACACTGCTGATTAAGTATTCCATGCAATTTTCTAATTTTCCACGGTCAGTTCTGTCAGGAAACTTTTCCCCCTCTGAAAAGTGAGTGCAGCTGAGCATAATGCTAATGGGGTTTACCAGAGCTTTGTGCTAAAAACAGCTTCCTGACATCCACCAGCGAGGTGTTGGAGCATAAAAATGTCAAGAGCTGAACTAAATAAGTAATCTAAAAATAAATAAACTAATAAAACTAATAAATAATAAAAACAAACATGATTCTTAAAAAGAAAAATAGAGCAATAATTATTAAAGAACATTATGATTATTTTATTCCAAATGAACAGGGAGCAGGGTGAGTTCATAAAATTCAAATATTAACTTTATGATATTTGAATTGTAAAATACCAACAGGCTTTATCAGCATTGTTCTGTCTTTATAAATGACATTTATATAATGCAGAAGGTATTTATATAATGCATTTGACTGCATTTACCTAAGTATTCTAGTGAGATGTCAGCTGTATCGATACCACATCTACTCCACTCCTCTCCACTTGTGTAGGTGGCTTGAACATTTCCCGCATCTCATTTTCATTTCCACTAAAGGTCGTCTGTCGCCTTTTGGATATAATATAAAGAGTCTGAAAGATTGTAATATATTAGTTTTAGTTTAGGGTAATAAACTTTTTTCCTCATGTGGAGTTTTACTTTGGTTTAAGTAAATGTTTTGGAGCTCACAACAGTATCGAAGGACTAAATAAGGACATAAATATACATAGATAAGGCTGCAAATTCATTGAGACCTGCAGCACAAACGCCACGTTCTTAGTAAATCTGTCCTAAATGAATTCAAAATCTCTCTGATCAAAAAACGAGTAAACCGGATGACGAATCTGCGCTGACGTTCAACAGACCTTGACATCAACATTTGATAGTTTGATACCTAGCCCTGTTTTTATGAATCACGTGTTTACTACCTGGGTATGGAGACATTAAGCAGTTAACATGCAAAGCATCCTTTCACAAACTAAAATTATAATCTAATGAATGGATTTTTTGTTGAGCTGCTAATAAAGGGGTTACATCTAGTGATGCTTCTGAAGATGCTTCGTCCAAAACCTGGAATAATAGCTCCTAAGGATTCACAGGATGCCAAGGAGGAAAGCAGAGATTTATGCTGTAGTGTATTGACAAGGCCAGGTTGATCGATGCCCTAAAAAACAAATCCTTCCCCTCAACAACTCACACAAAAACCTGCCTTTTGATCCGCAGGCTAAAACCTGACAGTGGTCTAAACCCTGAATCAGCACACACTTAGCCAACACACTCATTAGCCCACATCCTCTATAATACACACTAATTAGTCTATAGTAAAAAAGTGCCCTACCTACTCATTAGGCACATAATCACCTTAAACAGAGCTGAGGAACTCTCAGCGACTACAGCCCTAATAAATGTGTGTGTGTGTGTGTGCGCGTGTGTGTGTGCGCGCGTGTGTGTGTGCGAGTTTGTGCACATGTGCAAGTCTCCTGTTGGTTGCTCAGTAGACTGCGCTCACGTCTCCACAGGAGCTAGACTGTATACAGTGAGAGTGGATTTTCTCACTTCTACTCCAGCTACAGTGAGCTTTACCAGCATTAAGGAATTATAGGTGGTGACAGCCTACTTTATACTGCTTTAAATTATTGAAGAGATTACGATGTTAATCTCAGAGTGGTAACCTAAGTAATGATCAGTCACAATCTCAGCGAGCTGCTTAAACGCGCATCAGCGTGCTTTTTTTCCTTTGCCTTTTTATTGCTATCTCACATAAATTTTATTTTTACGTCAAGAGACTAAAATAATTAATGATCATCTATTAAGACAATAATAGCCTGAATACACAGACAAACTAACATGTCATGTGATGCTCTTTGGTAAAACATCGGCTGTGAGAAGAGAAGTGCCTGCATTTCTCCAGTGTGTGACATTACTACATCATATTTTCTTTATAGCGACATAAAAAATGTTCCCTGACATGTTTAATAGTCTGCTTCTTTATTGTTGAGAGTAACTGCGAAGATGACAAGGCTACATGCAAGATTCAATGACTTTTCATTGACTTTCAAAAACTTAGCTCAAGTGTTTCCTTGACCTAAAAAATGTTGTTTCTTCTTTCTTGTTTGTTTATGTTGTTCAGCTCAGAAAAGTTGAAAAGTGGTAAACAGATTTATTTTCCACTACAGCTCGACTCGCTGCGGAGCAAAAGAAAACGACATCTAATACTAGTGTATGTGAGAAACAGGTTACGCAATTTATTCTGTAAAATGATTTGTTGGTAAAATTCCTTGTTATTTCACGACATGCCCGGCAGAAACGGGCAAAACCTTGTATGTGCTCATGATGATGCTGGCACCTACATTCCCTCCTTAGACTGATGCCATATGACCAAATTTTATTTAAATTTTTCACCTCAGTGTTTGGTCAATTGTGGCTTTTGTCCTTGCTAGGAACACAAATCATTTCACTAAAAACTATAATAGTGCTGTTTTTTTAATAAAATAAATATTATTTTGTAATAAAGCAAGTTGGAAAATTTCTAACACTACCGTGACGCTAGCAAGGACAAAAGCCAGCAATTTTTTGTCCCGTGTGCTCTAACATCAGAGAACACGTATCACAATGCTTTGATGTGTCTTTGTGCACGATGTACCATTTAACACAAGCTTTTGAAAGCATGCAGGTCTGACACACGCTGTTTGTTCCTGCTTCATGAGCATGTCATCAGTCTCAGTGAAATGTCTGTCAAGCCTGTCAGACACATGTCAGATTATAGAAAAAGGTATGGCAGAATGTAAATTATTCAGAGCTGTTAATGTTCTTGCAAATGTTGATTTTAAACTATTCTACAGCACATTCGGCTCTAAAGGCTCGAATAAAGGTGACTGAATGGGATGGGTGTGGTACCTTGGTGGTGAGGATCTTGAAGTTGCTCTGTTGAGGGATGATGGGATGCAGAAGGTGGAGGTGGAAGTTGTAGTTCTCCCCTGATGCCAGCTGTATCATGGCTTCGAGCTGGAAGACACAGAAAAGACCAGATATTAGTCATTACCCCACATTGACTGCCATAAAGTTTAGTCGTAAGCAACTAGGAAAACATAAAAATATGTAAAGAAAGTTTCATCTAAGGTATTACCATGACAACCGTGAAATTGTGGCACCAATCTTTTCATTTAGTTTAACTGCCGTCTTTTAGAAAACAGAGTTGAGGAGTGAGGAGGGGCTGAAGGTGTCAGCATGTCCATGAGAATAATCATCTGATGTGGCTGGTGTGACGGCCAGGAGTATCCTCGCCCTGTCCCCTTCAGCCACGGAGTGACCAGTGATGAGGGAGGGTCAGACAGCTCCTAACAGCCTGTCACTCACTTACTGGGTGGGTGGGAGGTCTTGTTGGTTTAGAGGGAAATGGGGTCGGCCGTGGCCCAAATCCTCACACTGTTTCCACACTCATCACTTTCCAAATGCTGCTCTCATATGTACATGTTATTTTTTTGGACAAACTCTACTGCACTTCAACCTGTAATGTGCAATTTACCACTGACCACTTCACTGAAAGTGCACTTTTCTGATTTTGGACTAAATTAATGCAAGAAGTAGTTCATCGGGGATAAAAGCTTAGAAAGTTAGCTGAAGTAGCTTTTGGGCAATTCCACAAAGCTATCAAAGCCTTAATATTCATTTCCAGTTGTATTCCTGCTCTGTCTGTAGGTATACAGCTGCTGCATACTCAGTCACCAGGGAAAATAAGTGAAACCACTGCCTTTCATCTTTAATTTCTTTTGTATATACTGACCTAGTAAAAAATATATGAACTTATCTGTACTTCGCACCACAGAGGCAGCTTAACAAGTGACTGTGTGATTCGGAGCGAGTGAACTATTTCTTCTGAAATGGGGTAAACTCAGTTTGTTATTCTATTAGGAAAGACAAAGCCGTTCCCTGGGGTGCCCTGCAGTTACCCCTCCGAGAGAGGGAAAGAGAAGTGGAAAGGCAGAAAGGAAAAGAGAAAAAGAGAAAGAAAGAGGGTTGTCCCCAGAGGCCTATGTGGCTGATCCTAGATCAGTTATGCCTTCTATCTACAGACAATTAGGAGGTTGGAGAAGCTGGGGAGGGTAAATTGTTCTTAGATCTGTACTTTAGGGGCAATGTTAACAAGGCACCACTGGAGGCATAGTTGGGTCCGTGGGGAGTGTGTGTGTGTGTGTGTGTGTGTGTGTGTGTGTGTGTGTGTGTGTGTGTGTGAGACCCATCTAATGGGCCCCCCCGAGGAAACACCCACGAGCTAACCCATCCCTGTTCCTTCCACACAGACAGACACACACACACACACACACTTCTCTCTCTACACTGAAGTGTGTGTTTGTACCTCTTTGTCCATGAATTTGACAGAAACACCATCCTTGGGTACGTTTTTCGCCATGACTGTGACAATAACTTGAGATTCTGTTTGATACCAGTCGTATCTGTGAGAGAGAAACACACACACACAATGATCAAAAAGTCTGAATAACACGACTTACTGATATGACTTCTTCTCTTTTGACCACTGATCTGACAATAGACTTCTGACTAATACAGAGACTTCATGCAACCCAGAAAATCAAGTAACACAACAGCAGCAGCTCATTTACATATACTGTCTATGCACATTGTATTTACACACTCATACAGAATGGGGCCGGTTGATGCACCGAGGCTGGGTTAAATATTTAACTGGTGTAATAAATTCACAGTAAAAACATAAAAGTGATACCTAGATAAGGAATATTTACATTGATATACTTACTTCACATTTGGCACTGCTGGTGTCTGCTGGGTCGTTCAGCACCAGAGACGGGACGGCAATTAGAGAGGAAGATGTGGTGATAAGGTAAAGGGCCAAAACAAAAAGGACACGAATGTGTAAAAACAAAATAACAAAAGCAGCTTAGTAAGGCGCCCCTCTTTGAAGCAAGAGCATACACAAGACTGATTCTGCCTACTGATGCTGAGAGCAACACTGCTCCCTGGTGGCTGAGCAGAGAAACTCACCCTGTTGACGCTGCCGTTCTGTGTCTGATCTGGAGGGACAGAGGAAGGTGGACGCATTTAATACACTCCTTAAGTCCCTAAACTCAATTTGCTCAAATATAATGATTAAAAGGCTGTAAGAATGCAACTTGTAATGTAGCACACACCTGTTTATAGATAAATGATAGCACAAAGATATAACTCCACATAGATATAGACACACACATACACACACACACGCTCCCTGCCTCGCCACCAGTTTGTTTACTGGTCCATCCACGCCCATTATAAGCCCTGTGAGCCCAAGCAAGCCTGATCACCGTTTACCAGCGTGCTATCATACATTATTCACTGATTTCATTACACAGCGTGAGAGCACACAGAGGGTAGAGAGAGATGAGATGATAGGAGGCGTGTTAATGTTGTCTTAATGAGGTCGCGTTTGAAATGGTGAGGAGCTGGGCTGTTAACAGAAAAAGGCTATGTGTCTGTGTGTGTCTGTGTGTGTGTGTGTGTGTCTCTGTTTGTGTGTTTTGGTACGAGCAGGGAGCCACACGTGATGGAATAACCAGGTGTCGTGAGTGTTTGTTGGCTGGTGGTAAACACACTGTCACCAGAAAAAAAAAAAGGATGACTGCTCCTGGTGTGAGCATGAGCAAGCGCAAGGAGGTTACTTTCAAGTTTTAGGGGTGGTGGGTTGATGTGCACCCTGGTGTGCATTTGTCTGTGTGCGCGCACGCGTGTGTTCTGTCTTTGAGCGGGCTTATGAACGGGTTGGGTCTCATCGGGGGCTTTCAAACATCAGTAAAGTTACTCTGATGAATCATACCGCTCGTGGGAGTACGTGTGCATGCGGGTGTGAAGCGTGTTTGTCAAAACTCATGCTCTTGTTTACTTGAGATGATCCAGAGGGCCCAGGCATCACCAGCAAACAGCAACACACCGCCCAGACATGGCATGCATCTTTTATTGGACGAAGCAGCTCTGCCTAAACACTCTACCAATGTGGGTTCATGGATGCGTGCGTGCTTGTTTGTTTGATCAGACTGTGCCGTTTAGTGTTTGATAGCAGGAAAAAAACAGTATGTAGATGTTAGATGGAACTGGTAATGGATTTGATAGTTTGAACTTTTTAAGCAAACCTGGAAGAGGGAATATTGTGTAGCAATGTTTAATACCCTTTGAGGATTTAGAATAAATAAAACAATTAAATAATTTGAAATAAAATAGAAAAAGACTATTAAATACCCTAATGAATGTAAAATTTAAGAACAATCAGCTTGAATATGGATCTAATAAAAACAAAGACTTGTTCAGCTACTCACCATTGATCATTTCTTCACACCGCTTTATCCAGATCTCATATGATTTGTCAGAAGCTGTGGAGATCACAAAAATAATGGGAATGTTCTGTCTTGCTTTGTTACAAAATATTGTATATAAAAAAAAAAAATACAGCATTATTAGAAAATTTAGTGAAAAGATTTAAGAGCTTTAGTGAAGTGCTAATGAAGTCTACAGTGGTTTGACTAAGTGCTGGAGAAGGCTGAAGTCATTATTTTAATAGGTTTGTTTCCAAAGCTGAAATTACTTGGAAGAAAATGGGCAAATGGGGGAGAGTAAAAATAAGCAAAAGTTTAATACATTATTGTTGGTTATATAACAAACCCAAAAGAGATGAAAGAAGAGAAAGAGCCTAATTTCTGGTGTTTGTGCACCATGCCATCAATTTAATTCTGACTACAGATTCATCAAATGTTCCTTGAAGATATTTGGGCCACTTGCCCAATCGCCAATAAAGCCTTAAGGATCAACACTCCAAAAACACAATGACAGCTTGTTTTATAATGAAATAAATATATATAAAAATATGTCCATTAAAATCAATTCATGCTTCCATGACAGCAATTCTGTTACAGACATATCTACAGCATTTTCATGCTTGTGTTCTGCAATATACACATCATTATGCAGCGAGCATCAATGTGTTGTTGCTCATGTTTTGGTTGTATTTTCAGTGACGTTCACTGTGAAGGAGAGCGATGGACAAACTGTAGCTCTACAGTGAAGAAAGTAATGAGACTTTGTGACAGTTGGTCTGTATATTGAAAATGGTGGTGATAGTGTTATGGTTGACAATGTGCAAACAATGTGGACTTAAAGTGGTTTCACTAGCTCATATGATCTGGAACTGCAAAAACATTATTAAGTTAAAGGTTTTAAAATATATTAGTCCTTAAGTGACATCATGGATGCATCCCTCAAGACAAAACCAAAATGTACAATTACTCTTTTGTAACAGTCAGCATGTGACATGACATTACTAAACTTGAAACAAATTCATTAACCTATTCAGCCCTGGAAGGATGTGATGCAACAGCTCCAGCTCCAGCTAGAAAAAATGATTACAAATTAGCCTTTTATATTCATTTTAATAAGGCTGTACTGAACCTATCCTTGAGGGCATTTGAAAGATATTTGCCGATTTGCAGTTTTTCCATGTTGCCTTGCTTGTGAGCTTATATTGTGTATGTATCTGTTGTCTCCAACTTTTGGAAGCCACAGTATGTGTATAAATTACAGTTTTATCAAATGTTAACAGGTCGAGTTTCCACTAATGCATGCAATGTCCAGTAAATTTTGTCTTTTAAATAAAGACGTTAACAATTTGCATTACATTTGCAGAGTAATGTTCAACGCCCTTTTCTGCTGATAGAGGTCTGTCAATCAAAGCAATGACAAGATGTAGTTTTATGGCTTTGTGAATTAGCGTGGGATCACAAGGGTTGGTATTGTCTTCACTGTCAGCTCATTGCCATTTTATTTTTAGGTTAGGTTCTTCAGTGCTCATTGTTCAGGAGGTTTTTTACCAGGAGCCAAATTATCTGCAGAGGTCTTCTCTTCAAAACAAACAATGCCAATAATTAAAATCGATAAAAACACTGAATGAAGCAGTTTCACATTAAAAATCAGTGTTTCTCCGACATTCTTGGGCGGACACAGGAGGTCAGGAGGGGCTGCGAGAGGGGCTGTTTGCTCAGCTTGTTTCTCTGATAACTTACATCTGAGGACTGTAATCCTTCATTCAGTTAAAAGTTATAGTTATAAGTTTAAAAGGTTATAAAAAGTGGTGGTGAAAGAAGTCGTCTGGAAATGTTTTAATATCTGGCCATCCAGAAACAATACATTCACTTTCTTTGTTTATGAACACATGCAATCTGAATGGAATGTGAAAACAAACGATGTTGATATTCAACAATAAAGGCAGTTTAAAATGGGCCTGCCTAAATTCTGGTGCAAATTTGGATTATACAGCTTAAAAGATAAACTTGACATTTAAACTCAAATATATCAGTAATCTACAGTAACCAACATGTAGACCATCTGGTTCGACAACACACGGACACATCAAGGAAAATTTAAACAAAAAACAAACCTCTTGAGAGAATGAGACAAAAAATCAGAGACGATTTCAGTATCAATTTCATTATAGGCCTGTATTTAAAAATAAATAATAATAAACAAAAAATGTTTACTTTAAATATATAAACTATAACACACTACAAGATCACTTGATATAAAAATATAACGGATGAGGAGGAGTCATAGAATAATGTGAAGTGTATTATCAGGCCTATAGTGATAAAGAGAAACAATGTTCAAATTGACAACAAGTTTGTTTGAAGTCAGATTGATCCACAGTTAATTCAGTTTCATCAGTGAATTAACTTGTAATGAAGTAAAAGTGGTTGTGCCATGTTACCTCTACCTTAATATACAGTATATTGTGCATTGATTTAGTATGGTGGTTCAATTGTTACTGAATATTTGAGGTATCCAGTAATACATTTAAAGATACGCACTCCACAATCAGAAAGGATTTTTTTGATGTCATTGTATAAGCAATAAATAAAAGCACTATGTTAATAAAATCATATTGTAATGTATTTTATAACTAAAGCTAAAGGACATAAGTTTAGAAGTGTGTACTCAGTGAGTAGAGTGAAGCAGACAGGGTACTGCTGGGAACAGTGGTTGGTAACAAGTGGAATGATAGGAAGTTTGTGCTCAAGTCTCAAGGCCAAAATAAGCTGTACTCACCATCCAGTTCGTGTCCCTGAGTGAAGGTTGCATGTGCTGACACATACTGGTTCATGTAGTACTCTGCTATTCTGCAGTTAGGGGAGAAAAACATGTCACACACACTTAGACTGGAAAATCTTGGAAAAATAAAGGTGACTTCTTTTCACACGCAAAATTTAGATCATGTCTCGTTAATTTTTCTGGCATGTCAACTTTCCATTCTCAATTTGCAAGTTGACATTCATCAGCCAGAAATTCAAAAATCACAAGTGCCAACAAACTATTAACATCAGAGTCACAAATTGAAACTTAAGCAACAGGAAAAATGGGTCTTACTTTCATACCTGAAATTATTGTGTAAAAGCAGTACTACTTTATTTGGCATGTCATTTAAGGAAGCCAACCTATAATGTCTACAAATCAAATTCATACCACAACTTAGGCTAAATGAAATAGAACTATTTGGGTCATTCAAAAGTATCTTCAGCTGAGCTTATATACTTTAACAAATATGCAATTAACCTATGTTTCCTTTATCATGTCAAAGTACACACCCTGTTCGCATGAAAGCAAGAGGAAGGCTGGGTTTTAACTGTTGTGCTTTCTTTGCATCATCAGCAGCACCTGTGGAAGAAAACACTATGTTTATTATACAGTACATATATATTCATCAAGGTTATGTCACTTAGAAGTCTGGACCTCACAAGATAATCAGCTGTTTATGAAGATTGAATAGCCAACTATTAGATTATACTCATATACTATCGACTGTATCAAAAAACAAATAGTTATTAATATTAGAATAAAATGTATATTTTCTGAAAGCAAGTATAATCATGCAAATTCATTTTTTAAAATGGCCATTTACTAATCATGTTTGTCACCACAAAATACTGTGAAGGCTTACAGCTGTAGTTTTTTAGAAGAATGTGAGCATAAGCACGCTGACAAAACCACTCTGCGTTGTCGGAGTCGCCTTGCAAGGCCTCATTCAGTGCCTAGAAGAAAAGAGGAGGTGTTTAAGTGGACAGCTTACTGCACAGCTTTGACTTGGAAAGATTTGTTTTAGCGGTAGAAAAGTAACACTAAGCAAATGCTGACACTGAGACAGACATGGTTGTCTCCTCTCTCTGCAATTCTGGCTTTCACACACAACTATTATTCAGGAAACCATCTGGAAGTGGAAGAGGTCATTCTGAGAGGGTTCACAAGCGTGTATTACCTGAACTGCTATTCCTAGTGTAATAGTTTCCACAGAGCAGTCACCATCATTCAAAGGAAAGTGTGTTTTAAATATGAAGTAAATAAAACTAAAAAAACAGCATTCGCTACTGACTTCTATTCAAATCTGTTGAAGATGACACTGCAAGCTTGTCTTGCTGACAACCCCACCTATCTAAAAACGACTGTTATCTGGTGATAACTCCTCATGACTTATAAATGGTGGTGAAGCACAACAACATAAAGTGCTACCTTTAAAATGTTACAGATACTTAGGGATATGGATAATCCTGCCCTGCTCTTTTTACAAAGTGATGCTAACAGTAAGCGTTAGCTAACTTTGCTGGTTGGTTACAAACATCATAAACGTGTCACCGACACCACACTCAATTTCAGCTAGTCGGACAAAGTCAGAGTTGACCGGAAGATAACCGGAAAGGGCCACCAGATATTTGTTAAAATCGCTAAGGACGGTTGTTTATGGCTAGCTAACGGCTGTGTTTACCTCCAGAGCTCTCTGTGGATCTTCGTCAATGAAGCTATCGGTGAAGCTGCTAAAGCAAAAGCAGAGATCAACCGTTAACACACGTGCGTAGAGACAAACGTATCAAACAAATGAATCATATAAAATCTGGGTAATGTGTTTGGTTTAACTTGCCGTTCGGTTGCCATGGGCTTTCTGCGACTGTGGACAGTGTTCCTGGAGTAACAGGAAAGTTCTAGATGTGGAGGCTGGAAACGTGATAGCAACACCAACAGCCAGAGCACGGGCGGTGAAAGAGGCCTGTCAACATCCGACTGCACGTGCTCCGACTGCCACTCCTCCACCTATCGGCCTGGAGGCGCATTGCACCAGTCAGTGTTTGCCCGCCAGTAAAGGAAGAAGTAACAATGTGCTTAGGATACTATCAAAAACCTCACTGTGAAAATACAATAATAAAGTAAAGAGTAAAATCCCTGCATTCTAAATTGTATTTTAAAGTATAATGCCAGTTATATATATATATGCCTATATCATACAGTATTATTATGTTCAATTATGAATATTGAACTAAAGTAGTAATGTGGAGGCAGCATTTTCATGTTTTAAATTTTATCCTTGGCAGTTTCACTCATAAGAATGCATTATATTTTATAATCTGAATATATGTTTCCATAGTCCTTAACGATTCCCAAAGAAAATTTCAATTAAAATATCTATTTGATTTGGGAACCAATCTTATAGGTTAAAATCCTATAGGATAAAAGCCTATATATAATCCTATGGGATATATCCTATAATTACACATGATTGGGATATACCCTGTAGGACTATAAGCACTAAATGAAACAGATGACCATATAATAAACCCTATAAAAATCCATCTCATGTAAGATTATCCTATAGGATTGAGTCCTATAAAAGTCCTAAATTCCATATTTCATAAACTTATAGAAACATAAAAAATTTAAATCATATAGGAGTATAGTTTTCTTTTTTGCTGTAAATTCAAAATACAATACATGCTTTCATGATTATTGCAATTGCAAGTATAATCTCAATCTGTAGAGTTACTACTATTTATAGCTGTCAATTAAACGTAGTGGAAACACATTTCCCTATCACATGTAACTAATAAAAATCAGTAAATGCACTTTCACAATTGACACTAGTAAACCAAATGTGGGTGAATAAATGAGCAGAGATGAATTTCACACATATGATGACAAAATTAAGTTTATTTTATATTGACCATTATCTTTTCAACACCTCGGAACTGCATGAAAGCAAATACACCAAGAAAAGCAACAGAAACTCCACCTCTCCCTCTGCTACAAGCTTACAGATCTGTATCAGTAAAACTTACATTATCTTCCAGATAAAGCAAAGTGAGGGGATTTCAAAATAAATGTTTTACTCAGTAATAAAGTGAAAACAGTTTTGCATAGGGGTTTTCCTGGAGGGGGGGGCAAAGGCACAGTTTTAAACATCTCCTAACCAAGTTTAGCCTCACAGATCCCAGCCTAAATCTTATGAGCTCAGGTTTCATTTGATGTCAGGTGAACTTTGTCGGCTGGCTTTGCGAGGCTAAACCAAGATCAACCGAAGAGAAAACACTGAACTTAACATTACTTCATTACAAACGGCCAGCTGTTTTACTCCTTGCATAGAGTATATGATCTGTGCAGCAAAACAAATTTTTACAAACCTGAGGGAGAAAATGGCAACAAGGCACAAAGTCAAGAATGTTCACAAACATACAGTATATAACACACAGTACACAAAGATATGCTTTAGAAGTCCATATAAGCATTTACTGTATATATGTGTAGTAACTAATTAGAATATGTGCATTGCAGAAAGGCTACTCTGAAGGAGGCCGAAGTAAAAGGCTATGAGACCATTTCACTGGTGATTGTCAACAACAGACAGGTCCACTGTGTACATACTTCAGCTATAAACAGCAGCAGTGCTAAATTCCTATTCTAGAAATACAGTGATCCCTTGTTTTCAACATTTCACAATACAAACATAATTCAGTAATCTTAAAAAATAATAACAATAATATGGAATGTTTTCCCTCAATAACCTCGTGATCACCAGGAACAGTGGAAGCAGGGACAGGATGTGTCGAAGATCTTCAGGCACTTAAGAGAAGAAATATACAGCAAGGGGTAAGCAATAGTGCATCAAGGCAGAGGAATGATTCAGGCTGTGACAATAAAAAAAAAGGAACAGAGCAGTAGAGGCAGAAAAGAAGGGCACAGTGTGCTGATGAGAGAATTAGCTCCATGACACTGGAGCTGAGGTGCAAGCAGCGGGTGTGTGTCTGCAGAAGGTGCAGAGAGGCTGTGGATTCCAGTGCATGTCTGTCTTTGGTGTCTTGTACAGTTAACAGATACAGATAATAACAGAAGGCTGAAATAAAGGACATGAGTTTTTATAGTCTACTTAGAACGTAAACTGCTGAATGCTGTTCATTTTGGTTCCTGCCAATTTCCTCCCAACTCAGATGTCAGTAAGGAAGGGCTGATCTAGAATTATCTTTGTTACCAACTTATTAAAAAAAAAAAAATCTAAAATACAAAAATAACCCTAGATCAATAATCCCAGTCTTACACAATTATGAAATATAGGCCCTGGTGTGAAGACATTGCCACAACAAAGTGCAGCTCTGTAACTGGTCCTGAGTCAGTGGAGTGTATGTGTGTGTGTTTGGTGGTGGACTGGTCTATTGGTCAGAGCTAATTAGAGGCACCAGCTGAGGAGTCTCTACTTGTGAAGCTTTCTGCCCTCCGTGTGGCTTCTTATCTTGTGTCTCAGGTGCACCCTCACTGTCTACAGCCACCCCAGCAGCGGCCTGTCGCTCATACAGACTCCCCAGCAGCTGAGCCGTTTTAAAGACTGAGGCGTGACCCGTGGGCTGCAGGGACTGGACTTTCTCCAGGTTCTGGAGGGTCCGCAGCATCTCGGCAGACACGATGGGCAAATGCTGCTCCTGGATCAGGCTGGTGCTGGCAGGCCGCAGGACGGTGTCGCGCTGCCCTGAAGGCCTGGGAGCCGGCCTGGTTCGCTGGGTGGCTGGGGCTCGGACAGTGCTACTGGGTGACGTCTTCTTTTGTGGTGGGTGGGAAACTCCATCCTCCACTGACTGGTCACTAGAAGATATTGTGCTGTCATCAGAGTCATCACTCACACCTTCATCATTGCAGCTGTTGTCGTCGTGATCATCGTCGTCTTCTTCTTTGGTGCCGTCTCCATCCGTGATATAAATCATGTCTTTGGGCAGAGAGGTGAACTGGTAGACGAGTCGCTGGCCTTCAACCTTATTCAGTATCCCTCTCTGGTAGTAGTACCTACACGAACACAAACGTTCGACATTAACAAATACAAACCGAGCATCACATTTGGTCAGATTTTAAGAACTAGACGCTCTAAATCATCAGGGCCCTGTTTCCCAAAGATGACTGTAAAATCCATCTTACAAACCCTCTCAAGCTTAAGAAATTGTAGATTAACGAAGAGGAGAGTCAGGAGTGTTTTAACTTACAGGAGGGACATAAACCTACATGTTTTTATTGTTTTTGTCATGATCACTGCCGTTCTCTGTTAAGTAAAACGAGTCATACATTTAGAATAAGGAGATGAAATACACAAAAATTGACAGACACAAAAAATATGCAAATTAATTGAGCAATTATATTCTCCATTTTATCCATATTGTGTGTCCACTGACTTACTTACATCTGCCAACCTATTCTTGTCATGTACTAGCAATAGTTACAGTCCTGACTGCAGCACTGGTATGAAGAAAAGAGCTTCTAGTTTTATTTATTTATTTAAAACAATTTTGTCTGAGAATATCTATGAATGCAGCTGTTCCTGTGGTGTGGTTTACAAAACATTTGCTTTGTTGTTGATGTGTTTTTAATATCTAACATTATTTTCCAGACAGTTAAATATGCCAAGTTACATAAAAGTGTTGTTCAACATTCTCTTCAGCACAACAGAAATCCAACATTAAAAGGCTCTTAACAACATGCACATGTGCTGCTTTGGGAAACACATGTAAGAATTTAGTGTTTAATTTTCACAGAAATGCTCATATAAAATACAATCGATCATTAGTGGGAAACCGGGCCCAGATCTGCTTTCATGGCGGTAAGGATAAGAGAATGAAAATACGAACGTGTAACAATGTCATTTTTGAGTGTTGTGTACCTGAGTGCTCTGCCCATTGTCTCATAATTCATATCCGGCTTGTTCTTGTGTTTGCCCCAGAGTTTAGCCACTGCTTTTGAGTTGACCAGCTTGAAGATCCCTGCATGGGGGTTAGTCCATTTGATGTAGCGGGGGCAGACCTGTCGATCCTGCAACAACTCCATAAGGAACTGCCACAGGTACAGCGTGTTTCCTCCTGAAGCACAAACACAGGAAACATAATGGAGAAGGAAAGACAAAGACACAATGTGGAAAATTACATTTGAAAAAGCTGTGTTATAAAAGTGACTGATCCCCTGTGAGCCGTCTAAAGCCCCTTTCAGACATGGAATTTGTAACATTGCTGTATTCATCTATCCGTTTACCTGTTGGCCTTTTCTCATTCAGACTTTGACTTTTACATTAATGTACCTCATGGCTTTATTTAGACATAACAGTATATTTACAGACAGAACCACGCGCCCACGTGACACTCGGCACCTGGTGCACGAGACGGTTCCTTGTGTTAAAAAGTTGTGAAAAGCTTTCTGTTCTCTCGCTGGCTGCAATCACTGAGGATTATAAGACTGATTTTGCGGTCATGGTCAAAACCTTGTGATTCAAATATAGTGTCTCAATTCAATTTTAAATGGGTGCCAGCTGGAATGACGTATCTAGAGGTTAAACTACGACCCACTACTGGGGAAAAAATAATAATGATTTGAAGAAATGGGGAGCACTGAGATAATCACTTTGGGGGAAAACTGAATGTAGTCAAGATGGTAGTGGCACCTCAATTTAATTATCTCTCCATGAAGCTTCCTCAGAAGATGTCTGATCTGATTTATAGGCAGTAAAACAACATTATCAATGATTTTCTATGAGATAAAACGAAGCCCAGAATCAAAATGAGTAAGATGTGTATGGACAGGGACAAAGGAGGACGAGGTTTAGCGGATGTAAGGGTGTATAATCAATCTTTCCAGATAAACAAACTGGATAAACATTGGGTTAGAGCTGATACAGACTTAGAGGGGACAACTATAGACAATGGCTTGGCTGGACTTTACTGTCCCATTACCATTTTATCACAACAGGCGGAAAATAAAAAATAACAATCTCATGCCGTCTCCCTCAAGGTGTGTGTGGACTACGATCCATGAAGCTTGTGCAATGGCACATTTAAACCAGTCATACTCCTCACTCTGGAATTACCCAGAATGGCGTACTGGAAAGAATGGCAGCCCGTGGGAGTAAACCGAGCGAGCGATTTGTGATTTATATCATATCTGGATCTTCAGGGGAAATATAAACTTGTAAGTAAAGAGTATTCAAGGAAATATTTACGAATGAGACATCACTGAGGTAGTACACTCAAGAACGACCAATCACTGAGTAACCTTTTAACTCAGTACTTCCCATTACCTCAGGAAGTTCACTGTGTTTTACAAACCGTTCAAACACTCCACAAGTGATTACTGCAATAATCTCACATTAATATGGCAGAAAGACCTCGCAACTGATAACGACGATAAGCAGAGTTCAGATATTACATCAGATGCAGGATAAAACATCAGAGGTCAGTAAATTGTGAAAAATGACAAACTGATCTTTTCTTGCTTTCATTTGACCAATAGTCCAAAAACCAAAGATATTGAGTTCACCATATATACAAGGAGGGAAGGAAACAAAAATGGCTCATCAATGAGCAAAATATTTCCTAAAATAAAATAGTTGACTAATCGATGAATCTTTGCTGGTCTATTCACATCATGTTAAAACTGGCTCAGTCATGGTGTTATACATGTTAGTCAGCTATTATTCGCCCGATTCTTTATATGCATATGAGTTTATAATGAACTGCATGAAAAAGGTGCACATTTTTCTTTGTGCACCTTTACACCAATCTCACAGCCTTTAATTCAGACTTGTGCTGTACTGAAAATGTACCAAGTCTCACCTCCTGTACTGAGTTTTCAGTTTACATTAAAGTAACTCAGGCTCATGTAAAACTCCCATTACATTTAAGGAATGAGTTGCATGTTTGACAGCACCTTAACTAATTTTTTGTATGACAATACCTTTGTTGTATTTGTCCTTTTTCACTGTAATGTCCGGTGTGGGAGACTCCGCCCTCCGATGTCGAGGTTTTCTACCTAAAAAAGTAGATGAAGAATAAAAACAATTAATTAAGCAGATATTTAATATAATCACACGCAGCTATAATTTACTTTCTGATAAGAAAAGAAACAAATAAGTGTCCGACCTCTCTTTTTGGACTGCAGCTGTGCCGCAGGCTTCTCTGTGTGCAACGAGTGCCATTGTGACTGGCCAACAGGTCCCACAATCCCCTCTGCTGACACAGTCACCTGGGTAACAGGAGCAGTGATGACATCACCCAGTGATGGTAAGAAGGTCTGGGCTGCAGGGGGCATAAACAGATGTAATGAAATAGAACAGCAGTGTGACCACCATGTCTAAAAATAACATCCCACAGTCAAACATGTCCTACATCAAAAAGCAGAGGGGGCAGCTTCACTCTGTTAGAGCGCGTATGACCAATGTTAACTCAGGTGTGTGCTTACAGTAGTGTTGTTCCAGCGAGAGGGTGTCAGAACAGTCCATGTTGAGAAGCGAGTCAGCGGCAACAAGCGTCTCCATGGTCTCTTCTTCTCCACTTTCACATAGCTCCACTGCAGAACACAGAGAGGGAAGTAACACACAAAAACACACTTTCAGCAAGTGAAGGAGAGCGGCGTTTAGAAGGAGGAGAAACATTTTTAAATGTGAGAAACATCGAGGATGAAGCCGGACTAAAAGATCAGTTTGCCCAAATTATGAGATATAAAAAATGTCCACTGGCGGCATCTAGCCATGCAGATAGTTTTCATTTTAATATATGTTCCTCTGCAGCCATCCAATACAATAAAGACAAAAAATAATATTCATTCATGGTGCTAAAGGTATCGAAATATTACCTTTAAAACACTCAGCAGCAATATATCTCTCCACAAACAATGTTCAACAGAACACAGTGTGAGACAGCAAGGTGTGAGAATAGGCCAATTTCACACCAGACATTTTGACATGTCACAGTAGAAAAAGCGCAGGTAGAAAGAACAAAATGAATGGCGACTGGATTTCCATTTAGCTGCTGCAGTTTCAGGGTCCTGGTATCGAGCATCCCGGCTCACTGTTACACTGTCATGGCGTACTGGGGCACTTGAACAGAGCAGATGCTTTGTTAATGTTATTAGTGACACCTGTGCTTCTCCTTCTGTACCATTATGGGGAAGTGGTCAAAGTTAAAATGTATGTTAAAATATCTCCTTGTTATCTATAGTAACCGGGTGGTTTTTTTCTGTAAAGAGAAGTTG
Organism: Seriola aureovittata; assembly: GCF_021018895.1. NCBI lineage: Eukaryota > Metazoa > Chordata > Actinopteri > Carangiformes > Carangidae > Seriola > Seriola aureovittata. Next base: position 21,691,797 of record NC_079375.1, on the reverse strand, counting down.
CTGTTGATAACAATGTCTGAATTAATCTTCCACAAAATGTTGTATGTTATAATATATAGAAGATTTTATCAATATCATCCACCTCGAGTTGTAAGCTCCACAAATTAAATTCAATTCACCTTCGTTCCACTGGGGTGACGGCAGATATTTAAGTGGCGGATGTCTGAAAACTCAGGCATATAAAACAAAAACTAATCTACATGGCCAGACACCACCAGAGCAGCGGTTACAGCTTTGTTGTGTGACATTAACGCCACAGCCGTGTAAGAGGGGTTCAAGCAACCCTTCATTGAGCCCCCTCGGTAGATGGGATGGGCTTTCCTGGAATTGTTCAATGAAAAATTCACTGCAGAGACAGAAGTGGCTGCACATACAAATTAACACAAGACACATTGATCCAGTAATTGTCAGTGTTTAGGTTTAGTCTTTGTTTTTTGCTTTTTTTGGAGTAGATTCTGTCACATTTGCATTGTACTGGTTGCACCTGGAGTTTATTTATGCTCTGCTTTTTAGTTTTCCATTATGATTTTTCTGTCATTAGAAATAGTTGTTGGGAAACTGAAGTGCGTCTCGTGCATTTGTCCTACTTGTAGCCGGGATATTAACTAATTATTAAGACATTTAATATACTAGATCGCTCAAGTTGGCTCCAAACTACAGCAGGTAAATGTAGAACCGAGGTAGGAGAGAAAATGTTTTATTTTAAGGCTGAACTGACTCTTTAATGACTCTTATAGATGATCGAGCAACAATCTTATTACTTATTTGTCCAAACAGCAAAGGTGAACCTCACCGACGTCACTACACAGGTACATAGACTATTATCATTTAAACGTTTCACCTTCACTACAGACAATATGGAAAGCTATGAGTTTATCTAAATCATCACATCTATCAGCCATGTCCTTGAGGCTCAATATTATTATCAAAGGGGAGTCGATAGTTTTTTGCGCGCATCTCTGTTTGTGACGTAACCAGGTTGAGGCGGTGAGCTACGAAACATCTACTAGCTAACAGCTGTTTGTCGCGAGCGCCAACACTTACAGTGGATGAGAAAAAAGCTGCCACCCACCTGTCAAAACAACCGACCAACGTGTTTAAGGTGTGCTGCCGCCACAAAGCGGTTGTAGTTATACAGTAAAAACGGTCCGTGTCTGACTGTGAAGTGTTGCTACCGTTAGCTAAGTTAACCGAGCCCCGCCATGCCCAACTTTCAACTGCTCCCTCCGACCACAACAACAATATCGGAAAAAAAACAACCCGATACAGCGATTGGACTTACTTTTAATTCCCAGCACTGGTGAGGAACAAGCTATAGCATGTGTGCTGTAGCCCGTATGACCACGTCTACATCCTAATATGATTAATTAACTCTCTTTCCCAGGCACAAGCCAGGAATGTTTTGTTTCACTTCCTGAATTTTTGCGGAGGGTGGTCCATGTGCGAGTGGGCTGCAACTGCGCATGTGCAAACCGTGGCTTTCTATACTACTCAGTGTGACTTGGTGAGTGTTACATTAGATTTGTTAAAACTTGAAAACAAAACTCCACAGAGCAAATGTTAGACTATTGAATAAAGCATTAGCATGGAGTAGCTAGCAGACGGCAGGTGAGCTCATATCATGAAATGGGAATGTGACAGGTAAAGAGAAGCGTGTGTGTGTTTATTGTGTGCACTGACCTTTGAGCAGCTGCTGGTGATCCTCCTCTATCTGTGACTGTTCACACGCTAGACCTGCATATGAGAGCAGGTGTGGATGAGGAACCTGCTCCACAATCACCGCAGGGTAATCTGGGTGCCCTCCCAGCTGCAACACAAACAAAGGGAATTAGAAGACATTGCATTAAATTAGAATTTGTTCCTCATGTTATTCAGACTCTGTCTCAACATGCACAAAGATGAAATCAGATTAGATCGGATTAGGTTACGATTTATTCTCACATTACTTTGGAAAACACAACATTTACTCACCTGCGATAGGTTAACATGGTCACTGGCGAAGTCAAAGATGAGCTCTGACTGCTGTAGCATGGCTGGATATCCCACACACACACACACACACACACACACACACACACACACAACTCTAACTGTGTGAAAACAGCATCACAGCTTTCCTCTGAAGGCTTAATATCTGAACAGGTCTGATGTGTTTTTGTGTCCAAAACAGGTCCAGTTTTCTCCTGATGGCTGTCGGTGTAGATCTACCAGATGAGCTCCCCCCCGGGGGTGAGATGAGGCCGGTGTCTCTCTGTGCAGGGTAACTCAACAGTGGAAGAGTGATGTGAGTAAACTAATTGACCAGAGACGCAGAGGCGTCACAGGAAACTCATGTTCGCTCGCTCTGTTTCGACTCTCGATGAGGAAGTGGGGGCTGCTAAACTGTCCTGTGGTCTGACTTAATCTGCCAGAGAAGAGAAACAAGAGCAAATGCGTCAGTTGAGAACAACACATACAGTGAGAGTGGCACAACTGTAGCCAGAAAAAAGCCAGACTTTTTAATGCACGTGAAAAAATTAAATATCCAAATAAAGATACGTGGTCACTCTGATCTGAGACACAGAGAAAAACAGCACGGTTTGCTTCCCTCTTTCATATATCTCGTTCTTTTGCTCTTATCTTGCTTCTAAAAGAGGCTAAACCAGCAACAGGAAGGAAGCGTTTGCACTGCAATGTGTGCCTGGGCTGCGTGTGTGTGTGTGTGTGTGTGTGTTTGTGTGTGTGTCTGTGTGTGTGTGTGTGTGTGCGTGCATGGTACGAGTAGGGGGGAGGCAGCTGGTGTTGAGCTTGAAACATCATGTCTTTGCGCAACGTTCAAGGTTTTAGGGCTGTTGCGTGCACATTCCTTACAACATGACTGTGAAGTGGTCACTCAGAACAAAGCTACAAAACAAACTCCTCTGCGTTACTCCGCCTTCCAGTCTCTCCTCCGCACTTGTTTTTCTTTTCCCTCCTCTCTTGTCCTCTGGCTGTCACATCACTGTTAATTCCATTTAATCAGTCTCAGTCCTTTTTTTGTTATTTTCCTGCCTGAGTCTGCGGACCATCCCTGCTCCTCTGTCCTCCATGTTTAAGTTACTCTGAGGTTAAAGTGAAGTAAGTCAATTTACGCTCTTCTGTTACTGTTGCACAGCAGCCTCCCTCCCACTCACAAGCGTCACATTTAACACAGCTGGCACACCCGCACTTACCTTCAGCTCCTTACGGTTGAAGATCACACCAGCATTTAGGTTTTGTGTACAATAAATCTCGCTGCGTGAGCAAATTGCTTCCAAGGAGTTAATTCTAATCAGCGAGCTCCTACATTTTAATCCCATTAATCCTCAGTTTGGCTGAAAAGCTTCTGTATAGTTTTTCATATTTTTTAAACCCCAGCTGTCAAACAGAGGGAGAATGCGAGAGCGCTTCTTTGTGTTTATGCGTTTGTCTGTGATAGAGGCACAAGCATGTTTGGGTCAGTTATCACACAGGAAGCACAGCTCAGTTAGGAGGCACCGCTTCCTGAGTTCCTGTGCCAAACCACTGCCAACATGTCTGCCAGCAATGGCCCTCTCATTTTCCACTTCCTATGATGTCTGCAGTCGTTTGGCACTCAATGATTTACGTAGGACTCGAGTGAAATGGAGACGAGTTTCAAAGCAGTGTAAGATTTTCAAGTCGATGAGGAGAAGTAGTGAATGTCTTCACTAATGTTCTGTATGCAGCATGATTTTTTAAATTAAAGCTCAACTATTATTCACTTGATTCGCCAAATTTAAATAGATTTAAATAGTTTTTAAGCAAAAGCAAAATTCCCTGCTTTCAGCTTCTTAAATGTGAATATTTGCTGGTTTTCTGTGTAAGTAAGTTGAGTTTTGGACTTTTGATTGGTTGGTTGAAGATATCACCCTGAGCTTTGGAACATGTGATGCATATATTTCACCTTTTTTAAATTATTTCCTGAGATAATAATCAGCAGCTGCATAAGAAGGAGTGATATTTATCATCTACAGTAAATCACAGATATTTTCTAAATGAGCTAACATGAACTGATTTGTCTTCATACACCTACTGTGACTGTGTTTTCTTGTCAAGTTGCTTGTTCAACATAATGAGCTAATAGCCTAGCTACTTTCCACTTTACTGACCTGAAAATCAGGCTCTGGATGAACAGTAAGGCAAGCTGCCATGCTTAATTTAGTGGCAGGGAATGTAATAGAATTACCATTTTTATGCTGATGATGCTCAATGGTACATCTCTGTTTCACCAAATAACCCCAGTGCACTGCACGCTCTCACTGCCTGTCTCACAGACATTAACGTGTGGATGTGCAAGAACTTTTTTCCAACTAAATGAGGAAAAAACTGAGAGTATTTTAATAGGCCCCAAAGCAGCAAGAGAAAAACTGCACTCAATGTTTGGTGGTCTCAGCAAACAGATTAAAACACACACCACAAACCTGGGAGAGATACTTGACTCCGATTTGAATTTTAAATCTCATTTTAAAAAGGTCATTAAAACATTCTCTTTCCATGTCAGGAATATAACCTCTTTAAATCAGACAGATGCTGAAATGCTCATTCACTCTTTCATTATTAGCTGTTTAGACTGTTATTATTCCCTTTTTACTGGATTACCTAAAAGGAAAATTACAGCTAGTCCAGAATGCTGCGGCCAGAATCCTAATGAAGACAAAGAAGATTAATCACATTACCCTCCCTGTTTCAGACGCCGCGCTGGATACCTGTATCTGATTTTAAAGTTCTTTTACTTGTTTATAAGCTTTGAATGACCTTACACCTCCATACAACAGAGATCATCTTTCATTTTATGCTCCAGATCAATAAGGTCCTTCACACCTTTTCTTTTAACTGTTCCATATGTGTCCCATAAAGGTACCGGAGGGGCTGCTTTCTGTTTTTATGCCCCTAAACTGTGGAAGACGCTGCCTCTGGATATTACAATGGCCAGCTGGATCAGTATTTTCAAAAGGAAACTCGAGACATATCTTTTTAATCAGGCTTTTAATTTGGAGTAATATTATAGCCTTAAACACTGGTTTTCATCGTTATTTTTATCCCTTCTGTTTATTTTATTTTATTGAGTTTTATTGCTTTTTTTATTTTATTGGTTTGTATGAAAGGTGTTGTATAAATAAAGCTGAGTTGAACTGAGTTGAGTTAAAACGAAACATGAAGTATTCAGGTTGCATTCTGTGAAAGTGAACCGGATCACCAAAGGTCACTGACCTGATGTCACAGGCGAGCAGAACATCTGTATTTCTGAGCTTTTACTTTCTTTGACTCGTAGCCTGTGCTGCCTGCCGTTGTGCCAAGTTCATACGTTCATTGTTAGCGTCGCCCTGCAGCCCACTGCTTCTATAGAAGACTCTCTAACAGTATAGAGGCTTTGTTCATCAGCACTCTGGTCACATATATTTGTCTCTGTGGCCTTGGCACTGGGATCTGAGTCTGTGAAGTGTCTGCCAGACCCCTAAGGACACTGATAAGCCCCCATAACATTCATTCCCCAGTTCCCGCTTGTGTGTGTGTGTGAGAGAGAGAGAGAGAGAGAGAGAGAGAGACAGAGCGACTCAACGACTGAGATAGAATGAGCGCGGGTGTGTTTGACAGAAAGGGGCAGAGAGTGTGTGTGTGTGTGTGTGTGTGAACTAGGCCAGGCTGATAACAGTGTGGCAAGTGAGGGAGGCGCTGATAAGCCCTTCTTGTTGCTTGGGGTAACCAGGCCTTGTTAAATGAACACAGTGAAATATGGTGTGTGTGTGTGTGTGTGTGTGTGTGTGTGTGTGTGTGTGTGTGTAGAGGAGAGGAGGAGATTGAGAATCGGGGAATGGTGGAGGAGGTCACAACACACCTCTTTTATTACAACAAGCCTGGTGTGCATACATGTGTGCGGTGTAGCTGTCATTTACAGTAAATCATATACTTGTATATATTTTTTTTAATAAACATTTTGTTGGCAGAGTGTTTAAAAAGTAACAAACAGCCGCGCTCTCTGAAAAAATACTTTCACTTTCCCTTCAGCACATGTCATGCAACACACAGAGACACACGAAGAGCTAACAGCGTTTTCCTTTGTAGTAGCAAGTATTTCTTTTACTATAAAGAGTCGTGGGTCGTGTAAATGGAATACGAAGCTTTAGGCTTACCTTGTGTTTACAGCATGTGTCTGCATGTGGCAAAGCAGCAACTGCCTGGAGGATCCAAGAGAGAAACGGAAATTGTTCTCATCCCTTCTGGCAAACACAAAACCTTCATGTGTTTACAGACCTGACCTGGGATCAGTTTCCTGTCGCAGATTTCCAGTCACCAGGGGAAGTGCCAGACAGACTTAAGATCAGTGCAGATCTTGTTGATTTTTCTTTTTTTTTTTTTCTTGTTGCCTTCAGTCCTTGTCAGTTCTTGCTTCCTCTTCTCCTTTCCAGAGAACTGCCCCCCTTGTGAGTTTTGATTGGTTACCTGTGTTGTGAGTCAAGGTAACCCATAGTGACCATTGTCAGTGTGGAGCAAATGTAAACACGGGCGTATTTGCAATGTAAAGCAGCAGAGAGGCAAGCAGCCGATCTGCAAACAGCCCAGTGGTTTATATGAGGGTGGACAGCCAGCGGACGTGTCTGATGATCTCACTAAATATCATATTAAATCATAAGGACTTCAACTGAACTGAATAGGATTCTCATGGTTATGAAGCTCCATTCGACACCTACAGTTGATTTTAACATATTAGGCTATAGATATAGGCTGAGACATAAACATATACACAATATAAGCGACACAAAAAGACTACAAAGGCTTTGAGACAGGCGCACGGGCAGATAGACACATACAGTAGAACATAAGTTTGTCCTTTCTCCAGTCCCTGATGCTCCCTAGTGGCAAAACTTTGCACCGACACCCTTCACAACAAGTCTGATCCAAACCCTCATTGACTTCCCTTGCTCTCTCGTTTGTTTTAGTTTATCGTCTTAGCTCATATGACCGTCCATCCAGAGTGTTGTTCAGGGAAACTCGGGGTCTCGTGCACATGCTACTTGATCAATGTCCCCACAACCGTTGTGAACGGGGGCCCTCTGCAGACAGCCCCTGCTCTACTGGTTGCATGACCACCGACTCTGTGACCTTCATTGAAGAGAAGCGCAACATGATCTAGAAGTAGAAGGTCGCGTGTAACATTATAAGACAGGCACATTTGGAAATAGTATTTATAAATGTTATAGAGTCTAATTTATGAGTTTGCATCTTTGACAGCAGCATTTTTATTTATTATTAGATTATTCTACCTTTCATGTGACCCATATACATTCCACATCAGGAGGTGGAGTTGGACTGATAAGGCAGAATAAATCAAGACTCCCCTTCGGCCTTTCATTTCTTTTTTCCCCTCACTTTTGCAACAGCAGGCAACTTCAAGAATGTGCTGGTTTGGCTCAAAAATAAGGTTAACTCCCATAATGTTTTTATAAAGTAGCAGAGGGCAAGGTTTGATTGTAACAATATGTTTGTGTGTGTGCTCGACAGAGAGAGAGAGAGAGAGAGAGAGAGAGAGAGAGAGAGATGATGAGTGGTATTGTTATCTCATTTAAGATAAAATCAGTTTTACTTTATGCAGTAATCACAAAAGGAGTCATAATTCTGTTTATTTTTATTCATTGTTTGAAACCAGGTACAGAAGCATGTTTTTCTAATTAAGATACAATAACGTAATTACCCAAGGGACCAGTCAGGCAAGTAATTCACACACACACTGGGTAAAGCTGAAACGATTAGGGATTACAAAAAAATTCTTGGAGGGGGAGAGGGGTGGAGACAAAATGGGAGGCGATTGTAAATTTTCTTCTGGCTGAAGGTAGAGTTGTCTGACTCCCATAAAGTCATATTTAGGTTAAGCATTTCTTAGCTGCATATTTCTATCTACACTAAAAAAGACAATTTTCACCTGCACCTTGGTTCACAAAGGTGCCATATGCAGATGACAACCGGTCCCAGCTCATCAAAAGTAAACTTGTAGTTTCAATATCTTTGGGTTCTGGTCCGGTAAAAGAAGGAATTTGAAAACGTCACTTTGGACTCTGGAAAACTATGACAGTTTTTTTTTTTTTTTAGTATTGCGTAGAGTAAATGATTATCTGAGAAAATAACTGGCAGATTAATTCATAATGAATGAGTGTGGCTGTATTTTTACACATTTCACCTCCAAGACAAACTGCAAATACCTGGACATTCAACTGGGGTAAAAGGGTTTGGCTCCGACCAACCTACGAACCTTATGTGTATCTGTGGCTGATAAATCATTGTTTGTCTTGTACTCTTGGCCCGTATAGATTTGTCATCACGTTGTCAGACAAGCAATAAAAGAGGAGGTACACTAACATGTAACCACTGTGACATAAAGTTTGAATGCCCCCTCATGTAAGACTAGGGGGTAGATAGATGAAAGAAGTGCTCCAGAGCCTGTGGTTCGTCAGTCTGATGAATTCCTTCTGCTGGCCTCATCTGCTTACCTTCTGCTGCTTCTCAGTGTGTGTGTGTGTGTGTGTGTGTGTGTGTGTGTGTGTGTGTGTGTGTGTGTGTTGTCTGTGCATGTGTTCAAGTGTGGGACATTTGTACATCTGTGCAAGTGAGTGATGAGTTGTGTTTTTGTGTCATTTATCAACCATTCCATTAAATTTGAAATCAATGATGTGTGACCAAAAAACAGCACGTGGGATTAGACAAAAATGCAGAAAGCAGTTTCACACACGTGCACACTCACATGCATTGATACAGGGACTCCAGCCCACATACCTTTGTTGTGCGTTCTCATGGACACTGTAAGGGTCTTGGTTTGAGCTTGGTTCAGCATTTTTCCCTTGAAGTATTTCCATGGCTGAACGACAAAGACACACGTTCGCTCTCATCATGAAAGCATATTTTCTTTGTTCTTCTCAAAGTAGAAGCTACGCTATGCTATGTGAAAGATCTCCTCCTCGTGCTATCAATCCAGAATAAATGTTCTAAAACTAAGAAGGAAGCCAGCAAGTCTTATACACCAAGATTTGTGCATATGCTCTTAAATAATTAAATTTCCGTCAGATGCAGTGTATTCACATGAGATCAAAGGACAGGAGTGACAGCAAAAGAAGGTAGAAGAAGGTACAGGATAACAGAAACAGCTATATATCAGCTTAAATGCTATATGCAGGACAATTCAGTGTGCACCAAAAGCTTAAGAAAAAGAGCCGGTACTGAAAGTTAAGCAAAACATCATGCTCATATAACTGCTGCAAGTTGTTTTTGAATGCAGTTCGCTGGCACAGTCCTGCTCAACATGCTGAGTAAATATGCAAAACGGCGGTTGGGAAGGATAGAAAAATGTGAAAGAATGTTTGGAGAAAGAGAGAGCCGAGAGCAGCCAAACCAGGTCTGTTCACACCCCGACCTCTGAGACCCAAACCCGAAACTATCAACCCTCCAGTCCAGATCCAACACTTTCTGCTGCTGGCTTCTGCTGTGGGGAGGCAAAGATGAGCCGTGCGTGTTTGTATGTCTGGGTCTGTTTGTGCAGATGTTGGTGTCCAAATTTACTGCACTTGCGTGTGTGTGTGTGTGTGTGTGTGTGTGTGTGTGTATGTGTGTGTGTGTGTGTGTGTGTGTGTGTTTCAATGTGTGTGTTTTCGGGGACAGTGTGTGTGTCTGTACGTAATGAGAAGAACGTACAGCCTCTGCTCCATCCGGAGCTCAGGGGAGTTAATAAAAGAAAAGTCCACTATGTTTGTTGAGTGAAAGAAGCTCTCAGCCAAGCTCACATGATGAATCCATCAAAGGTTTAGAGTAGTTTTTATTACTAAACGGCGAACTTTCTCTCATTAACCTTTTGGCATCCATCTGCTTCAAGTTTTATCTTCATTTTCTGGCTCCTAATAGCAATAAAAGGTGACATTGACTGTACAATAGACTGCTGTATTATTATGTTAGTTGTGAGTGAACCGTGGAGAGTTTTACTGCTCTATTATGTCCTCTATTAAGGGCTTGAAGTTTAGATAGAAATGGATGAGTGACCTAAACTGAATCTTGTCTGTATTTAAGTACATATTTTGGGGAATTTGTTTTCTAGCTGAGAGTTCCTTGAGAAGAGCTTCGGACAGAGCCAGGCTATCTGTTTACCCCTGCTTTCAGTCTGTTTCCATCATTACAATATTCAGAGTAACTTTTCAAGATTTCTATACCACTCTCATGTCAATATGATTAATATGAAGCTAACACCTGCAGCCCGTTAGCTTAGCTTAGCACCGGAACTCCATAGGTAGGTTTTGTTCCCTTCAGGCCAGCTGTTCCGCCTTTAACGCAGTATTTATGCTAAGATAATTGGCTAATCTCTCATAAAGAAAGCAAATACACGTATTTCCCAAAGTGTTAAACCATTCCTGTAAAGAAGCTATTTGTAAGTCTTTGCTATTGCTACATAGCCAACGTTAGCTTAAAACAGCTCTTTACTGACCAGTCTAGTAGAAATGTTCAGCATCAAACTTCATTCCTTTACTCACCAAGAGTTGTCTCCAGCAGTGGAAAGAATCTCTCTTGTTTTTCTTCTATTTCTATCACATCTTTTCTTCTACTGAAGTTAGCATGCTAACCAGCTAGCCCTGGCCCAGTTTGACTGTCTCCTATACTTCTCCCAATACTTTCCAGTCTGCCCTGAAGAAGTAGCGCTGATCGGAGGGTTTATTATAACCTCTTGTCTTGTAAACGCTACAACGAAGCTCTTTCCAAGACTGGTAAGTAAACATCTGGCTATGTAGCAATAGGAAAACTTACAAATAGCTTCTCCTCCTGCATTAACAGCTGTTTACTCAGTCTAGAAGAAATGTTAGAGTTCATCATCAAATGTTATTCCTTTACTCGCCAAGAGCTGTCTCTAGCAGTGGAAAGGAATGCCAATGTTGACACTTGTCTCTATCGCGTCTTTCCTTCTATTGAAGTTAGCATGCTAACCAGCTAGCCCCGGCCCATCTTGCCTCTTTCCGATAGCGGCTCATTGTAGCCTCCAATCTTTCCTGAAGACGTAGCGCTGCTCAGAGGACAAAGCTCTTCACCACCGCCCGCTCTACGCAGAAAACCACGTTCAGGAGCAGAGAAAACTTACAAGTAGCTCCAGGTTAACCCACTGAATCTTTTCAGTGTTAGCATAAAGTCTGTGATAGATTACTGCTGCTCTTACTGCCGCGTAAATAACCATAAATCACGCTTGGCACGGCAAATAAATGATTTTAATTTCCAACTCGAGTTTTGTAAAGTAAAATGTGACATACTAAATTGAACTTGAGCTAATTACGCTTTGATTTATAGACAGTAAGTAACACACAGAACAACATTCACTTTCTTTGCAACTTTTTGTGACAGATTTTTTTAGTCGCAGTGATCTTTAAGGACAATGCGTCGTATCATTGGAGGGGCCAGTGCCAGTATCCACAAGCAGATACATCAGTTCAGTCTCCGTTGGGAGTAGAAAAGGAGATAATTTAGGGAGGAATGTACTGAATGTGATTTTCTTTCAGTTAGGGCCGATTACACCACCGGTGGGTTTGATTTAATGTCAAACCACACTGAATTGTTTGAAACCATATTGGAAGAACAGAGGCAGAGGGGTTATGGGGTGGAGTGGAGACAGGAATGCAGAAAGATAGGGTTAGGGAAACAAGGGTAGAGGAAAGAGAAGACGTAAAAAAACAAAAAGAAAAAGCAAGGAAAAACATGCAGAAAAAGAAGAGAGAGTGAATGCAAGGAGAGCGGATGAAGAGATAAGTCAAGGAGGGGTGGTGAGAGATCACAGGACAGAGAGCTTCTTTCACAGCTAATGTGACATGCATGACACTGGTTTAGCCTGAAGGAACATTCCCAGGTCAGGGCTGTGTGTGTGTGTGTGTGTGTGTTTGTGTGTGTGTGTGTGTGTGTGTGTGTGTGTGTGTGTGTGTGTGTGTGTGTGTGTGTGTGTGTGTGTGTGTGTGTGTGTGTGTGTAATGTAACAGTAATGTTCTGTGTTAGCATTCACCATCACATGATGCTGCCTGAAGTCACACTTAAATCAAAACCACACGCGAAAATGCACACACAAATACACACAAATACACACAAACACACACAAACACAAAGTCAGGCCACAATAACAGGCAAAGCTAAAAGATTGACAGTCATAAATGGTTGTGACTGTGTCTCTGAACAGATAATGGCTAGAAAATTTATGCTTTTCTTTAAAGAGAGGTACATAACTGACTAGTTTCTAATTTATTATATTTAATATTGTATTTATTGCAAAAAGAAACTCTACCTCTTGACATACCAGGTGAGGTACAAGTCGGCTTAAGATAATGTTGAGCAAATACAGTCACAAAACACATAAAGCCTCATGAACAGGCCCGATATTGAACAGTATAATACAATAGCTGAATGGTCACACAACCTTTAAACAAACAACATCAGTAGTTCAGTAACTAGTGGGAAAATGACACACGGACAATACATATAAAGGCACTAATGTGACGGATGATAAAATATGCGAAATGCTCAGTACAAACATATACTTTAAAGGAAATACGTACAAAAAAACAAAACATAAGAGCATTAAATTCATTGTTTAACTTTTTCCAAGCTGCTGCAGTGTGTGGTAGCAATTCATAACACAGCATCACACTCGAATATAGTCATAATATATACAATAATACAATATAATATGCAATGCAGAACTTATCGCAAGATTCATAGCATCAAAGTATCATTCACTATCCAGGCTGCGAGCCAGATGAGCTGTCGCTAATTCACTAATTTTACATAACACTTGTGCAGAACTTCGCCTCGAGCTCAGCTCTCGATATTTGGTGTTATTAACACCGGGTTTTGCGCTTCACACGTCTCGAACTTGTTATCCAAGAATATAGTTTTTTGAAGTGCACTGATACTTTTTTTTCTTCTCGGACATGGAGAGTGTTCAGCACCCCATATTGGCAAGGGGACGTCTGTTAGGAGATGAAGGAGACTTCATATGATGTTGTGGATGAGGCAAGAATGGGCATTTATTCACATTCAGTCAGCCATACTTCAATATTTTGGTTTTTGTCATCATATCTCCTCTTTTCTCACTTCCACTTCCTCTTCTCAGGCTGTAGCAGTAGATTTGTTGGTCATGCGAGAGTTAGTCTGGTCGGAGGGTCGTTCGGTGACCTTCAGCTTCATGCACGACTGCTTTTCATCCATCAACATCTCAGCCGGTAGACACCAGCAGCACAGGCAGGACTAGAGCAGGAAAGAAGTGTTAAGAAAGACTGTAAGGAGTAGGCTCAGAGATAAGAGTGTGACAGTATTAACAGCTTGGTGAAAGAAAGAAGACAAACTAGTGATTCCTTTTTTTTTTCTTGATTATAGATCAATATTTCGGGGGAATACACTTATTCGCTTTCTTGTCAAGAATTGTATGAAAAAGATATGATATGTAGGTTTATTCGTCAAGCTTTAAAGATACTGTTAAGCGGAAAAGCGCTAGGCTAGCTGTTTCCATCCATCTTTATGTCAACCTAAGCTAGCGAGCTGCTAGCATTGGCTACATACAAACATGAGACTGGTATCAATCTTCTCATTTAACACTCAGCAAGAACACGAATACCTATATTTTTCAAAATGTCAAACTATTTCTTTTGCATGTCGCATACATTACATTGCAGCTGAGCTACTTACCCTGAAGCAGTTCTTGAAGCGCTTGCTGACCATGTAGAGGGCGATGGGGTTGATACAGGAGTTGACAGATGCCATGTTGATGCCGATGTAGTCCAACACCAGAAAGAAACTGAAAGGGTTACAAAGACACATCAGTCTTCCATTCTGGAGGGAGATTCAGTTTTACTTTAACTCTTTCCTTTTATCGTGCTTTTTTTGAACACAATGGGAAATGTATTTTATTCCATACCTGAGCAGTTCACAGCGGTTTGGGTCTTTCTCATCGTAGATGGTCAGCTTCAGGATACGACTGAGGTGGAGCGGCAGCCAGCACAGAGCAAAGACCAGAACCAGGCAGAACACTGTCTTTGCCACCTCCCTCCGCTGAACACGAAAACACCCATAAATCATTGTGTAGTAACAGATTGTTTTGACAGCTTGGCACTGAAATAGCTGCGGTGAAATTCTGGCAAAAGCAAAGCAGTCTTATATCAATTGAAACTTCTTTTATTTTTTGATAGCTGAAAGATTTATGATCATAAATTAAATGTCAAAAAGTCTGAAGTCTGATTGAAGGAAGGTGAGCGCTTTAAAGGCATGACGTCACTGTATTTGTCTTAGCTTTCCTGTCAATAGTTTTGCTAATTAGTCTAATGCTTTAATTATAAACCTTCAATATAAAAACAGATTGGCCAAATAAAATAAATGCCATCATCAAACCTGTTTGAGGTGATCACTAAGGGCGATCTGGACTCCGTTCTTCTTCCTCAGCATCTCGCAGGTCATCAGGGTGTAGAAAATCGCAGTGCAGGCCAACGGTAGGCAGAAATATGCGCTGAACAGCCACCAGTCCTTTGCTGATTTATAAAACTACAGAGAGAAAACAGGAGAACTGCATTGGAATATGCACAAACATCTGTACTTGACAGCTTGGATTAAAGGTTAAACTTGTCAGAAATAAATTTAATGTAGCGTGTGTGCTGTCTGACAGCGGAGCGGGGGGGACTCGAGGGTGTGTCTCAGATTCAGTCTTGTTGACTTACGTTAAGAATCCATTTATCAAAGGTACCTCTGTGGAATTAAAACTGTTCATTGTTGTTATTTTAAGGCAAATGGAAGACACATGAATACACACACACACACACACACATTCACGAACACTGCAGTATGTTGCGCAATAACTCTTGTGATATACTGTTTTTCATTTTCTGTAAACTCTTTTTAACCCTGATCTGGTCTGGAAGCGTTCGCAGTATGACTGTGTGCGTACGTGCTTTTGTGTAGGTACATATATCCACTCAAGATTCAGCATGTGTACCAAAATGCACATCTGCATCTATCTGTTTGAGTCAGCATGTATTATACCATATGTGCAGGTTTGCAGTATGACCAGCTGTATCAACACGTGCTGTTTTTTTCCACACTTAATCATGTGAAGCACGTACCACCTGACTTAATGACAGTTATTACCATCAGGCCATGAGGCTTCTCAACTCCTATATCTAAATATTCCACATTGCATATTTGCTTTCCCGCTTGTCTGCACTGTTTGCCATGACCATTGAACTAGTGCTGCTAAATTCCCAGTATGATTTACTTTTATAAATAAATACTTATTTTCATATATGTATATTTTATTTATATCTCATCCCATCTCTGTTTACTTTTTATTAAATTTTATATTCAATATTGTACCAGTGCCAAAATTATGTTTGACTATATGACAAAATAATAAGGAAGAAGAATAAAACAAAACTGAAACTTATTGGCCTCTGACGGTCTGTGTGTTTCAACTCACCCTCATAAAGTCAGTTTTCTGCATGGGGTGCAGCAAACAGATCCTCAACTGTTCTCCTTTGTAGTCCATGGTGATCATGTCGAAGGCTATTGCCTCTGGCACAGCCAGGATGATGGATAATATCCATATGAGCACTATCTCAGTAGCCATCCACTTAGGAACTCCAATCCCTTTGATACGGCTCCACGACGCCACGGCACGATACCTGGAAGATCCAAGTGCGATACGTTCACAATCCATATTACATTTACCAAACACACACAACAGTGGTATTGATCTTCTTGTTTCACCACAGAAACCAGAAGCTAATTTTCCAAAATGTCAAACTATTCCTTTTGCTAATTTCATCTTAAAGTGTAAGTTTAACAGATATAATGTCTGACTAACTCTTTAATTCTGAGATGGAGTATTACACATCTTTTATCCTTAACGATAAAACTGAAACGTACATTTGAGCTTTTTTGAAAACGTACTCGATACGCTAAACATTAGCACCGTGTAATACAAGATCTGAAGATGGTAAATATGAAAACAAATTTGAATTCCAAGCTCAGGGTGTAGTTGACAGTAGAATAAGCGTCCATTCACGGATCATCAAAGTTAAAAGGAGCCAGTAGTGAAGACGTCAAAGGTCGGGTCAAAAGTCGAGTGTGACAGTGTTTGTGTTTAATCGCTGACTGTAGTTGTGTCCACATGAGCGGAGGGGTGAGTTTGGGTCGTTACGGTGTATTTTGTTGTATGTTCACACACTGATGGCACAGCGTCAGGAGCAGTTAGGGATCAATCATTCATTAGACACCACTGTACCACCTGGGCCACGCCCCCCCCCCCACTGTTTGCGGTTGGGTTTACCTGTCAATACTCAAAGCACACAGACTCAGCACTGTGATCCCCACCGACGCTTTCTGGACAAACGGCACCAGCTTGCACAGCGTCACCCCGAATGGCCAGTCTTCTGCGAGGAGCTGGAGAGAGACAGGGACAGACAGAGATGAACCATGGGAAAGAGTGAAGCAAATTGTCTGGCTCCATGTTGTTTTTCTCCCAGCCACAGACCATATAAGCGTGACCCTGAACTTATTTGTTTCTGTGAACATCCAGAAATTTGTTTTTTATTTTGCTTCTTTTTCAGGTTGAATGTTTTAGTCTTTTCTTACAAACACAGAGAGGGCTTTGTTTGACCTGTAACCCACGGAGATACAGTAGCTTAGGTAACATGTGGAGAACAACAAAAACACTGCTAACCTTGTACAATATGGGACTTTTTCTGTCTGCCTCAGATGTGCGTCTGGAATGTGAGTGTAGATCTTTAGGAATCACATGTGGCCCTGTATTCCCCCATCCCCATTTTGAAATAACAGACTTTTGAAATAACAGACTGGGAAGCGCTCTGCAGCCCCCACGATGGCGACATCGACACCATGACCCACTGCATCACAGACTATATTAACTTCTGTGTGGAGAACACTGTGCCCTCCAAGTCCGTACGCTGCTTCGCCAACAATAAACCCTGGGTGACCTCCGAGGTTAAGGCCCTGCTGAACGAGAAGAGGGTCTTTAGATCGGGGGACAAGGAGGAGCTGCGCAGAGTCCAGAAGGAACTCAAACAGGAAATCAGGAAAGGGAAGGACTGTTGCAGACAGAAAATGGAAGAGCGGCTGGTGCAGAATAACACCAGAGATGTCTGCAGGAGAGACCTGAGCTGTGGCCACAAGAACTGGGCCAATGAACTGAATCTGTTCTTCAACAGATTTGATTCTGCCCCCTCCCCCCTTACCTGCCCTGTTGTGTTCCCAGTTGTGGGATTAATAAAGTTATTCTAATGTAATGTAATCTAATCTAATACCACCCTGTCTCTCCTGTCTCTGCTCTGGTATGCAACCACGACCAGTTGTTTTAACATGCTTGCCCCCTTACCCAAATATACAGATACTTTAGTCCTCTTTCTTTCTCTCCAACTCTCTCTCACACACACACACACACACACACACACACACACACACACACACACACACACACACACACACACACACAAAACGAGCCCAACAGATAATAACATGCCAGAGACACAAGGGGATCTAGAGGGGCTCAGACTCCAGTAAAGTAATAACATGTAAAGAATACTTGGAAGCCCTCTACTTGGAAGAGTGTGTATGTGTGTGCTCTTGTATCTGTGTGTGTGTGTTGAAGGTTTAAAGTCCAATATGCAGCAAAATATTTGCATATACCCCTAGAAAGTTATTTAAATAAACTTAAGAAGGATATTAAACACAATAAGAGTGTAAAAAATGGTAAGGGAGTTTTAAATTCACTGAAAGTAAAAATAATATTAAGCACCAAATCATTATAAACCTGTTGGTGTGTATGGTCTAGGCTACAGGGTGTAGGCACCTTGACCTACCTTGTAAACATTAATGGGAATGCCAATAATGATGTGCAGCAGGTCTCCAAGCGCCAGGCTGGCGATCAGGATGTTTGGCCCGTTACGCATGCACTTATTCTTATAGATGATCCTCAGAAGAGTGGAATTGCCAATAATACCAACAACAAACACCAGGCAGGACACCACCGTGTTAATGTACTTAAAGGTGTCACGGATTTCTGTGGGTCCGGTGCACATGGGAGGTAGCCGGCGGCGGGGCATGGTGATGTTAGACCTCACTGGACCCTGCACATCCCTCTCTACGAGCCCAGGTCTCTGGGTGACAGTAAGAGGCTCCTGGGGCACTTGTTTCTTTGGCTCCAGCTGCCCACTGGCCACAAGGATGTGACCCGCCAAGAGGAGTAACTCCAAGCAGAGGAGATGAGTCTTCATCCTGGAGTTTGTTTTGAATATGGCTTTTATTCAACAGGGCTGCAATAGATCCTCCTTTCAATGCACCTGGAACACAAAGTCCAAGAAAGTCTGTTAACGGGAATATTATTTCACCATGTGAAATCAAACAGCCGCTCTGTCTGGTAGGGATATTAGGCTCCAGGACTTATTATGTGACTCGCAACTGTCACGTCTTTTAACTGTTAACTCAATAAAAACTTACAATGAAGATCTACAAACCAACCCTCCAGTAACATTATCATTATTTTTAATTCAGGGACTGTACAAAAACTATTAGAGGATGAGTTTGAAAAGGGGGAAGGTATTAGAAATGATCTTTTGTCTGAAAATAGGGTAGTCTCACTTTTTGGGAAAGCAAGGGAGGCTCTTTTATTTTTATTATTTCAGCCTTTCTTTGCAATATACTTTAAAGTTACATTAGAAAGATAACTTTGACTTGTTTTTTTTCATGGTTTATGAGGTTACACATTTCTATATTCGGAGGGCAACACTTCGGTGGTTTATTGATGTTTACATTGTTGTTGTACATTAGAAGTTACATTAAGATACTAAGCAACAGGTTGTAGTAGTTTAATTAATTAATAACTCTGCAAGGGCCTTTCTGAAGTGAGACCCAGCTCACCAACACAATGATTTTCATACAGTCCCTGAATCCACCAATAAAAGTTCACCACAGTTTACATTCGTACTTACCCAACTCCTGACTGAGGTAGAAATTTTCCAATGTTTGTGCGTCTTAGATCAAACGTCCCCCAGTAACTATCAAGCTTTCAGGACAGAGAAAAGTTCCCAAAGCGGAGGGATGCTGTTCCTGTTCCTGCAGTGACAGTCCAGTCATCTCCAGCAGCAGCAGTCCTCTCTGTCACTGGTGTCAAAGTAAAAAAAAAAAACCTCCAGATCTGAGATCCAGAAGCTCCAGTCAGCTCCTCTGGTGGTTAAGTCCTCTGCTGTACTGGCTGCTGAGTCTCAGTGTACACAGTCTCAAGAGTCTGCTGAGTTGATCCCTGTCTTCCAACCCCTCCTCTTTTTATGTAGAAGAGGGGGTGGAGGGACACGGAGGGAGGCAGGCAGGAAGTTCACAAGTTATTTACCATTTATCAAATTGCCTTCATTTTAATGGAGGAAACAGGGTCAAGTCATAAAACAGGTCATAAGGAGTAAATGTGTGTTATTGGTACTCAGAGGTGAATTTATAGTCTCTTACATTTATGCTATATTTTATCCCCCAGTGGCATCATCCATATTTCTATGCGGTGTTAAAATATTTCACTTTTATCCCACTATTGTTCTCTTAAGTAAATAGTCAGACAAAACCCTGTTACCAGTACCAGTGTATGTGATATTGAACCATTTCCTTTAATCTACATCCACAACAATTCTATCACTTCGACTTTATCAGGCTTGTCAATATACTGTCAAATTGTAGATAACTGCACCATGTTTGTCCTGCTGATACTCACTGCAATAAGAAACCACACCAAGAAACATGCAGGAGACATTAGTCCCTTCTGCATCCAACTTTTTAGCTGCCAAACTTGATTAAAGAATTAAGACTAAAAGACAGTATTTGAAAAAGAGTTTTGAATGTTTTAGAAAATACAGTAACAATATTATTACATTTATTTTTACTGATAATTTATCAAATGAACTTGTAGATGCAAAGATCATTGCGTCTTGAATCCTTCAACATGAGTCTTCTGCCGTTCTAGCAGCTCTGTCTTTGCAGTGCTGAAGCTAAATGCTAACGTTAGCATGCTAACACGGTCACCATCGCAAGGCTAACATGCTGATGTTTAGTAGGTATAATGTTAAGTGCGCTCACCAACCACCTTGCAGCCTGTTAGCATGTTAACATTTGCCAATTAGCACTAAGCACAAGGTAAATCTGACACTATTAGTTTTATTGTATTACATTTTTTTGGCATTTGGTCATAAATTACTGGACAGAGTGAAATTTTGCTGGATGAAAAGTCACAATCGCAATTCAACTTGAGGAGGACGAATGTTTGTTCTAAATTTCATGGCAGTCCATCCAATAGTTGTTGCAATAAATCATTAAAAAAAACAACCTCATTGTGGTGCTAGAGGTTAAATCAAGGGATTACCAAAGTTATTGGTATTTCACAGTATTCCATCCAATATTTGTCAAGATATTTCAGCCTGAACCAAAGTGTTGGACCGACCGCCCAACGTCGCCTTCTTCAGAACAATGCTACTACTAAAAACAAACAAAAATATATCTTCCTGAATGTGCCAGTGCTTATTTTGTGGATCACGGATTGATTGTTACTTGAAAAACATACCGTAAGTCGCGTTGTTAAACATGAACATATACATCACATTGGTACTTTGGTTTAATTTACAGACGAGACAGTGAAAATGGCGTCTAGCTTCTGTATCAAATCAGTGGTATAGTTAGCACCTCATAAAATTAAAACCGCACTCACAGTTAAACCCTTCGCTTCGTGTCACAGAGGGGATGTTGCCGTGTTTCCATCCCCCTCCTCACCTCAGTGTCATCCCATGTGTGTTTTATTTTCTCTCTTTGTGTGTGAAGTGATTTTTCTCCTTCTACCACTCTTCACTTTAAAGCAATTTTCCAATCACATATAGATCCAGTCTTTTGGTGAGTCTCTTGTTTGCTTTAAGATATTTAGGCTGCTATGCTAAAATGAATGTGGTTGACCACACCTGTATTGGCCCGGTGTTGATCCTCCCTGTGAGGCTCATACTTTTCCGGGAAGAGTTACAGGCCAGACAACTGTCAGCACCAGATGTGCTCTCTGTTTGATAGATTCCCGTCTCAGTGGAGCCTTAAGAATCTATATTAGGTAGACTGTTGTTTTTTCTACTCTTTGTCTACTGCATGTGCACTCGAGAAAAGAGGGTTCATGAGAACAAATTCTCTCTATCTTTGTTAAGGTTGAGTAACTAAAACAACCTAACCTGCTTTACTATCAGAGCCGAGAGGATTATCTGTGAGTGGTCACAGAAGTGATCCAGTACCCACTTTGTTTCCATCTCCAAACCCCGTCCGCTGATGAGAGCCATGACATGAATTCTGAAAGCTCCAGAAAATGTCCAGCAATTTTTCGTGGAATTTTTTGTCAAACTATTTCCAAGGTCAATATCGAACCATTGTTTGGATAATGGATCAGGTCGGTTGCTAGAATATTAAGATGGGCTCGTTCTCTTTTATGCCTCCATGCCGGTGACACCTGGGGCTGGAGGTATTATGTTTTCAGGTCGCCCTGCCTGTCCGTCAGTCCAGCAATCTGTCCGTCCCATTCTCGTGAACATCTGGCACAAACATCAACTCGGACTCAAGGATGAGCTGATCAGAATTTGATGGTCAAAGGTCAAAGGTCAAGGTTATGAGTCACAAATCATGTGACTCATAACTCAAGAGTTCGGTAATTATGACAAAATTTGAAACTGCGAAATGCTCTACATGCCATGTGATGGCAGAGCTATCACAGTATCATGCCTCAGATGTGAGGAGCAGTCCATGAGCCTTGTGAGTAGGGAGACAGTGTTCTGGCTCATGTTCAAGCCCCCGAGGCAACAGGCGTCGAACACTGAAGCCCTACATGACTCAGTAACGCTGGTCTGTAACGAAGAGAGAGAGACAGAGAGAGAGAGCTTCACTTTTCAGGATCGTTACGTTAACGAGTTTCATTACATGAAATTCTTAAAAAAGCATGAAATTCCACATAAAAAAAGGAATATTTACTAGTATTCAATAGAGAGTTTGGGCAAACAATACAATGGGAAGAAAACCTGATATTGATTTATCTAATGCTGATCACAGTTTGAATTATATTTTGATAGTAATATAACCCTTTACAGTAAATACACCAAGACAGCTGGCACTAAAAATCTCCGATAGAGCTTTGAAACGTTTTGACAGACAGTATATCTTCTGGCAGTAAGACTTCAGTTTTATGTCTTCCAGAACAATGTTGGGTTGTAATTATTGTTGATAATAATAATAATAACAGTTGATAATAAATAAACAATAATAATTAGATTAGTCCACTTCCTTTGTGTGTCGTGTTGTACAGCCTGATGAGAGTGGGAATGACTACTTTGTGATCTGTCACAGAAGAGTCATAATTCTTTTCAGTAATTTGGGGATTGGCTTGTTTGCTGTGTTAATAATAGTTTGATCAGTGCGTTTGATTACGTGTGTTTTATGCTAGGTGTGCGGATGCTGTTGGCCAACGCCTTCTTAGCTGACTTTCTAACAGAAACCATGTGCAGCACTACAGTCAGGACTCATCTGTTTCAGTTCACAGCTGGAGGGTGAGGGACTGTGGCTAATGTTAAAGTTAGCCGTTGATAGTCAATAAGTACCTCCAGAACCATGGGGTGGCTTCTTGTTACCATAAACATATTGTTTTTCTACACCACTTAAATGCATAACATGTGGGAGTCGCAGGTTTCAAGTTGTTTCAAAGACACTTTTGATGGAACTGGATACAGAAAGTAAAGTTAGGAGTAATTTAACAACTAATTTTTCTGTTGAGTTATTAGTAAAATAATGTAATTACTTTTTAAATGAGCAATATATAATTTCATTTATCATATTTTTCAAGTAACTTAACACTGCTCAGAAATCTAAAACTATAGCTAAAACACATGCTGTAGGTCACGGCCTTTACTTTTAAAGAATCCCTGACATCAGAGGGTAAAAAAATACAGCTGTCACTCAAACTCATGTTTTATTATCACCCACATTAGTAACAGACGTTTACTGCTCTTGTTTGGGAGTGAAGGAGGCTCACTCATCCCTCTTAGCATTGTCTATGTATTTTATGGGCTCATTAGCCTGTGCTGGTTAATGTTTGGAGAGAGCCCCCCCACACACACACACACACACACACACACACACACCCCACCCTCCCAGCCCGCTTTAAAAGCAGAAAATCCTCTTCAGTTACACCAGATCCAACAAAGGGCTGACTTGTTTTGAACAAGTGGGGATTCATTGACTTCTCTGTCAACAAGAAGGCACCTTACCTAACACACAACACATTCTCTGAGCCCGCTCTTAGCTGCTTGATATACTGACCGGCACTGAACCGCATTATATGTGTGTGTGTGTGTATGTGTATGTGTGTGTGTGTGTGTGTGTGTTTGTCGCTGTCCTCCGGGGTGAGAACAGGCTGATTGGCCTTTGCCCTGCAGCCTAGAGAACTGCACGGTGTGTTAATAGAAAGTAATTAGCTGACACTTTATTACAGCTATAAACGAAGCAGCTCCTGGGTGAGTCCTTTCTTCACTCCATCAATCCTTTTTCTGTTTGTTTCACAAGTGCCTTTGTCCTTTCATTTCCGCTGGATCCTTCCCAAAACTGTATTTGCACATTTAGGTTCCACTTAGAAAGAAACCTGTCTCTAACGAATAAATATTTCAATTCATTTATATAAAGAAACGAACTCAGGTTTCCCTCAGAACATAGGATTTCTGGAAACATCAGTGAGAATTTAAATTTACTGTGTTTCACAGCTTGTTTCTCTCTTGCATCGGCTGGTGACCTCATCTTTTCAATCCAAGGTTTTCAGCATCTGTGTCGCCAGAGGTGAGACATGCTGAAGGTTTGAAAGGGCAGTGGTTGTTTTACTTCAAGGACCTGGCATTAATATCTGTGTCAGGTGATCTGAATACAAGTAGACGGCTCTAAGCGCAGGTGTGAACGCACCTGAGACACATCGAAGGACCGCCTCCTCAACTGACGTCCTCTGCCACAGTCTTATTAACCGCAGTTTCATCATCAACCAAAGATATTTTACTGTTTCAAACATGGAAAATCTTATTTTATTTTAGAGCTGTCGCCCCCCCCCCCCCCCCCCCCCCCCCCCCCCCGTCTCACACACACAAACATATTGACAACAGATCTGTCCTTCATAGTCGGATTGGCTGAAAACTACGATGCATACATGTTTATTTGCATGTAGAGCAGGGAAGTGTGAGCCCATCACACGTGGTCACTCAAAACGCATGTGGATACAACACACCTCGGTGCAGGTGAGAACTGACGTTCTTACAGCTGTCCACTTGTGATCAGATCAAGCTAAGGTACCAAGCCAGAAGGAGCATTAGCTTAAAGAGATATGCATTAACTGAGCTCTTTATTAGGACCATGCTAATACTTGGTAGGGCTCTCAAAACAGCCTCAGATCTTCATGGCAAGATTTCCACAAGATGTTGGAAATCCTCCTTTGAGACTCTGCTCCATGCTGACGGGACTGCATCACATCGCTGCTGCACATTCATGCTGCCAATCTCCTGCTCTACCAGATCCCAAAGGTTTTTCTACTGGATTCAGGTCTGGAGAGTGGGGAGGCCACTGAAGTTCACCGAACTCACTGTCATGTTCATGAAACCAGTTTGAGACGACGTTTGCTTTGCGACACGGAGCGTTATCATGGTGGAAGTAGCCATTAGAAGAAGGTAAACCGTGGCCATAACGGGACGCACATGGTCAGCAACAATACTCAGATAGGCTGTGACATTCAGACCATGACTGTTCGGTATAAAGGGGCTGAAAGTGTGACAAGAAAACATTCCTCACACCATCACACCACCACCAGCAGCCTGGACTGTCAGGATTCATCACTTGTTTTCTCTGTTCAGTTGTAAAGAGTGGTTATCTGAGTTACCACATCTTTTCTCTCACCTCCCACCAGCCGTTCTCCTCTGACCTCTCTCATCTTCCGTCTGCAGAGCTGCTGCTCACTCGATGTTTTTTGGCTCCATTCTGACTAAAACTGACTGTTGTCAAAATCCCAGGAAATCAGCAGTTTCAGAAACACTCAAACCAGCCTGCCTGACACCATCAATCATGTCAGAGTCAAAATCATTGACACCACATCTTTTCTCCATTCTCATGTTTGACGTGAACATTAACTGGAGCTGCTGACCTGTATCTTCAAAGAGTTGAAGTTTAAAGGCAGTGCTACGTTAAGTCTGGATTAGAGAATGGCGTCTCTTATTAAAACCTGTTTTTAAAATGGCAAAAATATTGCTGCAAAATCAGTTCATAGCTGCGTTGCTCTGCCCACGTTCACTGTTCAAGTATAAACTACTCCTATACCGAAGCAGTTATGAGACAGGTGTTGATGGTACACATATGTAGTTTGAATAACTGTGTTAACTAATTGTCCTGTTAGCAACTAAGCTAACAAGATTTATAACTGACCAGTAGCTTGTTGTTAGTTGAAGAGCTTTATTTCCAGTGTTGGAGAAGCACTGGAGCAAACCACAGCTTTACAAGCTATCAATTACTTCACACTGGGAGACGTTGAACTACAGCGTGATAATACATTTTAACAAAATTGAATACAAAAAGGCCATTTTATTGCAATAGGTGCCGACCTGTTCATAGGTCATGCATAAATGGAAAAAAACAATAACCCAATGTTCATGGGAAAGTGCAAAGAATGTCAGCTTTGGTTTTGTTTACAATAACTGCTACGGCCATGGTGATATTAATCCATGATGACGTTGTCGCTGTGTGAGCACTGAACAACACCACCACCCTTGACTTTTGCACATGCACCACACAAAGGTCAGGTGTGTAGCGGTGGCTGCCTGATGAATGCATTGCCTCAGCATGTCTTCACAGCGGTCAGGATGAAAGACAAAGGGGGTGGGGCTGGTGACGGTAGAGAAGCAATGGTAAAATGAAAATATGAAATCATTCCTTTCCTTCTACAGCCCAAAATTGTTTGTAGTTTCAAAGTTAAGCTGCTGCAAAATGTAGTTTAACTGCTAGTTTAATTACATGTATCTCGCAGCTTCCCAACGCTGTTTATTTCCAATCTTCAATGACATTTTCTTGAATGAAAGAATGACGTACAATACTGAAAACAAAACGGGAAAGGGGAGTAATTGTTCAACTATAGCAATAGAGAATGCATTCATAGTGTTTCTTTCAGCTGTACACAATAAAAGTGCCAGAGAGAAGGAAAAAAAGAGCTTGAGAGAGAAGTTCAAATCCTGCCTGCCCAGTAAATACTTAACCATTTGCACTCATACGTCACAGACTAAGTCGGAGCCCTTCCATTACTCACTAAATTACCAATGATTTAACTTGAAAGGCCACTAGACATATTGTAATTACAAGGCTCTTCCACAGAGCCTGTTGTAAATACGTCCCATTCCTCCTTTCCCCCTCTGCTCTACCTCTGTCATCTCCCTTTTCTCTGCCGCACCCCTTTTTCTCCCCGTTCGGGCCCCGGCTGTGTCCCTTCCCCCTCTAACCATCTCCAGTGTTTGATTTACCATCTAGAGACAAAAAAGAGAGGTTGTGTCCTCTGACAATGACACCATTAGGCACAGATGAAACGACAGAACTGCAGACGTCTGGCTACGTCACCAAGATGCAGCGCTGCATGTGCTTGTGTGGATGCCTTGTTATTGTATCTGCATATTGTATGTGTGTGTGTGTGTGTGTGTGTTTAGTCCCCCTTAGGCCATCATCTTTTGGGTTTTCTCTCTGTGTGATTGTCCTCCTGATATAACGACCTGCTTCTCAGCACAGTAGACTCTTATGTGCATCTACGAGCAGAGTAACAGAACACAAAGATAATACGGAGAAAACCTGCTGATTTTCTACAAACATCACCAGAGAGTAAAAGACAAAAGTTTCTCTGAGGAATGTGAGATGCTTCTCCAATATCGCGCTGCTGCCTGGGTACATATGTTTTTTTCTAGTAGATATTATGGCACCAAGATGGACTATTCCACATATTGCACATGAAAGGATGCTGTTGGTTGGCATCCATGCCTGCTGCGAGTTGCACACACGTGCAAACGCTGCACACAAGCAGGAAAACACATGTTCAGGCTCAGAATAAAGACAAAATGTGGGTTGTGATAAAAAAAAAGCAATAACATGTTATGAGTTTTCACATGATGTGTACTGTGCTTTTGTGTATATACCGATGTGCTTGTGTTATATTTCCACGTGACCACCTTAACAGAACCCGTGTGCTGCGATTCAAACTGTCTGTCTTTCACAGCGCTACTCCGGCTTGTTTTCAAACTCCCCCCCCACACATGGACTCCTGAACTCCACACACTCCTTCCACCAGCCTTCAGACTCTTTCACCATAAAGCTCTCACACCACCTGCCCCCCATATGCGTGTATTATTTCTTAGCTCTCCTCCCTGTAAAGCTGCTGCGGCCTCACACACACACAACAGCACCACCGGTGTTTGAATCGATTTAAGACGTACTTGGATGAGGTCAGGATCTCCACCGAAGCTGTGCTTATCTTTGCAAAACACAATAATGTAGTCTTATCCAGTGTGAGAGAGCAGTGTAGAATAGTGTTCCTGCCTCGGTGTCAACATCTGTTCTGGACTTGAGACTGTGCACAGAAGTGAATTATAAAGGATCCACTATGGGGGAATGTGACTTTTCCTAATTCATTTTCTCCCTCCATTTCCCTCTCTGTGTCTTGTTCTTTAGCAAAACCCTCACAGTAATTAAACCGATTCAAAAATAATTATTACACTGTTCATGCCCCTAGCAGTGAAACTTAACGCATGATACTCTTCACATGGTGTCAGCAGTGATAGAGCATCTTGATGCATGTAATATGCCACAAAGGGCTCTCTCTCTCTCTCTCTCTCTCTCTCTCTCTCTCTCTCTCTCTCTCTTTATGTTCCACACTGTGTCTTTCTGTTTCTCACACATCCTGCATGGTCGGTTATCAAGCCGTCACTTTTGATGGCAGAAAAACATATTTGCAGGTTTTTCACACAAGCAACAAAAACTTTCTCTCTCTGTCTCATGTTTAGAAAAAAAGCACAATTAGTCTTATATATGATTTTATTCTAAAACAAAACCAACTCAGAGCAAAACTGAGCACTTGAAAAACAAAAAAATAGGTAGGACTGTTTATTTTAAAATGTAAAGGTATTTTAAAAGTATCTTGGATTATAGGAGTGATGAGGGGGGTCTGACCCCCTGATCAAGACTTGGACCCCCCCCCCCCCAAAAAAAAGAGGCAAAAACAACAGTTTGAGGAATATATATATCTTTCTTACCTGTAATTGTAAATATTACAATATAATTCCCAAATCCATTGCCTGGAATAATCCTGTAATACGGCGTGGACCATATCTGTGGCTCGAGTCCTCAAGTCTCTCGTCCTGTGTGTGAATGTAAGTAGTTAGCTAACTATCTAGCTTGTTTAATACACTTTCTTACTTTCTGACCATCAGAGTTTAGATTGTGTGTAGTAGTATGTATGATGAACGCTAATGTTAGCCAGTTTCTAACTCTTGCCTTCAGTTACAGTTCAGCTAGCGAATGTTAGCTAGCTGTTAGCGTGCCCTTTCATTTCCAATGTTGGACTGTCATAAAATGTCATATATTATCTAATTTTAACAAACACTGGTGCTCAGTCATGAGCAGTGAGACAATGGAGGATTAGTTGTTGTAGAGATACATCTATATAAAATTTTGTGTTATTTGTCTTTTGTGTGGCTGTGGTGGTTCAGTTAGCCAACTTTGTTTTCGCTCAAGAACTCAGGAGTTTTACCTAGTTGGGTCATTGAACAATATTAAAATACATGTGTGCTGAAGGCTAAATGTTAATAAGTATTGCTACTGTAACTAAGTACATTTTTCAGGTACTTGTACTCTTATATTTCAACTCTATGCTACTTTATACTTCTACTCCACCAGATTTCTGAGGGAAATATTCTACTTCCTTCTCCACTTCATTTGTCTGACAGCTTTAGTTAAACAAGGGAGATACTGTAAGGTCTGTATCACTTCAGTTCACTGAAGCACGTGCCTTCACTGTACTCGGTTTCCTTCCGCCCCAAAGAAAAAGTTGACCCCCATTGCCATTGTTTCATTCACACTTATTTGTGCATGTAAAAGGTCTGCTGACTTACAAAAGCAAAGGAAGCAAAGGGAGTCCTTCTCTCCCACAGAAAACACTGCCCCTGATGTGCCTTAAATGCCTTGTTTGCATGCCAGGCTTTTCTTCAGGAAAACGATGTTTATCTCGATATTTTGAAATCTCTTCTAATGCACTTCATAAAAGCGTGATTTAACCCTTTGATGCATAAAATTACACCAGTACGTTGATCCTAGTGCTCCCTGCAACAATTGTCTGCATTAAAACATTCATGCGGAATCACAACCAAGTTAAATCTGACCTTTAACAAACACAAAGCTCAAAGCAACAAAAAGTGCATTCAACAAAAATCCCTTTAAACAGCTTTAACCCAAACCCAGTGCTGTTTATTTTCTGAACCAATCCATCTGCCTCTATCTTCAAGTACTGTTTCTGAACACGTATAAACTTGCTTTGGTGCGTCACTTCTTTTGCTCTTTCCAGGCTCTCCGCTCCAGATACAAAGACACACACGCCTCACCTACGTCACACACACACACACACACACACACACACACACACACACACACACACACACACACACACACATCCGGGAAAGTTTTCTGGATGGGCAGGGGAGTGAGTCTGTGAGAGGGAGACAGCCATCTTCAAATTCGGTACAAACATTCACTTGGACTCAAGGATGAACTGATTAGATGTTGCTGGTCAAAGGTCAGGGTCATGGTGACCTTTTAAAACATGGTTTAAGCCTCATGAACGCAATGTGTCAGGAAATCCTTCCTTCCTTCAAATTTGTCACAAATGTCCATTTGGACTCAAGTTCTTGTGAATACGATATATCAGAAACACACAGAGGGAATTTCATCTGGCACAAACATTCACTTGGACTCAGAGGATAAATTGAGTAAAATTTGGTGGTCAAGGGTCAAAGGTCAAGGTCACTGTGACCTCAAAAAACACCCAAGAATTCGTACGCTAATTACGACTCGATTTAACACAGTGTGTCATAGGATAAAATGAAGTGATCACGTTTTGTATCCAAAAGGTCAAAGGTCAACTTCACTGTGACATAATGTTCTGCAAAAAACACTTTTGGCCATTATTCAGAACTGTAATGCAGGAAGGAGAGATTGTGACTATATTTCCTGCATCTTGGCTGGTTGGCGGAGGTGTACCACCGCAAGGCAGTAATTCTAGTTTTCATTATGAATGCAAGTTCCCTTTATATGGACTTCCAAGTGAAGAACCAGTGGTTAAACTTCAATACCTGCCTCCTGAACTGGGTTCAGCTCGAAGCTGAATTTTTGCAACAGTTAGCGTTGAAGGACCAGGCAGCTCCCACTTTGTTGGGCCAACCTGGAGATTCATGATCACAACCAGTAAATACGCTTCATTAGAACCGTTCAATTTAAAACAAAAACGGTTGTTACTACCGAGTGTTCAAGTGATGAGTTGTGGGTTGTACCAAGAGTTGTTCCAATTCTGACACTAGTATCAGAACTGCCCCAGATTCTGCCTAAAATACGGGAATGGTACCTGTAACCTATAACGTATCTGACAAACAAGTACATGTATTGGAATCAGTATTGGTAAGGAAAAAATGTGATTGAAATATCTGTAAGACTAAAGCGGTAGGGCCTTGGCTAACTTGCTAGCTAATGGTACTATTTTCAAATGGTTTTGCTAATCGACTATAAACCCACTTTTACCTAGAATTGAGTAGAAATATATTGACTGTTTTTCTATCTCATGATCTTGAATCGTGTTGGACTGGAGTCGGATTTAGAGTTAGGATTACAAGCTGTAAAATGAATCATCTGTAGGTCTTGGTCAACTTGCCTGCTACATTGATCGTAGTCCTGTACTATTAAAACTTCTCTGAGCCACTTTTCTAATCGACAAAAGATGAACAATGTGCCCTTTTCTTGCAGCTTTGTTTTGTGTCATTTACTGTAAACAACAGTATAGTCGCTCCCTGGTTAGACAGCTGGGGCCGTGTTGATGTGTGTATAAGTGTTTACACATTTTTATGCTTGTCATATGATCTTTCATAAATGTTGTGCGGGTAATACACTTTATACTGGATTCTGTAACAAAACCAATTATAACAAAATTACTGATTAGTAGGTAATAGGTATAATGACAAAATTAACTTAAGGATCATTCAATTTTGCCATTCTATTATTGTAGGTTTTACAGTCATGCATTACAATGAAAATGCGAACCATGAGCAAGCAAGAAAATTTGTTCTTTGATGACATATTTTACAGATCACGTAGAGGATGAGGCTCGTCTTTGATGAGGTGTGTGAGGATCCACCGCTGTTAGTAAACGAGCTGAGGAAAATCCCCGTCCCCAAGGAGCCGTCGTTTGCAACAGGCAAGATGCTGGTAACGCCTGTTGTGAGGGGATTAGATGTTATTACAGATGCAAATAAAAACTGTATCTGCTGTGTATTTATATTTATGTTTGTGTGTATATTTACAAATGTTCTTCTATTTTTTATTTCTTTTATTACATTTGCTAAAAATAGTTATTTTGAGAAAAAAAAAAACATTCAGTTCCTCATTACTTCATTAGGGCCAACGGTATCATGAAAGCTTGGTGTTTTCATTTTATTTTACACACTTGTATCTCATTACATGTAATAAAAGCTCACTCTTCTTCTTTTCTACGCCTAACAGGTCCACAGTCAGCTCTGTCTACTGATCCAAACAATTAGCCTTTAAGCCTGGACGGTGTATCCTGCATGGAGGTGGGACTGGAAGCTGGTTCATTTGTCTTACAACTTAATAAGGAAATTAAGACACTCTTTCTCTTTTTATTTATTTATTATATTGGCATGAGGGTGAAAGGGAAAGATGTCTAAAAATATGACCTCAAGAGTATCACCTTTTTTTTTTTTTTACCAAACAAACTCCTAAACTAAACTGTTAATAAATAAATGTAAACTATAGTGTTGGTGTCCATATGTAAAAATGAGCTGCCAGAAGGAAGAGATGAAACAAATTTTATTCCCTTAGGGAGAGAACCACAAGAGATAAGGATCTGAAGTTCTAGGAATAAAAACGTATCATACGTCATGCGTAAAAGTGAAGCCTTAAGCCAATTACGACAAAGTTCTGTCGTCACAGAGGTGGTTTCCAGCTGGTGCAGCCGGAGGAGAGAAACTACAGTAAACTAGGGTTTAAGGTTTTAATGTCATGGGACACAGTGACTCAGTGCCACATGAAGTCGAACGTACCTAAAAACTTTGACCCAGTGAAGACGCCGGAGGAAAAACCAAGAGATAACCAGTTTTTGCAGTTCGTCCTATGGGAGACATGAATGTCTTTACCATATTTCATCCAGTAGTTGTTGATACATTCCAGTCAAAACCACGAATGTCGATTTCATAGTGATTCTGGAGGAAAAATCAGGGATAAATTCATTGTGTGGGGACCATGAACGTCTGCACATAATATTGTGCGAATCAATCAAGTAGATGTTGAGATGTTTCACTGGATAACTGAAAAAATTGACTTGCTTCTGGCACTAGACGAAAAGACAGGGGGGTCACTAAAGCAAGTGAAGACGTATTCATTGGTCCACAATATATACACAGACATGTGGCTGTTTGTTCTGTCCTGACACTGTTGGGTTTGAACTTCAGGTCTGGGTAAAGTGCAGAGATAGACTGAGACAAACCCACAGATGGTAATCTTATGGGACTAAAGAAATACAAACCAAATGTTTGTACACTGTCTGCATTCCTTTTGGGAGAGTTTAATATGCTGAATGCATAAAGTATCAGGGACATCCTTCTGATATTGATTTGCTTGTGCAAAAGCAGCTGCATCTCAGTTGTTCACTATAAAAAATCCCTCCCCGACTCGTCTGCTCCTCTTCCTCTCCGTCAGGATCAGTCCAGATTTAAACAGAGAAATTAGTACCGGAGAGAGACTTTTATCTTGTTTGATCTAATCAGATGTGTTCAGTGTCAGTGACACGGCAGCTGTTACATTCAAAAAGCTTTGGGAAGCTTTTCTAATGTAAGACGGCTGAGAAGTCTTGACAGCATTGGATAGCTGTGAAATTTAATGCTTCATTCATTCATTCCCCAGGAGAAGTTATAATAACCTTGGGGATCCCTTACTGTAGCACCATAATTGTTAATTAATTTGTCTAATACTTTGTTTTATCATCAAATACCTGCAAAGCTAATGACATTATTCCCATCACCCTCTTTGCATTTAGTGCTAATTGGCGTGTGCTAACATGCAAGATGAATGTGGTAAGCTACGGCTATGAAACATCAGTAGGATATGTAAATGTAAAAATTGTCATTCTGAGCATGTTAGCATGCCAGTGTTGGGATTTAGCTCAAGTTCGGCCTCAGAGCTGCAAGCAAGGCTGTACACTCAGTCTTGTTTTAATACAGTCAGCACATCTAAAGCATTCACTTCAATGGAAATATTGCATGCCCTTGATGCAGTTCACGCTTCGCTGGCCAGTTTCTTTTTCTGTTCATTCCCGACTATCTGTGCTGTCCTTGTGCATTTTGCTCCAGAGCCTGGGAAAGTTGATCTACGAGAGACTGAGTGTTGAAACAGTCAGTGTCGAAGCTTTTGGAAAGTGACAGATGGTTAATCATTGTTACATCAACTGGTGACACCGAGTAACAAAAAAAAGAAACTAATTTTATATCTGAAAATTACATTACAAGTTGTCAAGGAAAGTGTAATATGATCATAACCAAATCCAAAAATAAGATTTCACACCCTAAATGCAGCTAACACGATCATTTCTGAAGTGTCTTTGCGCAGAATGAAAAGGGAGAAGAGACATGACTCCGGGTTCTGTGTCATTCTGATCTGAACAGGATGATACTAAGACGCAGTAATGGAGAGAAGACAGAGACAGAGAGACATTCTGTAAGTAGGTTAACACTGGAATGAGGTCTTAATACCAAGATTGGTGATGCATGCCTCCCATTACTGCTCCTCTCCTTGAGGACAAAAATCCACCATGGGAGTTACTCTGTGTTTGTGTGTGTGTGTGTGTGTGTGTGTGTGTGTGTGTGTGTGTGTGTTTGTTACTTTGAATTAACACCAAGACAACAATGGTAAAAACAAACTGTGAGTTTATTCACGTGTGGGCTGCACATCTGCAGGAGTAGTGAGAAAAAGAGAGGCAGCTGTGCAGGGAAGCAGCATTCACTACTGATCTATGTATGTGTGTATCTGTGTGGGCTGAATGTAAATCAATCATAGGAGTGGGAAAACAAACAAAATAACAGCTGACCTTTGCCATACAGTATCATGCCCTGAAGGCCTTTTTCTCTTATCTCAGTTCAGTCCCCCAACCACTGTTTCTTTGATGTTGTTTTTATTCTTTCTTGTACAGTTCACCTATTGAGTGTACAGAAATGTTTTATTTATTCTGGGAAGGCAAATCTAAAACAGAAATGTGTGCATACACACATTACACATACCCCTGGGTTATATGTTCCATATACAGTACATAATGGAGTATAAAATAGATAATTTACAAGTTCAGGGCAAAATCGATAAATGTTGTTGTCAGCTGAAATTGATGAAATAAGTATTTGTTTTGGCCAGTGACTTGTTGTTTTCATTCAGTCCTACAGCGCTCATCATTATTGTTTCCAGCAGTAGTTTCAAGAGGAAAAGCTCATTGCTCAAGCTTATGTGCACATCTATATGTTGATAGTTTTTCTTTCCTCCTAGTGGCCAGAAAAGTTAACGTTAAGGCAGTTAATGCGGGTTTTAGGAGTGATAGTAACTAGTACATAATCAGTAGATAATTATTTTAGTGTGCATCCACCTTATCAAACATAGACGAAACTGAGCAACATCAGGTCAGGAGGGGAAAACAATTTGGAAGTAAAAATTTGTAGGAAACCTTAAAAAACACGCACTCACACACACACAAATACAAATAGGGGTGTCCTCGTTAACCCTAACCTAATAACCGAAATAGGCCCTAATTTGGCCCCAGCAGCCCAGTTAAATATCAACCTATCACACGTAACGTGCATGACAGATTCATCTTGGTGTGTGTGTCTCGACCATGAAAGAGCAAGCGAGAACACACTGGCCCCTCTGTATAAGCAGAGGTCAAACTGCTAGGCTTGCTGAGGACAGAATTGTGTGACTTTAATTGGTGTTGCAACCTTACTGGAAAACAGTGTCAATAAATCGAATTGCTGTCAAAGTTTGTGTATGTGTTCCTGTGTGTGCGAGAATGAATGGAGGTTTTTACAGCTGCACAGTTCTGACGGAGCAGGATTATGGTCTTTTTGTCTTGATGGTTGTAATAGATCAACATTTTATAAAAGCAAGAAAAGATCAATTCCTAATGCTTCCTATTAATCGGCACAAGTCTGATATTTTTCTCTAATCTAAAATGATCGATAATGTTTTTTTACATGCTGGTATTCACTCAGAGATATCTCCACATCGCACAAACTCAGCGTGGAATAAGTAGGTTATTTTGGTTTGTGATCAGAGTTCGGTTTGCCAAGATCACATTTCGGCATGTTCTTTGAAATGCGAGTCTCCTGCCATATTGCCACAGACTGCGCCAGACTGCACCTGTGGAGCGGAGTGTGTGTGTTTTATAAGAGAGGAGGAGAGATGTGATAGGCCTCTCACCTCCGACAGCTTCCAGAAACAGTAGTGCGATTGTTCCTTCTGTAGATTACTGTGATATGAAGCCTCATGCTTTCAGAGAACATGTGACTCTTATTTGGTTGGGAGAGGACAGAGTTACACTGTGTATATCTCTCTCTGCCTGTGTATGTGTGTGTGTGTGTGTGTGTGTAATTATTTATCTGTGAACCCCTACAGTGCATGTCCTGCTTGCCTAACTTGCCCCGGTGAGGTGGGTGAACCCCTGGTTGAACTTATGACTGTGAAAATCTGTTCTAAACTGCGTGAAAATTGTGAAAGTGGCTCAAATAGGCTCCTATTTTTTTTTATACCAGTAAGACTGAGACTTCTGCATTAAAATGCCTCTTCAACTCCTACATTATTTAAAAGTGTTCGGGAGGCACACTAACTCGACTGGTGGCAGGCAGGTGGCTGCTTATCCACACAGAGGTGGTGTTTCCGCGCAGCAAACTCACAGATGACACGGAGCTCAGAGGGATTTAGGGAGAAATTTTTAAATACATCAACTACAGTGCAGAAATCTCACTCACACTGCAGATATTAAGGCTGTATAAGCCGCAACGCAAAGATGGAGTCTTTGGCTTTGGGCCGGTAAATCATCAGTCTATCTATGAGTCAGTGGAAAATACCAATACTATATCAATTTTTTGAAACTTTTGAAACTTTTTGTCTAAATCATAAAACAACAGTGACAAAAAAAAAACTCTGTTCTTCCTTGATAACACAATCACAACTCAAGTCCACTTATTAGGTTAATTTCTGGAGCTTTGAGTCATGTCACATGGTCTTCATCAGCAGAGATGGATCTGACTTGAAAGTGCTGTGGCTGATCACTGAGCTCACATGTCAACAGATCTATTTTCCTACAGAGCTCTGGAAAAAGATAGAAAGTGGCCTTTGTGTGTTAGTTTTTTTGCATGTTACTATTTCCAAAGTCAATAATTAGTTTTCATGTTTAAAGAAGAGCAGACTAAAAGCAGATTAGGCAGCATTGCAGCAGCAGAGGCTGAGATATCCTGACTTTCTGTTACTAGAATGAATCAAACTTCAAAAACCAACAACTTATCTTTGTTACACCTGCTAAATCTATTGTTTATAAAAGTCCAAATCCCCAGTTTGTAATGCAGGCTCTCTGTGATAGATTTGTCTAAAAGCCGAGATAACCCTGGTGGCATCATTGTGACATCAGTTGGGTTATTTTCTCATACTTGTCAAAGCTCCTCCAGAGCCATTTTAAACTGCTTTCATAAGCTGAGCATTAATCCTCATGACTGGTAAACAGACTTTCATATGTGAAATTAATAATTTTTCTATGAATTATCATCTTGCATAATAACACATCATGAGTTTAGCACTTAATAAATCACCATATAAACCAAACTCACCGTGGTAATATGGAAACATCTTCACTATTAGGATCTGCTACAGAGTTAGATTTTGCTTTTTCCAACCAGCTAAGATTAATCAATGATGCCTTCATGTGTCTGTGCAGATTTGGACTGAGAGTAAATACTGCACTGGCTAATATTTTCTGGCATCTGGCATCACATAAAAACATTCTTTCCAGTTTTACCTATTTCTTCTACTGTTCTCAAGTCAAATAATGTCAGGGCCAATAATCCTTTGTCTCACAGCCCGTTTGTGTCTGGAGTCCTTGGCACAGCGGTTGACAACCACTGTCTTAGGGGCTTCATATGGATGCTAATTGGAGCACAGCAGAGAATCAGGACATGTGTTGCATCCTCTCCTCTCTCCTACCGATCCCTTCTCTTCTTGTCATCTTCTATTCTCTTTCTTCAGGCACTCACCCTTGGTTTCCACGTCAGCTGAGCTCCAATAAAGTTTTCTCCAGATCTCCCCACCGACTTCATCTAACATATCATTCCATCTATTCATTTTTATCCCCACTCCTCACCTCAGTCTTTGACCTCTCTTTCCCACCTCTTCCCACTTCATCCTCCATCCTTCTTTTTTTTTTTTTTTTTTAAAAAAAGGTGAGAGCTAGAGATAAACAGGAGTGGAGAACAGCAGCTTCAGACTCTGGTGTGTATGTGGGAGGGCTGCGGTGTCAGTGAGCAATCCCACTAACGCCACCAACACACATTAGAGGCTGCTGATGTTGTGTATGTGTGCGTGTGTGTTTGTGTGGATTGTGCATGCTGTGCTGGCATCCAAAGCCTGCTGTGCCTGAGGGCAAGGAATTTAAAATCAGGCGTCCAAGGAAACTGATACCGCTGAATATTTGAATATTTATTCCTTATCAGAAGCTGGGATATTAATGAGGGAGCTGTGACGGAGCGGGTTATGGAGAGATAGACAGAGTGTGGTGGTTGGGGACAGGCAGATGGTGTGTTTACTCCCCTGTTTTCATGTCTTAGTGGGAAAAAAGCACATGAGCTCTGCCTAGTGTTTATCCTCTGGAATTACATCTAACGCAGACATGGTGATGCTACGATGGAAGTATTCCCTGCTCATCTACAATCTAGAGATTTTTTTCTTTGGCAATTTTACTAAGATGCCAATATCACTTTTAACAAACAGCTATGCAAATATTGCTGTTTGAGATTTTATTTTATTTATTAGTTTATTTGATAGGGACAGTGCTCATTAATGAACATCAGTATAAAATAACAGATGTAAACATGCCAGATTGTAGCAAAGATGCTTGTTTACATCCCTAGTCCCTACACAGGTAACATTATAAATAAATACAATAGACAAATAGAAAAGACAAATACTTTAGTAGTGTAGTCTCTGTGATACATGGGTATACACCATATACCCACTAAAAAAGTATAATCACTTAAAAATGCCCAAGGCAACATAGTTTGTGACAGAACGTGCACTTCAGCAATTTGTTTTTGTAAAAAACGAGTCGGAAGATCTGACAGTAAACTCAACAAACATGTGAGGGCATGTGTCCCGCCCACTGCGCCATCTGATTGGTTACACGTCACGAGTAACAGCCTATCACGCTGAAGGCTGCTGTGTACGCAGACGGCCACTGACTACAGTGGCTCCGGTTAAAGAGCGGAGCTGTGTGTCGAAGGTAAGACAGCAGACATCTCTGACGTTGCATTAAACATCACAGTCCTCTACACTGAAGTTACAACAGCACCACACTCTGATGAACACGTTCATCTGTTGATGCGAGACACACCGAGCAAGAGAGAGAAGCTATTGCTAACTGCTAAGCTAAAGTAACTAGCTGATCGGAATAGCATGTAAACAACTGCTGAATTACACTTACTCTGCTCCAGCACTCACTGCTCTCTGCTCTTTTTAGCGACTTTAACTAAACAACGACGAAGGATCCAACAGGGCGACCCAACCTATCCCAGGATTGATTGTGCATCGGTAATGAAAGCAAACAACATTGACAGAGAGCCACTTCTAAATGTAAGTATTGTGTGTCAGCTCAGTTGAACAGCTAACGGTTCAACTGTCAAAGCCAAGGGACAGTAAAACCTCAAGTTTTTGTGGAAAAAAAGTTACTTTATGTCAGAGTTGTTAGGCCACATGAGCCTCGCTCTGCTACGCAATGGTAATGGCGGGAAAAGCTGGTGACGCACAGCGAAAAAACTTCCGTAGACCGAAACGTCCTGAATTGGGACACAGCTAGCTATGTTTGTGTGGTGTGATGACGTCACTCCTTGCAGGTGTGTGTTTAAGGTCCAAACAGAAAGGCAAGCTCCAATGGGAGCTGAGAGGAAAAGTGGGTCAATCGGCTGTTACTTCCCGCGTAACCCCCCCCCCCCAAAAAAAACTCTTATACCCGCTAATTTTGGTGGAAAATGTTGTAAATTTAAATGTACAGCATTAAGTCACAGTGATGAAGAAAACAACGTTAACCGTGTTCAGACAGAGCAGCATTAAACGCTACTAGTAACAGGAACTCCACTAAAAGTCACTTACTACTGTTGCTAACAAGAGATTTTACTGCAGGATACACACAATATACCCACTAAAATAAAACAGGCCACACCACTGCTTCTAAATGTCCTCTCTCTCTCGTACCTCTTTTTATAAAGGGATTTGAGTATCAGGCAGGTAAAGTCCAACTTTTTGTTTTTAGTTAATTGGTTTGGTTTTGGTTTCTCTGTTTTGTATTTTATGTATCATTTATTTACTTTATTTTTTTTATTATTTTTCTTTAGGATGCCTATGATTTGATTTACTTCATTGGTCCTCTGTTGCTTTTGTATTATCTATTTTAACTCATTAGATCATTACTTTTGGTTGCAGTTGAGTCATACAGAGAGGCTTGGATGAAAAAGAACAATAAGTCATCACATTGTTTGAATGGATCATGAAGTGAAAAGGACAAAATAAAAGCTGAGTATGCCGAGTTAAAAGTGATCACAGATCTGGTTTGACTAAAGCCGATGTTTGCGCTCTGTCTTGAAGGTGAAATAAGTAGGACACTCCCTTACTGCAATTATAATCCATTCTAATATTTACTCAGTTAGCTTAGCTTATGAAAACAACAGCCTGTTCTTTTTATACAGTTTAAACAACGAAGGTATAACATGTGAAATAGTCTGATTTAAAAATGGAGGTAGGCTTAAATGTTTGACCGGGCTAGATTCCTCTTGTTTCCAGTCATTATGCTAAGGTATGCTAACATCTCCTGACTGTAGCTTCATATTTAATGCACAAACATGAGAATGATATCAGTGTTCTCATAGGCAAGACAGAGAATAAGCATATTCCCAAAATAATTAACCATTACTTTCAAAGTACCGACAGGCACTAAAAGGTCACAGACAGATGTCACAAGATCATTAAAGCGCCTCGACAAGTGACACAACTTCACTTTCCCTGACTCTTGGAGTCACAGAATCAAAGAAGCCAACATGTGGAACAAATCTCTCCTCACTTTATCTCCTTTAACATTCACTCTGTTGGCCTGTTCCCGTCTTAATGGAACAATGGAGCAGCATTACCAGCGGCTCATCCTTGTGATCCTGTCTCCCTGGGGCCCCGGTCCCCTTCCAGTGTTTTGTAAATGTAGGTCGACTGCACTGTGATTTAGTGGGCCTGTTGTTTATTCGGATGGGGACTTTCGGTTATGATGAATCTTCCACTCAGGCACTTGAGCATGTTTATTGGTGTAACAGACAACAACTGGAGGCACCTTTCTCAAATTCTGTCTTAGCAGCCATGGTATACAGTAAAGGTGCTGCAGCACACCAGTGGGGACTCGAGCTTTTTCATCCACCGCTTATATGCACATTATCAATTTTCGTGTGAAAAAACTTGAACACGTTGCTAAAAAATGTTTGGCTGAGGTGAAAAAGTTGGTTTGTCGCTAAAAAAAACAAAAAACAAACAAAATGCGACAAATTACCAACAACTCTAAAGCTTACCAATTAATGTGTTATATCTCCTGTGTATGTAACCTGAAATCTAAAAGGGAAATTTACAGGGGGTTATGTGTTATGCAACTTATTGGCTTTTAGTTTCCTGGCCAAAAATAGGTGCTTAAAATCAGTAAATTATCCCTTTTACACTTAAGTTTATTTATGCATTAAACTGTTTCCAGTTTTTATACTAAGCTAAGATAACCAGGTCCTGTCTGCGTAGTTACTGTCCAGACGTGAGTGGCATCACTTTCTCTTCTAAGTATATAAAAGCAATTCAAACTATTCCTTTACTTTTTAAATCATCTTTTAGTCATCTCTATAATATTCCTTAATATCCCTGCAGGGACTTGCTGTGATGTTTCTCCTCCTTACTAAAGAATTACCTTTGTTGTTTGGCAGGCTTTCTAAAGCATCATTTGACATCTCTGCAGGATCTATTGCCTCCCATTGTTTGAAATCCTTACTTTGTCAGCTTGTTGTACACAGATCAGTTGTGCAATTTATCAAAATATTTATACAGGCACAGGTTCAAATTGCACAAGGCTTCACTTTTTTTTTCTCTCCAGGAGAGAGAAGTTTCAGAAAGCTTCCTAGGTAAGGTATTCTGATGTTATGCAGAATGTGTGGCTTGTAAACAATGTGTTTTCAGCAGAGGAAATCATTCATTTTACTCAAACTAAACACCCATCTCATCTTTCAAAAGCTGAGAAAGAAAAATTGTCCTGTTGTATCTCAGCCCATATCTCAACTACGATACTAAGCAAAAAGAAATGGCAATAGGCCTGTGATTTTTTTTCTTCTTTGTCAGCACTGTGCAGCCCAGATGCACCACGGTCCTCGTTCCAAATGGATCAACAGACTTCGATAGATTTGTCTCCTTGTCTACATTTCCATCCGCTCGTCCATTTATCCCTCCATTTATTCACCCGTGTGTTGCAGCGTTTTCATCTGAGAAATGACTGAAAGAACAAACAAAAAAAAGAAGTGGGGAAAAAGGGCAGGGTGTTTGGAGCAGACTAGAGTCTTATCCTACTGACACAAAAGCTCACTCTGATCCCTGGAATACAATAGAGCTATAGCCCCCTTGCACCCTTGGGGCAGACAGCAAATAATGCCCATAATGCAGCATGTCTGTGACTGCTGGAATCCCCCATGGCCGTACTTGTCCAGCTTGTAGAGGACTGTGCCAGGGACGTGATGCCAGGCAGCAGGCTATAATGCCAACTTATAGATGCCAAATCCTGGCACAAGCCACACGTTATTCTTATTCCCCCTTTCCAACTTGCCTTATGGACAGTGTGGGATGTGTTTGTGCCCTGATTCGACAGAGAGTGGAAAGCAAAGCACCATTCAGGTCTATATGTACTGTATATACTGTACATACTGTA
The DNA here is from genome assembly GCF_021018895.1 of Seriola aureovittata. Taxonomy (NCBI): domain Eukaryota; kingdom Metazoa; phylum Chordata; class Actinopteri; order Carangiformes; family Carangidae; genus Seriola; species Seriola aureovittata. The sequence goes on along the minus strand of NC_079375.1, from coordinate 21,649,166 downwards.
CACACGATCAAACCAGCGTTCACACCGTCTCCTCCATCACACTGGCACTGTGGCATTGTCTGATATTGAGTTATTCAATGCAGCCATGTTTGTCACAACAGTAACGTGGCAGAGTAACTCATGGTGACTTAGATGAAGCAGATACAACAATAACTCCCACAAGTAATTAGTCCCATGATGCAGCTTCCTAAATAAAAGAACAAGGCACAGACGTGCACAGAGACGGCGAGTTCACCGCAACGTTTCCCTCTGCACTCCCCCGAGCTCCCGTCATCTCCTCAAAACAGCTCTGATGAAGGAAAACTGGGAATTTACCCACAGAAAAAAGAAAAGAACAATTACATCTTAGATTCTCCTGAATAATTCATAAGTCGTTGTTTGTGTGGGATGCTGCGTGAACATGTGTGTTTGAAAGAAACCGGGCAATCCCTCAGAAACAACACAACTGTGCTAGATTTGTGGCCTTGAAGTTGAGGGGTGGGAATTTAATAAGACTCATAAACAGCTATGGGTTTGTTCTGCTGGGAGAATGTGAAGCTCCACAACGCCACACTGTGGTGAAAACAAAGAAAACCATACTGACATACTAGGTTTTTCTCTTTTATTTCAAATATACAGGGCTATAGCAGCATTTACATCAACATCAAACATAACATTATACTGGCTTACACTTTGGCAGCAATGACAGCTCACACATAACAGCCAGCCAACATATTCATTCTTTACAATGAAAGCTCACAGATAAGCATTACAGCGTGCAAATACAGTATAGGAAAATATACCTGGAGTTAACTGTGGATCATGTGCAGTGGTGTCAGTGCCTTCAAGCATTAAACATCGTCAGGCGGTGCACTTCTAATCTGTCCCAGCTCTAAACCAAGAGGGGTGTGAGATATAATACTTTCATAGCCTTTCATAATGTGTCTCTGATTCTTCGATGACACAGGAAACCAGGGACTGCGATGTCCCACGGTTGCCCAAGGTTATATTTACTACCTGCCCTTTCTGGCAGGAGGGACCAGTAGTCTCGCCACATTAGGGCGTGTGATGAGTGTCCTGTCCACACGCCCGCACTGGTCTTCAGGCTGTTTATATAACTTATTTATCACAGTACACTGATGTATTCTTGGCTCTTAACTCTGTAAATACTCATGGTGACTGTTGGAATAATAAACCATTTCACCTTTCCCCACACACACACACTTTCTTCTCAATTTAGAAAATACAGAAAAAACGAATAACACCACATCTTCGTCCAAGTTTGTTGACTCATGCACACACAGATTTTTTTCTTTTTTTCAAAAAGGAATGATCAGTGCGATTGTCAGTTGCTATCCGACATTCTCAGGCGTAAACAGCCTGTATAACAAACTAAGGCACTCAATTTGGAGACCACTTTGAGTGTAGAAGACTGAAAACACTTGTGTGTTTTTCTCGTGATATTAGAGCCATTTTTAAAACAAGCTTATGACTGAAATAAACAAGTGTTTGGGGCTGCTGTTGCATCCAACCATTCTCTCCAATTTCTCGGTCAATAAATCAGGTAATATGGATCTGAGGGGCCAATGTCAGATTTAAATGAGTGGTTAAGCCTAAAGTAGCATTTGTATGACTTTAAAACATCAGATGAGTGTATGCTTGTGTCACAGTCCCTTCCACACTTGCCACAGGCTTTAAGAGACCAAACAGGAATCAGGCAAATTCTCATACAGCCCCTAACATAGGTCTACATGAACTTCCTGTCAGTGGTTCCATAAAGAAACCATCCCCATCCAGCCTTCCCTGGTTTTGGTCCTGTCAGCTCGTCTCAGAGCGTGCGCTCATACTTGTCTCGTCTTCACTCTCATCGTTCTGCCAATCACACATCGATCATCTTCAGCTGCTCGTAAGTGAGGAAGAACTGGGCGTGGAGTAAAGGAACATAGAAACAAAGGCAGAAAGAGGAATGAGGCACACTGAGATATTTTGGCTCTTTCTGTACTTGAGCTGAAAGCCTCCCTTTTTGCTGTCTCCTTGTTACCTCAGTCTACCCTGCTAGAACATGTCAATAATCTCATTACATTTTTCAGGCCTGGTTGGAGCATGATGAGTGTGTGTTTTTCCCTCCTCAATCATCTTTAATAAGCTCTTGGCCTTTGCAGAAAGACTCTTATAGAGTTCACTCTCCATTCCCTCCTTTCCTGTCCCTAGCCTTCCCTCTTACCCCCCACCGAGGGGCCCCTTGCATCCTCTCTAACCAGGGGCAGTGGGGTACTGAGGCAGTCGTCTCTCAGTTATATAACAGGGTTAGCTAGCATTAAGCTAAGCTTTCCTCCACTGAAGCATGGCTTGGAATCCTATACGTCACCGAATGCATAACAGAACTTACAACTTTTCCCTGCTGATTTCTCTGCCTCAGAAGATATTACATCACCTAGGATAAATGTAAACAGACTGGTGCACTAATGAGATGGTTCAAGGATACAATGATGTTCCATGGTCCCAGACGCAGCCAGTTGGGAAAGAAACCCTTGTAGAGCGCCATGAAGCCCTCAGAGCGCCACGTCTGAAAAGTAAACAAATGTGTTAAAACGCACTTTATCTTATTATGTCCTGATAATTGCCCAAAAATCCCCTGTGGGTGGGTGGTTCACTGGGTCTGCAGATTCAGTGATGGTGAGGTTTGATCTAGTCATTTAACATTGCTACATGATATTAAATATTCACAGGAAGAAAACAATTAAAACCAGACAGGGCAAATAAAATGAGACCAAAAGACCCAATTTTAGAGATTATCATGACTGACCAACACTTTTGATTTGGTCATCAAAACAGAGGTTAGCGTCAATAGGATTTCTCATATGTCTAGACATCAGTTTAAAAGTCCCATCACAATTTCACATGAGGCTTTTTGTGATATTTAAATCTATGGATCCACAGGAAACATGTAATAACTCTGATCAGATGCCAATTTTCTCCTGTCAGGAGTTTTGACTGACCTGCAGTAAACAGTCCAGTGTTCCCTGGTACAGAGCTCCACCTCTCTGGTTCATCATGCGGGTCCGGACTACGTCCACTGGGTTCGAAGCCAAAGCCCCTGCCAGGCCGCAAGCAAAGCTGGACCTGGAGGCCACAAAGCACAGGTTCTTTTTTGTTCCTTAATTGCTTCTTTGGTGTTAAACACTAATTGCCATGGTTTGTTCTGCTGCCACGATGTAAAACACATTACTAGCTGCAAGTCTGTAACCTAGTACACAACAGTGTATGGGTTGAATAACTATTGTGCATTAGAAATGTTGAAAAGTAGCTCAGTTATAAAGCCAGTGCTATTTTCTCCAAAAAGAAAATATCTCAGAGTACAGATGAATGTCCAAATATCCACACAGAATTTGCTGCTATAAATATACAGACTCACACTGAAGTGAGCTTTTGTTGGCTGAAATGCAAATGTGGCATTACTGCACCCCTCCTCTGCATCCAGAAATACAGCGTATTATGATATGGCTGCTGCTTCCACTGCCGAGTACAGTCTCTATTACAGTACAGCACCTGGCTGTTAATGCGGAATGTGAGCAGCAAAGCAGAAGTGAAAGCAGTTCAAGACTAGGATTTATGATTTCACCGGTAATTTTCAGCAGTGGTAGCAAAAATATGTGTTGGACAAACGAGGGCAGAATTCCTGATTTGTTTACCACATTTCCAATTATAATTTTGTGATTTCAAATGTGCTATTGGCCTTTCAAACAGTGTACATCTGTAGGTTACTTGGCAAACTTACAGGAAGTGTGTGTACACGGTGTCCCCCATGTGACCCGACAGGATCAGATGCTTTTTGGTGATGTCATAGACAGGTAGCTCGACCCCGACCACAATGGCTGCCCGCTGAGCTGTTAGAGAGACACCCTGACACAGAGAGAGGGGGGAGATTGATAGATTAAAGTTCGGTGTCTGTGCTACCTGAGACCCATGGATACTGAGGTTGTTTATCAATATAAATTAATCAATTTTCAGGCTTTCTGTACCTTCCACAGACCCCTTGTCCCCTCCTGTTGGTAGATGTTGATGAAGTTCCCCATCATGCTGCCTTGGATCACATTTCCCTGAGCCTGCATGCGGATCTGGGAGAAAAGACAGAAGTAATGTCCATAAAGTTGAACTTGAGAAAACGAAAACCTGCAGAACCAGTGTGGAATGCTGTAGGTTCACCAAAGCCAAGCACGGGGGTGTATTAGCCGATCTCCCATTGGAATGCAAAGGCAAAAAACTTAGTAAGGGTTTTTGGCAAGCTCAGCATCCTGAAGCATTCTCTCTTTCCTTGCTTTGAAGAATTCTGCAGCTCAATCTTTACTTGTTTTCCTTTATAATGGCTGCTGTTTACAGATCAGCTTTGGTTCACTGTCTGGCTCTTTGCTGACTTGGCGGGCGCAGCTAGAACACACCGTGTTGAAAACGCAATGTTCCAAACCTGCAACCCCATCTATTAGTCTGTTAACTCTTAACACACACTGTAATGCTAACAGGGTGTAGCACACACACATGCACACATTATAATCACAGCCATATCATTTACAGAACACTATGTTAAGCCTTCATGGCTTCAGTCTATAAATAATCTACTAGTAGGGTCTTGATAGGACCAAGATGCCCTTCACTCCACTAGGCATGCCACCAAAGGATCACACCTATAGCCTGGGGCTGTTACAGACTTCCTGAGAAAGAAAATATTAATCACTCAGTACCTAGATACACTTCTACTCCAGACTGCATGGGTAATTATGGCTACATGTATAACAATATGAAAGAAGACTGTTGTGGTTTTCTGCACGCCCTTGTGCGTGTTAAGAAATTGTCAGACCTGCTCTGCAGCTTTACAGTTCAGTTTCATGAGGACAAAAAACACAAGACAATCCTTGTGTGAGCGAAAAAGCTACCTTCAGCACATCAGTAGGGTTGGCGATGGAGGAGGAGATGACACCAGAGAGAACACCACACGCCACATTAGTCAGCAATGTCTCATCTGAAAGTGGAGAAGAGTGGGAAGCAGATTGTAACTGTGAACATGCAGCATTTGATACCATGCAACAGACAGACAGTTTATCTTTACAGTATTTTACAGTGAGCTCTTAGTATGAAAAAAAAATGAGGATACATTTAAATAGGGCATGCACACATCTGTGGCTCCCCTGTGAACTTCGAGAGGAATGTGCATGCGTTGATGGATGGGCGGGACTAGCCCACTGATTTGTGTGTGTATGTGTGTCAGGGACAGAAAAAGAGAAACTGGGACTCACCCTCTGGCCTGTCAACCAGCAGTCGTTTAAAACTCTGGTATGTGCCAATTTTTATGGTCCCATAGGAGGCCTGGCGTAGCATGGCAGGAGCTATTCTGTAAAAATCAAATATATTTTTATTACCCAATAGTACAATATCTCAGTGTGGTTTAAAAATGTTCAAATGCACTTTATGTCCCAGCCAAAAACAAACAAAACAAAGCACATGAGGACAAATAAGACTTTAAGATGGGATGGGAATGGAGAGGGTTGGGGTAGAAGTAGGTGGGACAATAGCTGGAAGTGTACAAAAACAGGAAGTGTAAACATTACAAAAGAAATACAAAGTACAGACATATTATACTTAAATTATACAACTGGTCCAATGCTTCTGCAGTCAGTTCAGAGATTGGAAGCCAAAGATACAGGCACCACAAAACACAGACACGCGCATACCGACCACCGTACTGACCCTGAATACAGTGCCCGGGGCCCCTCCTCTCTTCCTATCCGTGCTATAGCGTGGAGCATGCCTCTGTACCGGATCTCTCGGTATTTGCTGTCGCCCACTTGGCCCTGAACTTGAAGACGCGTCTTGGCTAGGTCGATTGGGAATGTCCCTGCAAACACAAAGCGCAGGATACAACCTCTTAAGACTGTACATCACAACGAGGGATTTAAATCACCAACAGTAGTTCACAAAAGCTCGGCCTTCCTCGCCGCTCCACACATCACTCACCGCACTCCGCCGTCACAGAAGCTAGCCCGCCGAAAACAAAGGGCTTCCAGTTCACGTTAGACATTTTCTCCAGCCGTCTACCGAGTCACACGGCCAAAAGCTTCAGGTGAACCGGCGAGTAGAGGGGCAACCAATATGAAGTCAGCAGCTAATGCTTTAAAGCCGTAGCTACGTTTCAGTCACTGCCGGCGTTTGAGGAGTCCGGTCCCGCGTCCCTCCCCTTGCCTCAGGTCTTGGAAGAAGCTCCGCCCGTCACTCCCTCAACTGGCCACTGTCATCACTCGCCCCGCCCACGTCCTGTTGCTAAGCAACCGAGCCAGACAGTAGAGACGAGCCAAGTGGGCACAAAATAGTCGACAGTGTTACTTTGATTGCATATATCCTCACAAAAAAAAAACCCGATTTAATTGCGTTGGTAGGCAAATTATTTTAATCAAGGATTCACTAACCAGAAAAAAAAATATAAGAAGTGCCGAAACACATGGAAATTAAGACAAACTAATACATAAATGGGATAAACAATCTGAAACTGTGTGCTATTTCCTGTAGGTACTTAGTATGTACTAAGTATGTCACTAGGCTAATTAGAAATGCGTTAGCTGGGTTCTCAATGCATGTTCCATAGGAAATGCCATTTGGAAGTATGTACGCATGTGTTTAATTTTTTAAAGTAATAGGCTTTTCATACCTAAGGTTAGGTATATACATGTCTATAATGGCTGTGACATATTTGGTGTCAACTCCCTCCACTGTTGATATCAATACAAAATCCTACATAGCTTTTATGTAATCATCACAAGGCCATACAGGGCTAACATGAACTTGTATTTATAGTAAATATGAAAGGACCTGAACGTGGTGCATAATATAGACCTGACACCCATGTAAAAGTCTGGAAGAAACTTTTACACTCTCCTCTGCTGCAACATTTGCTGTTATAATATTAAACTTGGCTTTGCCTTGTTGTCACCACCCATCTCTTACTTTGAAATGTTTTGCTGCAATACCTGACTAGCAAAAGTGTTCAGATTTTGAATCAGTAACTATCTGGCACTGTGTTGAAATTATTTTCTCTGTTTAACATAAAGGTGGTTTTATGAAAGTGAGAACTCCTCTTGCCTTCACTTCATGTTTTTTCCATTATATAGAACATAAGCCTAGGGTACGGCTAGTCTCACATTTTCACTAGCTCTCTAGAATAGAAACAACCAGGTTCAGCAGAACACAGAGATGAACCTACAAATATAGGTCATATAGTATAATGTCAGCAGTATAAAATATCACTTATTTCCTTTCCAAGAACTCTGTACTGCCATAGGTTAATGGGATGTCTGATCCTGATGAGAAAGTATAACTTTCCTTTTGATAGGTCAGAGGTCACAGATCATCTGGAGTTCAAATGTGTTTCAGTCTATAAATAATGGTGAAAGGCTGGCATGTGGTCATATCATTGTAAATACATAACCATGTTGGTCTCCACCTGTTAATTACACAACAGTCAACTGACATTAAGTTATTGTCAGGGACCAAGCAATGAGAACTCAGTATTTGTGGGTTTTTTATTTGCTCAATAGATAAAGCAAGAATATATAATAACCAGCCCTGTAAAAGAGGTCAACAAAACATAACTATTCTCAAGATAACAACTAAACAAGGTGTTAACTGAACAAACTGACCCAACACAATGACACGTGAGGGAACATTCTGTACGGAAAAATCAACCAAACCCAAAATCTCCCCCATGAAATGTCAGCACATGGTTCGGCCCAATGAGCTGGATCAAGGATTAAGAGTCCTGGGCCTTCAGCCACGCCTTTTGCTCTATCAGGAAAGGGCCTCCCCCAACAACCACTGTAACTCAAAGACAAAGAAACAATTGATTAATATAACAGAGGATTGCCCATGTAAACCTACAGTGTTAAAATATGAGCACTCCATATAAAACAATGTAAGGTTAAAAGTAAATTTAGGTGTGGTTTACTGCAAATGAAAATAACCTGTGTTGGTAACAAACTAATGAGGTGAAGATTGGAGTAATTCAGTATTACCCTGTGCGACTGTCTGTGGCTATCGCATTTATCAAGCTTATTTTGTGGATTTAGCAAAATGCAAAACAAAAGTGTAGGATCATCACTGATTACAAACATTGTATTAACATTTTAAAATATGGCCAAATGCAAATATGTGAAAGTCCAAAAAGTTACATTTGTATTAAAAATCAATCTTTGTAAACCTAATGTAAAACTTATTTAGAAACAGTACTTTGGTCTTATTATTTAATTATATTTAATATTGATTTAATGTTGTAAAACACACAAATCTACACAGCTATTTTGCACATGCCAAATAGTTTTAGTGAATTCATTTCATTGTTGGAAAGCTCCTACTCACAGGATATGATGAACATCTCTGGTGCTAATTAGAAGGGTTGTCGATAAAACACCAGATCAATTTAGCCATCAGTAACCTCAGTTGTGTTCCTGGATTTAAGAGTATTATGCAGTGCTGTTATAAAAACATCTCCAAATCAAATAGTTGGCTACTGAACTCCAGTAATCACTACAGGGTTATCTATGGAGGTAATTTAGGGCCAGAATGTTTTAAAGCAATAAATAACAAAATGTGAATGTAAAACGAAATAAATAAGAAAATCTAACTGTAAACATAGAACAAGAACACCGAACTGAGAATGAAGAGTGAAAAAAGTTGATTTCAATGGTCTTGTTACCCCTTTAGATTTCATGTTTTGCTTAGTTTTTTTTTTTTGGTTTGCTTTTTGTTACGGATATTTTCTCATTTGCATTTTTTGTCTCATTGTTGGTTCTCTTGTTTACAGAGTTGGTAGCAGCTAATGCTACCTCTTAATGTCCAAAGTGTAGTAGCTAACGTTGGCCTTAAAAGGCCACTCCGTTAGAGCTTTAGTGAGCAGCTAATGTTACTGGTAGTGATGTTACGTGAGACATCGAGGCCTCGAAGAGTGTTTCGAGTACAGCTCCGCTTTTCTGTTGAAGTGCGTACCGATGCCTGTATCATTTTAGATGTATGAGCTGACTGATGACGTGAAGTCTCGCTTCTTGTCTGTACCACGTGACTGGTTTTGGTGGTGGTTTGAAGTATGGAGTGACCGCGACATGAGACCTCTGAGACAAATGTTATTTAATAGTTTTAGGTTGACGCTGATTGACATTGACTGGTTGTATTTGCAATGCACCCACCAAGGAAAACTAAGACTTACTCAGTTTGACCACACTTTGATCTTATTTCTTCCAATAAAGTATGAGCATAATAGTGTAAATTTATTATAAAAGCTTTATATTTATTGAAAGATATTTTTTCAAGCACATACAAACAACACACAAATAAAGATACAATCCTGGTTTCCCGTATACTGATAACTTTGTAATATACAAACATTTGCATTTGCCTATTTTACATTGTGGCCAGTAGATGTCGCTCTGTTAACATGAAGCATCAAGAAATAAACCTTTTCTCAAACCACTTTGCTGGAATAGTTCAGTGCTTCATGAAGCCTCATCTCACCATCACTAGTTACTGTTTAATGCAGCTTAATGCTACTCTTTGTCCAAGAGTTAGTAGCCAAAGCTAGCCTTGTAACACTGAGAGGTTACAAGGAGCTAATGCTATCTTTGTAATTGTAAGACCCAACTTAATGCAATTTCATTAATCTTTGTTGATCATTCTGATGTTCAACTATTGTTCAATGTATAAACAAATGCTGCTGAACTAATGTTCAAAAATACAAATAACCAATTAGTAAACCATTAAATAGTGAGGGTTAGGGTTGAATTGTCAAATCTCAAATAATGACCTGTTTAAATGTTAAATTCTCTGTGAACTCTTTGTGGGCAGACTATCCAAATTAACTGTTACAAACTTATTGTATAAATCCGAAAACTCACAGACTAGTGAATAAAACGTGTGATTCATCGTTAAAGTTTATGTGTGTAAAAAACCACAGTTCACATACTGTTTCTGAAGTATGTATTTGGACCACAGGTCTAAAGAACATATGTGAACATGGTGAGTGTGAACCTGTAATTGGATCTAAAAACCATTAAAAAAAAAGAAACTTGAAATTCTAAAATAAATGGGTAATCACTTAGTTTAGATCAGTTAGACTCAGTTCTGCTGTAGTTTTATCCCATTGCCACTAGAGGTCAGAACAACACCACTGTAATTTTCAGGACAATTATTGAATGCACTAACGGTCTCTTGTGATGGTGACCCAACCATTTATGTGTTACATATAGACCGATCAATCCCTGCTTAATGAGTGGGCACGGACAGCAGGAAGTCTTTATCTATCTGTAAAGCTAATTAGGGACAGACATATGTTTGAATGTCAATGAGAACATGTACAACAGATAGTGACCAACAACATAGGGGTAGTCTACATAGGATTTGTATGGGTGACATGGTTCTCTGAATGTAAGTTGCTCTGCTTGTCAAAACAGAGATTTCCACAGGAAGAATATGTTGCTTGTGTAAATACCTTATCTGTTTTCTATCAAATTTGTCCTTCTGGTCTCAGCTCCTGTGAAGCAGTGGGTCTATTCTCCTGACTGCAAGACATTCATCTAGAGCATATTTATTATGATCATATGCTAGTTGCATTGTTTGATTAATGGGTTGGCTATGGGTCAGTGACCTCAGTATGTCCATCAGTACATTATTAACGACCAAGGAGAAAGAGAGGGTGTGTGTATTACTGTGCACGTTTTTGTGCATGCATGTGAGTGTGTGTTGCATGTGCACAGACAAATGCTACACACGACATCGACAAACGGAAATAAATGGATGGAAATATTGCAGTTTTATCTGAAACCAATAAGCAGGAGGAAGTGTGGTGCACCTGGAAATGGCCACATTTAATGTGGTGATTTGTCAAAGGGACCCTGAGAACAAACCTGGGATAGAAGAGGAGGGGATATATCTGTGTTTGGTGGCGTACAAAATGAGCAAGGAGAATACAGTTGTGCTATTTAGGACACTGAGAATACATAAGAATACACACATGACTTGTATGTACAGTCACTGTTGCAATGTATAGGTCTAGAAACAAGGACATGATCTTCAGTTTTAGACGTGTGGAAAAAGCTGTGATGCTTACTAAAATGAGGCACAAATTTGAATTTCATGTGTTCACGACATCATACACACATGTAAAAACACACCCACACAGTTTGTTATGCAGCACTAATCGTTTCATCCTTTGGCAGAAAGTGCATTGTGATGTTATTGTGTCAGCTAAATAGGAGGCGCATGTTTTGTGCTTACAATGAGTGACTGCAGGAACATCGTACTAATGTCACTGAGCATTACTTGACTGGTGTTTTACACCAGGAAATCTCTGGGTAGAAAAGTGTGTGTGTGTTTTACGGTAAAATTTGACAGTAAGTTAAGGTGACCAGTGGTCACAAGACAACATAGTACAATGTGTGACCCAGGATGTATGTGGACTCAGTGAGAAAGTGTGCTGTTACGTAACACTGCGGTAACTGTGAAACACCCCTGTAGCCAACACACACATGCAAAACATGAACTATATGTCCTACTTAACAGTAATAGTTGTGGACACTTTGCTTTCTTGCCAAGAGTCAGATGAGAACCACTCTCATGTCTGTGCTACATAGGACCCTACAGCTAGCAGTTAGCTCATTTAGCTTATTTTGTACATATTAAACACTAGAGATACATTACTATGTTAATTAATGAGATTTAAACATGCTGCTTGGAAGATACTGTTACTTATGGACAGAGCCGTTTCTCCCTGCCTCTAGTCTTTATGTTAAGATGAGCCGACCGCCTCCTTGCCGCAGCTTCATATTTATCACACGGTTTGAGATAGGTATGTTATTGAACTCTCAGCTAGAAAGTGAATATGTGAATTTCCCAAAACGTCACACTATTCCTTTAATCTCCTAAAACGGGAATATGCCGATGGTGTGACGCATATGAAAGTCAGGAGGGGGGTGTTACGGCACAAGCTGCTTTTTCATACCGAAGGATTTAAACACCCACACATGTACATACTTAGAAAACCACGTTCGCTCCTGTTTCTTTCCCCGTTTTTCCTCTGGAAATTACATACACAATGACTCAGAACTGGAAATCCTAATTGCACCCAGTTATTGTTGATACACTGTAAAGAGATTATATGACTAAACCAGGCTTCCCACCAATCAATATGGTTACAGATTTTTTTTATGACAAATTTTTCAATTCTAGTTTCAATGAGTGTGACATTTCTTAAGTACAGCATTGAATTGAACCCATCAAGATTATGATAATTATGTTTGCTTAATTAAAATAATTGTTTGCAGAGGATAATAAATGCAAGGTACACTGATGAACACTGCTTCTCTTACACACACAAACACACACACACACACACACACACACACACACACACACACACACACACACACACACACACACATACACACACTGTGTTTTGGTCCCGTTCTTTGTGGTGAAGTATTTTTACCCCATCCTCAGGGCAGCACTGAACTTAATGGGAAGCGAAGGCTTGTCCACTATAGTTAGAGTGTGTGTGTGTGTGTGTGTGTGTGTGTGTGTGTGTGTGTCTGTGTGTGTGTGTGTGTGTGTGTGTGTGTCCTACTTGTTTACCATGCCCTGGCCCTCTCACTCTGCTCCTCACACCCTCCAGCTCTGAGAACATGGTCTCATCGCTGTGATGATGAATGTGACATGCTGCCTTCTGATTGGCTGGACGTGAGCTGTGGCCTACCCGCTCCTCCAATCTGCATCCAGACTGAATGTGAGAGGTGAGCCTCAGCTACACAAAACACTCACATCACAGTGACGCAAAAATAACAGTGTTTTTCCAGACCTATATTTTTGTATCGTCACATTTCTTTTCCCATCCACGGTTTGATTTGTATTTTGACACCATATAAGGAATTTAGACGTCATCGCAAATCCCCTTGAATCACTGATACTCCACCTGCTAATGCTTCCTGCTGTCAAAGTACTTGTGTGCATTAATATTCCACCCTTATAAGTTACAGCACCTGAACACCTGCAGCAGTATGCTTTGTGTGATTATCTTAGGTTGAGATTTCTGGTTGTCCACTCAGCATCCACCCTCCTCAGGGTTACTGCCCTGTCAGCAGGATTCCTTTATCAAGGCCTCCAAACAGCTTAAGGTGGAAGTTGCTCAGAGATAGAAAATTCTCTTAAAATGGTCAAATTGGAGAAACTGAAAGAAACTCGAATGAAAGCTTAACTTTGCCAAGGCCTTTAAGGTTGACCTCAACCCTCAGCTAATGATTTGTAAGAACGGCTGACTCCTGTGCTCACAGTGACGTCAGCAGTTTCAGTCTGAGGACTGGATAAGAAATATGGAAAAACGACTGGACTACACGTCCTCAAAAAGCTCTGCACATCAGACAGTAAGAAAACATACTGTTCAGACACAGGTTTATAAGTAGACAATAATCACTACAAAGTTCTTGCACACCAGAACATCTTATAGACGGAAACTGTGACCGTGAAAGAACCAAAAACATCCTGCCATAAATTAATATAATCGAATGTAATCTGATGAAGGCCGGAGGACTGAAACATCATGAATAAAAGGAGAACAAGTAATTGACTGTTTGAAGAATTATCAGTGAAAAACAGATGATGTGATACAGGTGTCATGATCTCCCTCCATTAAAAAATCCATCCTTTTTTATCATTACTTGTCTTGGATGTGTGTGTGATGCATGTGCAGAGACTCCACGAGGCTGCTATGAGTCAAACACATACAGTAGGTGGTTCAGCTCCACAAATACTGAAAGAAAACATCCCTTCAACAACCATGTTTGTGTTTTCCAGCAATCTCTATTCCTTCCTTAAACGCCCTGTGTGATTCTCATCCTCACATGTTTTACATTCATTCATTCTTTTGAAAACAATCAGTTTTATACTTTTTAAATTCACATTTTTATAATAAATAATTAGATTTTATGCTCTACATCCCTCTTAAAGGGCAATACTAGTTTTGAAAGCAGCTGGAAATTATAATCGACCTCATAGAAAACATTTAATTTTTCTAGGAGCTGAATTCTGAACAGTCGAAAAAGGCCTCAAGGCACAAGAGACATTTTTAAATATTCTGTGGATTGACTCGGCTGTGTTACACGTAGGAAACAATAAACCTCACATGAACAACATAGGCTCTGATTGATTACATTTATTTATATATATTTATTTGCAGAGATTTTTTTTGTTTGGACATTTTTGCAGAAATATATGACGGCAAGACAAAGGGGAGAAACTGTGGTTTTAACATTTTGTTGCCTCTCAGATGTGAACACACAGAGACAGATTTTCTTAGTGTGTTTTTAATGAAAAGTCAATGGCAGCTGTTTTGTTTCAGGGTGACTGAGAATTCAGCTGGATTTTTTTAGACAAAACCAACATCATCCTCCTTAGACAGATGTAGTGAAAGTATTACATCAGCTAATTGGTGCAATCCTTGTTTTCAATTAAGTGTGTGTTTGATTATTGATCGTGAATTAATGTGTGAATGTGTGTTTGCATTGTGGACCGTTAGATGTAGATGTTTCTCGTCTATAGAGGTGTATGACAAAGAGGAAAATTGGGGAGGGTCCAGAGTCATCTCGAGTGCAGAAGGCCCATAATTCCTAGCGACGCCCTTGGGTACATTAATAATAATCTCTAACCGTCCTTTGCCCAGTTTAGGTCTGTATTTAGAGCCATTAACCCAGCGTATGTATCCTCTTCTCCCACACTCCTTCACTCTGCTTCCTAATAGCCTGGATTAGCCACTGCTTTAATAGACTCATCCATCTCCTCTGTTTATTCACTAGTTTCCCTCTCTCTCTCTCTCTCTCTCTCACACACACACTGTCTCTCCATCTCCTTCTCCCTCCATCTCTCTCTGCTCATGGGCAATTACACAAACAAATGCAGTTTGTTTTCCACTCGGCAAATGAATGGATTTATCAGGCCATTACATTTTTAGTTTAAGGTCAGTTGTTGTATTATCACTGAGAAAAGGTGAAGTCACAGTGTCACTCCTTCAATTTGCACAGTACATTAGCCATGCAGATTTATGTAAATTCCTGCCACAGAGTTTGGCTCCTGATTGGCTGGAGCTTCACGCCCCTGCAAAGGAGACGCGGAGCTTAAATCCAAATTTACGCAGCTTGACAGGAAGCGAAAGGGGAGGCAGAGAGGAACAGCTTTGTGTCAGCTGACGTCGCTGGGGTGGCAATCGTCAGACATACGTAAGACACCCACGCACAGTTCAGACAAACACATGTATGGGCGGCACAAGCTTTGAGGCCTTGTTGTGATTTCTGAAGGACAAATCAAGGACAACACCAGAGCTTCCTGATTTTTTTTTGATTTTTTTATTCCACATAAAACATGTCAAATGTTAAATTCTAGATGTAAAGATTTATCCAAAGTCTAAAAGGGTCACCCAGATTGAAATCCAACGTTTCTGTTCATTCTTCATTCGTGTAGATTAAACCCGTCACGAGTCGTTCAAAATAAGAACCATGCCTTTGGAAGAAGTGTTTTCTAAACTCAGGTCACAGTAGATCGGCAACGTAGCTCCTCAGTAAACTGTAGGATGCAGCAGTGTGTGGTTGTGTGTGTGTCTACATGGTGTTTATTGATTAGCTGCCATTTCCCTAAACCAGCCTGAGAGGAGGCCTGAAGTAAGGATCACACACACACACACACACACACACACACACGGGTTTGAAACAACATGTCTGACCTAGTGTTACTGTAGGCGATGACGGGGGCGCCACTCACGTTCACACGTCAACTTTCAACTGTCACCGCCCCATTGTTTCCCTCCCTCCCTCCCTCCCTCCTCCCCCACGTGCCTGACCCCTCACTCCACATCTCCTTCCGTCGTGTTTTCCTTTCGCTTGATTCCCTGAGGGGAGGAAAATTCCTCTTATCAGCCCCAACCAGATGCAGCTGTGTGTGTGTGTGTGTGTGTGTGTGTGTGTGTGTGTTGTGTGTGTGTGTGTGTGTGTGAAGGATAATCCCTTGCCTTGCTTTTATTGGCTCAGCACTAACCCGTTTTTGGTGAAGCTGATGACTTGGGGTTTATTTTAGAAATAGCAGTGTTTCATTAAGCATTTTAAAGGTTGTGTCTTTTAAATGGCGCAGCAGTAATTACAACATGAAACATCTGAGAGTGGCATTTCAGAAAATTTATTATAAACTGTTAACTCCTGCTTAATCAGATTGTATTTGCATCCGCTGACTGTATTAGAGCATCAGTCTGAGTGTGTGTGTGTGTGTGTGTATTGTATTAGTATAGTGACTTACTGAGCTTGTCTAAGAACATTAGTGTCAGTTCAGCTCATTCTGTTTTTTACCAGCCTGCTCCTCCAGAGAATCTGCTTTCCTCATCCATATTGGTGATACCCTCCATGGCTATGGGTGTGTGTGTGTGTGTGTGTGTGTGTGTGTGTGTGTGTGTGTGTGTGTGTGTGTGTGTCCATTTCCATTAAGCAAAATCATTGCAGTCCACCTGCACGTGAACATGAACACCCTTCACCTCATTATGGGTGATGATTTTACATGACCAATCACTGCTGTCATCAACATCAGAAGTTGTCATCCATTGGCTGCAGACTTAGAGCTGGTTTGTGACTCACGCCTCCACTCAGCACCTCAGCCATGATCACATGACGACTGTGTGTGTCTGTGTGCAACCCTATTGCCAAAATTGAGAAAAACGAAAAACTCTCTCCGCTGTAGTTGCCATAGTAACCAGCGATTCGCTGCATCTGGAAAATTATAGGGTTGTATTGAAGGGCGAGAGGGTGTGTGTGTATGTGTGTGTGTAAAGTGTGTGTAAAGTGTGTGTGTGTGTGTGTGATTGTAGGAGAGTGTGAACCCCTCCTGCATACAAAACCACATGTTCAGGTGGAAACGAAGAGGAAAAATGGATGATCAATTATCATTTTTGCAGCCAATCAATATCAGATAAGGCAGTACTTACTCTCACACTAACACACACAAAACACAAAGACACACATAGTCTGGGTCATTAATACCAGTTATTATACTGTAAAACGCAGAGTGGGATGAGATGCTGTCCTCCCAGAGGGCAGCGCTCCACTGATGCTTTATGACAGAGAGAGAGATGATGTCTCCATTGACCTTGCAATAACCTCGTGTCACCTCTTCATCAGTGACGAAGGGCGTACAGGTATGAAGAGAGAACAGACGGGTTCAGATGATACATTTCTCACGCAGCGACGTTACAAACACCCTCCTCCTTGCTCTTATATAAACACAGTAAAAGAAGGTCAAGAGGAAACAGTTGTTCCCTTCCAGTGATTTTATGCAGCGCCGGCTGATGGACTCAAACATAATCATAATACACCAGGATACATCTGTCAATACACACACTCTGAAGGTGAATAGGTGCATTTGATATTTTTATGATTTTTAGAAATGAGCTCAACCAGACTTATTGTGCACCTGTTAAACTAGGTCAACTTATACTATTATTTAGCACTAAGTTATACTTTTCCAGTTATATCCCACTCCTTTTTGAATCCTATTTCATTGTAGTTTGTTTTATTCTGTTCATATTTTGTATTTTTTATGATTGATTTTATTTAATCTGGTGCTGAAATTTTTTTAATCTTGATTTGCATGTAAAGCACTAACTTTGTTTTGAAGTTTGCGATGTAAATAGAAATTTCAATAATAAAAATCAATAATTTTTATTGACAAATTGAGTTTGGTGATGCCCAGCACTGCTCCACCCATCACCATTGTGAAGTTAAAAGTAAAGTATTTTGCATTAGAAGTCACATTGGTGCCTGGACTAATTTTTGGAGCTCAACAGGCTGCTAACATTAGCATCCAATGTGAGTTGTGTTTCAGGCTCCATGGAGCTGCAAGTGTAGAGTTACAGGGAGTTAATACTCTGAGTTGGTCACTACTACAGACTCCCTTCACATACTGTTCAAATATAAATATTGATTAGTGCAGCTTTGTTATTTCCACCATTATAGAAACACAATTAAATGCAAAGCGACACCTACAGAATGACTGATGTGAAATCCTTAACGAGCCATTCACACATACGGATTCAAAAAGGCTGGAACAGTGAAAGCTGCTTTTTTTTTTTTATCATGAATGAGATTTGGCTTTACATCCCTGTACCCCCACACCTTTTTACAACACAGTTGACAAAAGGTGTTTGTGTTATATACCCGGAGCAGGGCAACGATCACCTTTTACCTGGGACAAACAGGATCAACTTTGCATTGTGTGGCTGCAAGCATTGCTCTATAAATCACATGGGTAAATGGTCTGTGTTTAAGGTTTAACCACTCCCTATTAGAGAGAGTCATGTATGGCTGTCAGCACGCTGTTTATTGGGAACATTAAGCTATTCATAAAAACTCATACAGTGTGAGTCAGGTGTGCTTTCCTTTCTTTTCACCTGACAGCATCTACAACTGAACCAGACTTTGACATCTTTATTTTTTACTGTATTTTATTAACTGAGGGAAGGAGGAGAAAATGGGAGCAGTCTATGGAGAGACGAGGAGGAGGAGGAAGAGGAGGAGAAAGAAAAGGGAAAATGGAGGAGAGAAATGAGAAGTAAAGGGAGATGTGAGATGGACAGCAGATAGAAGAAAGATTGAGAAGGAGGAGGAAAACGGAGGAAGAGGAAGGTGAATGATAGATGTGTGTGTGTTTGTTTCTCTGTGCGAGAGAGGAGAGAGGTACACAGAGAGAGAGAGAGGTGTGTGAGGGCACCATTAAAGCCTTGTACTATAAATCTCTGACAGTGCGTGTGTGTGTGGAGATAACAGAGGGATGTCTCTCTCCATTCTGGCTCTGTCAGAATGATGTATGCGTCCCTTTCTTCCTCCCTGTGAAATATTAGAAAGAGGCCCTGTGTGTGTGTGATCTCCGCCAGCATGTGGCTAACATGTTTGGTAATTCCTCACCTCTTATCAGTGCTCACATGAGGTATTGTGGGTGGGAGACTTGTGGCCACCTGGGAAAAGAGGTAAAAATGACCCAGAAAGACACACACACACACAGACGACCAGTAAACCTGCAGAAATGAAAGAAAGTCAGAGACGAGGCAGAAACGGGCAACAGCTGACAGTGACAGCTTTCTTGATCGAGGGCTACGTGCTTGACAGGTGTGATTGATCACATAATGCCAAACACATTTCGGCGCTCTGCTCCTCATTTAGCTGACAGCATTTTCTTTATGGCACCTTGTGTTATGGTATCATAATCATGCCAGTGCCACTGAAGCGCCCGAGGAATAAATCTTTATAATCCCCCCCCCCCCATCCACCACATGATGCACCAGGAGATGCAGCTGAGCGGCTGCTGCGGCTGCTCAGGCCTCTCTCCTTCGTGCTGTTTCAAATGGCTGCATCGGCTGTCACTCAAATTCCCTCATCATTCAACTGCGTCACAGACAGAGTGAGGGTCAGACAGAGAGATATAGAGGAGGAGGAGGAGGATGAAGAGGAGGAGAGAAATGAAGGAGGAAGTGTTCCTCCTAAGGTGAAACCGCACCATCTCTCCTGACAACCTAGGGGACTGGTGAGTGATGGCATGCTGACGGCAAATGTAAACATGCTACAGCACCTGAACATGTTTTGACTCCTAAGCATTTTTCTTTAAAGCTGCACTAATTAATATTTTTATAGTTGAGATGACTTTGTGTAATGAGAAAGGATCTGTTTCTCTTTCATCACCAACCCACAGAGAGTTATCACCCAACGTTTTAGCCTCTTTTAGCCTCTGCTTTGGTTTTCTGTCCCTCATCAGACAAGTTAAACCTGGTGGTTTTAGCCAAATCGACTGTACCTACCAGTCTGGCATCAAACAATGATAACATTAGCAACTAGCTGGTGAATATAGTGGAGCATCTTGCAAAAAATATAAAAAATCTAATCTGCTTCATTGGGACTGGTTCAATCAGTTATGATTCAAAGTCATCTCTGATTGATAGATAGATAGATAGATAGATACTTTATTTATCCCCTAGGGGAAATTCATGAAACATAAACAAAAAAAAACACATCAGCTGTAAATATTTAACACATCTTGAAAATCTTTAACTGTTTAAGCCTGTTCAGCCTGCGCCAGTATGTGATGTATAAGTGTACTGCAGCGTCTGTCAGCACACTGTGACATCACAGGTGGGTGTGGCTACAGGTGCATAAGACCACACAAATACTACAACCATATAGGTAGTTTTTTTCAAGTCTCTGATATTACCCATTGGGGTGTCTCCTGAAATAGCGCCCCTATGGCAGGAGGCGTACTGGACCTTGGTTGTCATGGTAACAATAATAAACTGACTGTACTATAATAATGGTCGTGGCTTGGTTAGGTGTAGGCACAAAAACTACTTGGTTAGGTTTAGGAAAAGATCGTGATTTGGGTTAAAATAAGCATGCTACTTCCTCAAAATTAGACGATCTTTGTTGTCATGGTAACAATAATAACAACACGTTTATCTTTGTCGAACCGCTCACCTGTATCATAGTCCTGTGTTCTGTTGACCCATCCATCCACCCCGACCTCCTCCAAACGCAGACTTTTTACTACGTCACCGCACTTCTCGCTCTGGTCCTGTCATAATTACTTTGGCCACTAGATGTCGCCTAGCAACAAAACGTAACTATGGGTCATAGTAACCCGCTGCACCATCTGACCTATGGGCTTGTTGTTTTTACAGGACAGTCTCCACTAATACTACAGTACAGAAGCCTCTCAATGTGAAATACCCAGTACGGTTCCAAGTTTGGCAGATAATATATGTTCATGCAGGATCACATCGCTTTTACTAAGAAGTTTAAAAAAATAAATAAATCAGGACCTTTAAGTGCATGAGAGAGAGTCATAGAAGAACAGAGGGAGGGAGCAGGAGTGAGAGAGAAGAAATGTCTTCTTTCACACAAACCCTTATGCATCTTCACCCTTCAACCAAATTTTGCCACATCTAAATGGCTCCCTCGTACTTTTGAATGATGTCAATATGTGTGTCTTTTTTAGTTGTTAATAACTTGTTGGACACATTTTCTGTTTTTTGCGTAATCGTCGTTACAGATACATTGATCAATTTCATTTCCTAATAGCAAGACAATTATTGAACTTTCTTTCTGATCACTGGACCTCCTTCGAAGCTGATTCTTTGGTCGGATGAGCTCATATTGAGGGTTCCTCTTGAACGTACACATCACTAGGCTCATAGAAAAATACCTTCCGCTTTGGATGGACGGCCAGCAGAAACGACAGAGGCAGAAAATGAAGCGAGGAAAAGACCGGATAGGCAAAAGTGAGAGGCAGATGGATGGAACGGAAGGAAGAGGTGGAATGAAAAACCCCTTGAAATGGGTGATGAGTTAGTGAGAGACAGAGATGGAGTGAGGAAAGAAAATGAAGAAATACAGAGTTGATGAGTGAGGAAATGATGAATGGGCTGAAAGAGAGACAGATGGTGCGGCTCCATCACAGAGTTTTGTGGCAGAAAAATGGGGAGAGTAAGTAAAAGAGAGACTATGAAGCTAAAAGGATGATAATTATGATGACGACGATGACATAGAGACACACACACACACACACACACTGAATAAAGTGCCCAGAGGTTGGAGTCATCCTCTTAAATAGATTTCACATTAGAAATACAGCATTTGTAATAATATAAATATTAGCAGTAAAACCCTTTGGCTCATGTTACGAGAACTCAAACAAGAGAGAGATTTAATAGAGCAAATGCAATAAACCCATGTGTCACTTCAGCATGTGTTTCTGTACACTTGTGAGTGTGTGTGTGTGTGAGTGTGTGTGTGTGTGTGTGTGTGTGTGTGTGTGTGTGTGTGTGTGTGTGTGTGTGTGTGTGTGTGTGTGTGTGTGTGTGTGTGTGTACCTACACAATAATTATGAGAGGTAAAATGAAGGAAGGAAAGAAGACTGAGAGGTTAAGACTGTTTCCTGGACGCCTAAATGGAGGAAATGAACTGATAATGTGAATCAAATTCGTGAATGTGAGAAATCTAAAGACCCTTTGAATGATTTTCTGCAGAAGCTGCAGTTTCAGTTATTTAGTTATTTGAAATAAGACACTCAGTGGCAAATGTTGGAGACTTGCATAAAAGTTAATCTTGGCTAAAATACGGATTGACAGTTTCACTATTTAGTTATATTACAGATATTTAAGTTAAAAAGCTGCCAGGAATCTCATATCTTGTCTCATTAGACGAACAGGATTAACAAACAAGACATGGTAGTGGGAATGAATCTACATTACTAAATCTGCAAATAAGTGAGCGACCTTTATAGGCCGTTTGTCCCTATCCTCTGGAGTGTTAGTGCCCCTTCGCTGGCAGGAGAAATGCCACAGATCAACTTGTTAATAGTCAAGGTTTGGTTTGGATTAGGCACAAAAACGACTTGGTTAAATTTAGGGAAAGTTAAAGTGAGTACTTTGCTAAGTTTAGAGGACCTTTGTTTTCATGGTTACAATAGTGAGCAATTGTGATCATGGTTAAAAGAAACAATGGGAAACAAATGGTGGTCTCCAGTGTTTAGTTGTCCCATCCACCCAGGCTTTGTTGCTAGGTAACTACGCCACCTGACTTCCTCTTTTCCTCCTGTCATAATTACTACGGCCACAATAGGCTGTTGTCACTCGGAGGTAAACATGTTGTTTTGGGGTGTTTGTTGAACAGACTGATGCAATCTCACACGATGTTAGATGTTGCAGAAAAATGTAACTGTATAACTTATGAGTTTTTTTTTGTGAGGACAGTCTTGTTAATTAGCAGGTAGATTTTATTACCTTTGTGCAGAGCCAGGTTGTTTCTTTATGCTAAACTAATCTGCGGCTGCTCGTAGCTTCATATTAAGCATACAGATGTGAGAAAGGTGCCGTTCTTCTTCTCTATCTCTCGCCAATAAAGTGAATTTCCCACAATTAAAACACAGTGTAGCTTTAAATGTTGAGTTAATTTATACTCGTCCGTTAGTGACATTAGTGATAGTTATTTCGGTTAGTCTGGTTTTTCTTCATTGTGATATGATGCCATGATGTGCTGAACTGGATTTTGAACCCAAGAAGAAAATACTAGTCTCTGTTTTGATAAAGTTAATGAAAATCCTAATCGATTAAATTAAATTAGATTTCAATGGAAAATGATGTAATGATTCTGACATGCGCCTCCTCTTTAAAAGACATGGCGTTCACACAGTGTTTACACAATTTGTACTTCAAACACTGACAGAGGCATTCAGGAGGTGAATGTCATCTAGATCTTTCTTTCTTTATTTTGATTTGTGACTCACAGTTACATCACTCACACTTTAATTAGCCTGATGTGAACCTCACAATCGAAAAGTGGAATTTTGTCCAACAAATAAATCAATTCCTGTAACACTTCACTCGTCCCCTTATGTAGTCTGTTTGTGACGTCAGCACCTAGCATTTGGTAACCCTCCTCTGCCGATCTTATTCTGTTAAACTAGAAAACACACACACACAAACACACACACACACACACACACACACACACACACACGTAGCCGTAATGGAGCAATTATCCTCTCTAGCTCCAATCTGCTCTTCTGATTGTAATTTGCATTTATTATTAGCCTTCAGCCTGCCAGAGGCTGTGAGGCGTGAGGACGGCTCGTCATACACCACATCACACTGATAGACCTGCACAGATGCTTCATAAACACGTGTGCCCGAGGACACAGCAACACGAGCCCACACGCACATACAAACCAACATATATGCACCGCGGATGAAGTCATGACAGCATGATGTTGCTTCATTTCGTTAATGCTGATCCCTGTTAATGATGCTACAGTGGGAACAGTATGTTCAGTGGTGTTCCATCACAGAAGTACATGGTTCACACCGTGATGTCTTGAAGGGCTGCGATGTGTCTCCCTGTCCCATTTCTTGGTCTGTGTTCTCTTTGGCTGTGGCGATGGCCTCAGGGCTCATCATATGGAAATTTGTGAGAAGCAGAGTCTCTCCGGGCACATACACCACATACAACCCGCCAGCACCCTAAAAGACTCGCTCACTGCTGCTCACGCACACACACACACACACACACACACACGCTCATACATGCACACAAAGAGAATGTGCGGAGGATCAGTGAAGCGTGAAATGATTCTGTTATCATGTCGTCTGTGTGGAATATATTTTCCCATCAACCTTCTATGGCAGGTGTGCCTGTGTGTGCCTGATGGGCTACTGTGTGTGTGTGTGTGTGTGTGTGTGTGTGTGTGTGTGTGTGTGTGTGCGCATTTTGTGGCTCTCTCTGTCAGTCTGTTGTTTGGCAGGATGGAGGGAGGGCTCCATTAAAACACAGAGAGAGTGTCAGAGCAGCTTTCCAGCTGCATGTTCCACCTTGCTGTTTGACATTTGACATCAAGAGGCCGACTCATTTGCTAAATTGCTGCAAAATCAGATCTTAAATGACTGATGGGGTCAGGGAAGATGTTTCAGATACTGGCAGAAGTGAACCCATTTACTCCATTTCTTGATATTAATGAACTCTGTATTCCTCTCACTGGTTGGGAGTGTGTGGGTATCAGTGATGTCACATTTCCATGCACCAATCACAGCTCGGCAACAACTGTCATGAACATATGATGACAGTTGTTGTGTTGTTTGCTTGTGTTGCCAGCATTGTCAATCCAATATGATCAAACCACACCCACAGACTTGACTCTTAAACTTTACTTCTTTACCTTTAATTGTTGCCTATTTAGTAATGAATCTTTAATGTTACAGAGATAAGCTGTATAAGAATAAATGCTGAATGATACCTTTACATACAATTTCCCCCCTTCTCTTTTAAATAGCATTCCTCATTGAAGCTCCATGACGTTTACGTGACAAAAGTCAAGTCTTGAGCTGATGAGAAAGTCTGAGGAGAAAACAAAGACATGACATGATAGCATGAATTCTTTTAGACTAAATACTCATTGCTAATTGTTAAGATATTCCCTTTGAACATCTATTTCTTTGGGTTTCTTCTGCTGGTGCAGTGACAAGGCAAACTTTTCTCTAGAGATCGATTGTCTCCTTTCACACTCTTAAAAATACACACAGTCGACTCACATATGCACGTGTACACGCGCACTAAAAAACACTCATGCACACGCACTAGTGGCATGTTGATGTGCATGAGAGGAGGCATCCGGAGGGAGCGCTCAGTCTGAGCGCCTTGACTGCACTGCCTAATTGATGTGTGCGTCCCTGTGTGAGAGAGACAGAGTAGGGGGTGAGGCATCCACATGTAACAGTCCAAACTAACCTCACCTTTCTCTAAACAGTGCCTTAAACTTTGGCAGGAAATGAACAAGCCTGTCAATCATGTTCTAATTTAGGCTCTGCAGGAAGTCAGAGTCTTCAAGCTGTCAGTCTGACAGTTCATATCTTCCTGAGATTTTAAGACAACCGTGAAACAAGATAGCCAAGTCCTGAGGAGACATGAACCTATTAACTACACGCACAATACCTCCATCCTCACATCCTCTCACTCACACACACACACACACACACACACACACACACATCAACACACAGATTCAAGACTGAGGGCAGCTCTTTCGATGTACGCGCAGCTAATGTAGCAGTAACAGCTACTTATTGGATGAAATATGGCTGACATGGAGGGTGGACAGAAACAGCTAGGCTATGTGTAAAAAAGGTCCTGGAAAATCTCTCTTTCTTTTAGCTTTAAAACGCTCAACAAAACTTTCTGTGCATTTAAAGACATTTTGGTGGCTGTTTTATTTCACAAATGAGGCAGCCAAAATGACTTTGGACTACTGTTGCAAGCTGAAGGGGAAATAATATTATATAAATATTAAGACATTACGTGTATGTAGAAAAACGTTTTATAACAATATATAATTTAATTTGTTTTGTTAAAAAACAAATTGTTACTCATTACTCAAATTCAGACTGTCTCTGAGCTGGTTAGTGTCAATAGTGGCAAAATGTCGGGCAGTCCTTGAAGGCAGCATTGACTCGTAAGTTGGTCCGTCGCTATGGTAACGCTTGTTTATTTCCCAGTTGCGTTGCAGCCATCGTCCATCGCACTGACGGCAGTTAGCTAACTCCCCTAAGCTAACATAACAAGAAATACTCAGAATTTCAAATATAAGGACCGGAAGTTGCAAATACTATATTTTCCTCCATGAGCAGGTGAGCCATGTGTAATCTTATCAAGGCAAGCTATTGTTAGTACACTAAATACAGTTAATGAAGGCTAACAAGTAATGTAACTTTACTAGCTACTATGCAGATGAATTAAAAAAAGCGTTAACCTTCTTAATTACGTCCCTGTGACCAATGGTGTAATATAACTAAGTACATTTTCTCTAGAAGCTCCTGTACTTGAGTATTTCCTTGAATAATTTATGTTAACACAACTTTACTTTGTACTCCACTTGGTTAGCTAGCTACATGGAGGCAAATATTGTACTTTGTAATGCACAAACTACATTTATTTGACAGCTTTGGTTTATAGCAACGTTGCAAATTCAGATTTATTAATCATCTAATAAATTATGATGATGATAAAGTTAATTTAAGATACCCTGCAATATTTTAATTAGTTTAAAATGAGCCCATCTTTGGCAGTTGCAACACTAGTGATGTTTACACATTAATGCATTATTAATTCAACTTCGATTATTATTATAATTAGCAAGATATGGGCCATTCTGCATAATGAGCACTTTTACTTTTGGTACTTTAAATATATTTTGATCATGCTAATACTTAAATGCTTTTAGTTAAGTAAAGATTTTGATTGCAGGATTGTACTTGTATCACAGTATTTCTACGCTGTGATATTGCTACTTGTACTTGGGTAAAAGCTCTGAATTCCTGCCCCATGCTTTAAATGCTTTCTCCGCTGTAATTTGATGTCCAGGTTACAGTGTTTGGGGAAATCCTCCAATGGTTCACAGAAACAGGTAATGTCTATCTACATTATGTTGGTTTTTCTTATGAATTATATTGTTCACATTCATTGTTGCTGTTCTCAACTCACTTCATTACTTTGTTTGTTTGTTACTCACTGCTATGAGTGGGTCACATGTTACCCCTCTACATATTCAAATAAAATTGTATGAATATTCTAATTGGTTTATTTTTTAACTCACCCCCCGGATGTAGCTGGCAGTAGAAGTCACCTCTGCTCAGGCTGAGACTCACAAAGTCAATGGTAAGAAGTAATTCAGACTGCAAGTCAGTGCACAAAACATCACGTCCAGATTCATTTACATGTTGAAGCCTGAAAGGGCAAGATTTCCACTGTATGCTTCTGGTGGTCATTAGCCTTTCAGGGCAAACTCATTCTCTTGATTATGATGTTTCTAGGCAGAATGGGGAAAAAGACAGTAACTGATAAACCTTGGTAAGAAAATAAGAAAAATCCCATTTTAGGAAACTTACATTTCAGTCATGGCACACCATGCTCATCGTCTACTTGTTTTTTTTCCATCCAGCAGGAGTCTTCCTGCCCGCACACTGCCTTGTTCCGTACAGGTGGGTATTCTGAGATAGATTACACCATAACTGAATTGCATCACTATTACACAACTATTCTTTACATTTTTTTTTTATTATTCTTTAGGTTTCCGGCAAGGAGACTCAAAAGCCTAAATCTCCAAGTCGGGGTGTGCTGAATACAGAAGGTACTCTGAGACTGAGGAAGAACTAATCTCATTGATACTATTTCACATAAGAAATCCATGGCTGCACAGGCAGAGATAATAATTTTTACTCAAAGAGCACCCTCAAAAGACCAAAATGCTATGCAACTATAGGACTGACTCACACTTTATCTTGAATAAATAAAGTCACTTCCTTTGTCATTGCACAAAGCCACTAACTGTTACAGAAAAAGGCTGAGCACAC
Organism: Seriola aureovittata; assembly: GCF_021018895.1. Lineage (NCBI taxonomy): Eukaryota > Metazoa > Chordata > Actinopteri > Carangiformes > Carangidae > Seriola > Seriola aureovittata. Next base: position 21,621,196 of record NC_079375.1, on the reverse strand, counting down.
CAAAAACAAATAATACAATAACACTTTGTCATAAAATCTGTATGCTAATTTTACCCTTAAATCTTGTCAGCATTTGGTTTTATTTACACTTACTCTGCATTACCTGCATTAAATTGTTTCATAATCTTGAGATGCTCTTTGCTATCTGTATCATTTTTCCTTATCATGTCTCCAGACAGCGAGTTTAATGTTTTGTTTACTTTATATCACCAGACTAGCTCTGTTTGCAAGTGATTAACATCATATACTATCTGCTGTGCCAAAAAATGACTTGAAATCACTGCAAGTAAAATTAAATGTCTTGTGTGTCTTTGTTTCTCTTGTAGCTTGTTCTCCAAAGGAATCCATCAACATAAAACCAAGGTCTGTACTCAGAGTTAGCATCATACTGTAGGTGATTAGACCAATGAAACGTCCCCCAGATCCAGTTTTAAATTTCCATCATGATTTCAGGGGTGAAGAACCAGCAGAGTCGACTGCAGCACCTGATGAAGAGCTGAAAATGAAAGACTCGAGCAACACGTGGCCGTCAGATTCAGCAGGAATAGGTTGGTTGTTGTAGAACAAAATGCAAAGTAAGAAATGTAGTGAGAGAAAAACTGATGACAATGATCATGGTTGCCAGGAGGAAGGACACACGCTCCTCCACCAGTTGAACCTGTTTCCATGCATGAGCCAAATGAGGAGGAAGAACAGACAAAGGAGGACGATGCTGAGGATGAAGACCTTAAGGCCCCAGTGGAGCTGAAAATTGAGGTAAAGTGACCAATGATCATCATTGATTCCACATTTGATGCTCTGTTGAGACGATGGCTTCAGCTGTAGCTGTTGATTTTTGTGTATTTCCAAATGTTTTGAGAAAAAAAAAAAAAAAAAGAAACTCAGGGGAGGATGTTATGGTTTCAGTTCCTTGGAGCTTTGATGGACAAAGACTTTCAGCTGGCCCACAAGCTGTGCCAGATGAGTACGTACAGTATCCTGCATCCATCAACTTTGTGTCTGTCAGTCAATAAATCATCCACCGGTGAAGTCAGCCAGTGGTGACGCTTCTCTCCTCATTCCAGTTCTCATCCATGAACCAGACAATCCTGAGGCCTCTGAGTTTCTCCCACTGATCCACAAGAAGCTGCTGGAGGGTGAGAGCCCCCTATCCATGCCCCCCCCCCCCTCATATAAACACAAACATGCTGCAGATTCCACAACACACCATGAATATGTGTAATACCTTTTCCCCTAGAGCAAGAGGCAGAGCAGAGCAATGAGGAAGATGATGAAGAAGAAGATAGTGATGATGATGATGGTAACTCTGGAAGTGATGAGGAGTCTTCTCAGAGCTCAAGCTGCTCCTCCTCATCTCGCTCCTCTTCTTCACCATCAGATGATGATGCTGAAAAAGAGGAGGCGCAAATGAACAGACACAAGCCGTGTCCTCCTTCTCACATTTGCCCCTAAATCTATCGAAGCGATCCAGCAGAGACGCACAGATCTTTGTTACTTGTATCTTGTTACTTTTTGAAAACGATACTCAATGTTTTAATCCACAGAGCTGCTAAGTCTTTGTGCATTTTGTAGATTTGACAGTTATTTATTTTTTCATATTTCACCTGCAGATAAAATATTTGTTGTGGCCAGTTAGTGTGTCCCAGCAGACTGCAAACACTGCATGTCTTTTTGAAGAACTGTCTGCTTTCAAATGCCTCACTTCTCTTGTTCAGTTTGCTTTGAACATGTGCATTGAAATAAATTACTGCAGCTTTAATACTTTTGTCAGTAGAACTAAGATGACCAGTCGACTGGTAGTATTAGTTGATCAACAGATTTCTTTTTTCAAGCAATTAAGAATAAACATAGTGAAAGCTGAACTTTGATTTCACAAAAAAACAAACATTTTTTATTGCTGTATCTCAAATTAGATACTTCAGTCAGTTCACTCAGACGTAGTACACTATGTACACAGTTTACTCAGTCGTAGTGTGTGAATTTCAACAGGGTAGTGTTGTCTCAAATCAAATGACGAACGCAACAGGTTCCTCCAATTGTCGCCCACCTGCCGGCTGCTTCCCTCACTTGACTTCCAAATTAACTTTTTACTTTCCTTTGTGTGTCATGAGAGATGGAAATGAGTCGGATGTACGTGAATTAAGACACAGCAGATGTTTGGTGAACTTGGTATTTTTTCAGTCGGACAAACTCAATGAGATACAGCAACTGTAAAACTTAAAATGAATTACAACCTTCGTTAAACACCAAGAAAGTTAGTTCAACCAACTTGATCATTCAACTCTACATTTGACTTGAGTAAAATTTAGGAGAACGTCTGTGAGAATGAAGTTGCATCTACTGCTTAGGTCATTTTCTTACATTGAAAGCAGATCTTTTTTTAGGCGGGTATTCTGTATAAATCCACTCGCTCCTCCTCCTCAATGTTGTAACGGCACCTGACTGGAAAATAAGTGCCACCAGCTGTTTATCACAATGAACCAACTCCATCTGGGAGTGCATCTGCATGAGCATCAAACTTTTCAATTTGTTCAAAGTTTTATAATAGGCATTTTTAATTTTTAGCTGACAATCAAGCTTTTTATTTATTTGTGTATTTATTTTGTGACATAACAGCTTTATGTGCATCATATATCATCTCTTAAAGGGTTACACACTCACACACAGCTGATCCGTTCTGGTGGAGTGCTATCATCCTGTATGATATTTGGATTTATTACCACATGGCAGGGCTTCTCTTTATGAGTCGCCTCTACGCCTGACTTGTGAGAAGAGAAAGTATGAGAGCGCCATCTGATAAAAGCTTTATAATCATCTGCAGTGGCTGAATGAACATAATGGCTGGTCTCTGCTCATTCAGCCGACCGGTACACAGGCGTGAGGATGACAGTGAGGACACTAAGTCAACGCCCGCCGGGCCGGATTCACTTTGATGTCTCTGTGTTATTGTCCATGTCAAGGTTATAAAAAGAGTGGGGGTCAAAAATTATGATGCATGCAGGGTTGTCATCTCATGAAGGTGAATACTACAGTGTGGATGGATGGATCATGGATGGTGCACGCGGCTCCCTCCATCCCTTGGTGCTTTTATAAGAATGTCTTTATCCTGGGTGAGATAGTTAAATAGATAGCATGAAACACGGAGCCTCCACAGGTCCATTGGAACTGAACCAGTCACAGACACCAAGAGATGTATTAGATATTCTGAATGTGGATATCTGCTGTTACTAAAGCCCATAAACAAACTGGGGTTTTCATCCCAAGGTCAATTTCTATTTCACATTCAAGTCTCCATCCTCCATCCTGTGACACCCACCCACACCTGGAGACACACACACACACACACACACACACACACACTCAGAGAGAGAGGGGTGGGTACACGTCACTGGTGTTTTTCCTTTTGCTTTTTAGGCTTCTTAAAGTGGATTGTGGCTGTCAGTAGCGCTCAGGGAAGCTTCATTAGTCGTCAGAGGGAGGCAAGGCTGTGACTCATGCCTGCGTGAAGAGACCAATGGGCAGCCGGAGCCTCACATATAAATAACGAATAAAAAATATTCTTGAGGGAGAAAGGGTCACTTGCGCGCCGCTGGATGGGATTTTATTAGCGCTCCTCGTTGGTATTCCGCCGTCGCCGCCACTGGACTGCTTCTTGTCGCGCCTTTGGGTGGCAATTGTAACATTTAGTTATAGTTTTCTGGACTCGACAACCTGTGCGCCCGTGATCCGGTAAGATGCCTCCTTTTAATTTCAGCTGCGCCCTTCACATCCATGTCTTTGTGGACGGACAGGTGATTGTTGATCATAACGTCGGAGTTATTTTTGAGAGAAAATGTTATTATATTAATTAGAAAAAAAATAATCAGCTATAATTCGCTATGTCGTTTGAGAGAAATTAGTCCCAGGTGAGTGGCGGAAGGAATTCATTAGTTGTCTAGTCTGTCTTTCATATCATGGTGACATTGAGTGATGATAGTGAGGGAAATGCTTTTTCAAAGCGCAACTTAATTGAAATGTCGATTGCTGAGTCAATAGGTGAATGACGTAACCTATGTGGTCATTATAGTTACATATGATCAATATTTGTTTAATAAATCAATCTTGTTTAAAATGTGGATGGTCAAGCTTTTCTTTCATCCATACATTTGATTTTTCTAATACAGACTCTTAATAACTGTCACGGTGAATGTGTCTGTTTTAATCTCGTTTTTCTTCCTTAGAAATATCAGCTTTTGTTTGTTGTGGTTCATCACAGACACGCTCGTAGATTTTAAGGGTCTGGTGCCGCTTTGCCAAAGACTATCAGAGGAAAAAAATGACAGTTTTGCTCCAGTGAGCCATAAGAACTTAATGTAACCAGGGAATCTATTTATATATTCAGCTCCCTGGTAACTTTTATTGTTCTCTTTATTCATCTGGCGATTAATGTCCGATACAATGGACATTTAATGGAAGAAATATAGAAGCTATCTCTAAATAGACATTATGTTATCACCAAAAGTATTTATCCTGATGTGCTTTTTGCTTGTGCGTCGCGCGCAATCGTCTCCAGATTGTGCGCCTTGATTCACAGCCCACTCAGATATCCTTCGGGAATAAATCGTTCCTGGCGACGCACAGTGGATAACATCAGTTTCTGATCAGACCCCGGCCTGCCTATTAAACTGACTGCCATCATTCAAATACACAGCCCGGTACAGACCGGGCCATTTCTAACCGTGGACCGTTTTGTTTGCAGTTGAATTATTTCCCAGCTGGAGATCAGATAATAGAGGACTGATGGCCACGTCTGAACCGAGAGCCAGCGGCGGGGACCAGGACCCCAACTCCGCCAATTTAAGACCTCCGTCCACAAGTAGGTCCTCACACTCCTGCCTCTGTGAATAACACCGATGTCCTACATCGATCCCCGGGGGTAAATTCTCGTTAGGGCCGTTCCTCTCCGGAGCGCCCAGGCTTCAGCCCGCGAAGCAGACAGGGACTCGGTGCCTTGCTCAGAGACACTTCTGCAGTGCAACCTACTGCCAGCACACAGGCTTAAACCCAGTTCACCCCCACACACCTCTCTCTGCCGCTGCCTGCCTCTGTCTGACTCTCCCTCTCTCTCTCTCTCTCTCTCTCCTCCTTCTCTGTCTGATAAAAGCGACTCTCTCCCGGGCCATTTGCTGTGTGGGCTCCGTCGTTAATCATTCCGGTTAAAAACAGAGCCATCACAGCTGCCTGTCGCTGTCTGGAGGATCAGCGGCGCGCACCGAGCGGTGGACGTGGCTCAGAAATAATGCGCCATTAAGGCAATGATATTTATAATGACCCAAGAGCGTATAGTGATAATGTCTTTAGAATAAATATGCATTTTGATATCGAAAATAAATCCTCATTTGAATATTTTGGTCTGTTTTCTGGCACCCGCGCTTTAGTTTTCTGTGTTTGAATAAAGAGTTTTCAAACGATTTTGACAGATTTCGACAGATTTTCAAAAATAAATAAAAAAGAAAAAACTAAAACTTTTTAAAATTATTATGATTTATTCTTGTCATAATTCGTTTTTACTTGGTTTTCCTGAATGTTTCAGGCCTCCCGGCTGCAGATGAGTTAGTGTTGGACAAATTTTATGCTGCTCTTTTTTTTTTTTAATGACTGAACCTATTTAGGTAAAGCCTACATGAACCTATGGGTTAATTAATCATTTTAAGCCTTTGTTGCATTCACTATATCGACTCCATTATAGTGCACTTGAGCAGCCATCTGCAGTGCAACGCTGGGAAATAATTACAGGTTTTTGTCTTCAGCCAAGTATTAAAGGAAATGGTCTACAGATCCTGAGGGCCAGTTTAATTTCATATTTTTTTATCTCTATCAAATTAAATATGTTTGAATATTTTATTTATCTGTGGCCCTTGGGTTTCAATAGATGTTTCTTATCTTAAAACATCTTATAGTTATTTCGAAATGTGAATTTGTAGGCTACTGAAAAAAAAAGCCCATTAAAAGGAAGATGTTTGTTTTGTCTGACTTGCTCGTATACTGCTGCTGGATGTTGCCATTATCTCTCTGCCACGCTCCATCTCACGCCTGGCGGCTTCTAGTGTCTGTACTTGCGTGTACGTGTGCGTCTGCGTGCGTGTGTGCGTGTATCTCTGTGTGTGTGTGTGTCTTGGCCTCAGCGCCTCGAGCTGTTCTCCGGCTTCTCTCAGAGTGAAATTGCCTCAGTAAATTTAAATACTTGTTTTTGTTTTGAAAGTTTTCCATCAGGTAGCGACTCTCGCCGCTTCGCTCCGCCTCTGCTGCCGCCGTGCGCTCTGCATTTGATTCCCTCTGGCTTCTGCTCCATCTCTGCTCACGCATGTCCACGCTCGGGTGTGTGTGTGTGTGTGTGTGTGTGTGTGTGTGTGTGTGTGTGTGTGTGTGTGTGTGTGTGTGTGTGTGCGTGTGCATGACGTGTGCACACTAAAGCCTACTATAAGTTTCTGCATCAAGCCTGCTATAGACTCCCCGGCCACAGACATTACCAGCTCGCTCCAGTCACATACTGTGTTTCACTCAATTAATTTCTGCCCTCCTCCGTGAGCTCATTTCACGGGTGTTAATTCCAGTCCGCCCCTTGGCTGGGTGTGTGAGCCGGCGTGGATCTGCCGCTCGGGCCACTGTTGGTCCCTATTGATTAAACTTAAATCGGAAATGTTATAAGACTCATCCACTTATGATCAGGGTGTTGTGGTATAGCTAAATAAAAAAAAAAGTGGGTACATTCTCGGTCAACAAAGGTAAACACCTTCCATATGGATTTAAAAATTTAAAAAAAGCCCTCACCTGTGAGTGTTCAGCATCACACACCTGGCCAAGAGCCGTGCGCATCACGCCTCCACTGTGCTCACTGTGCTCCACCAGCTTTACATCCATCATCCGCCTCTATCCACGCTGTGTCCGCGGCCTGCACATGAGAAACTCAAACGTTCATTCTGTTTTAGCCAACGAATACGCGTGGATGCACGGATGCACGCGGAAACTGGGGATGAAGATTTGTGGTAAGTTGTTTTGGAGGGTCTTGGTGAATGCCATATTTGTTCCACTCACTTATTTCACATCTTAGAAAAATGATATTTGGGAAGAATGTGATTTTTGTGGCATCTGTACATGTCACCTACAGACTTTATTACCATGTGAATCCTTCGTATTGAGGCTGTGAGTTTCGCCTCTTTTGCTTTTTAAATTTTCATCATCATCTCGCTGTTATAAATATTTTTTTCTTTTACCCGTGTTGAGGCCTTCTGCAATAGGCCGTGATACAGGCTGTTTACAGAGCAGGGCCATCCACGACTGTCACTGTACGTTCCCATCTTCTAAAGGTCAATGGACATTAGCCTGTAGGTCTGGTGATGAGAGCCCCGGATCAGACCCTGAACCCCCCCGTGCCTTTTCCATTTCATCAGTAGGAGGAAAATCCACAAGACAAGCCTGGAAATATGGGGTTTAAAGCCGAGACCGTCCTTTAAATTAAATGGAGTGTTTTCATCGTTCACATATTTCTTGAGTGACATTTATCTGAATGCCAATCAGTGCAGCCTTACCGTCTCACTGTGAGAGGCGGATGTGACGTGGCAGGGAAGGCGTGTTTACTTCTCCATTTGAAGGAATCTGTTTCTTTCAGTGACTTAAAAATGAAAATCCATGGATAATATTTTGCACCTACACAGCTGGAGATGAATGCCGTGCAGACATGATCCATTCTTACAGGATGTTATTGGCCTGTTTGTTATGGCAGAAATCAATTAAGACCAAAGGATCGAATATGTTTGATATTGCCATTTCTGAGAATGAGAAATTGACCAGTAGACTTTGATTGGTCTAAATGACATTTTAATGGACTGGAAATGGGATGGAAATATTTCTATGATATTTCTATATGAGGTTCTCAGATATTGATTTTGAATCATGCCATTTGGGATTTAATGAAGAAGATATTATAGAGTTTCGAGTGAAAATATAAGAGACATTATATTTCATAGCTTACAGATCATGGTGTCACTTCCACTTGTTTTGCGCACAATTAGGCCCAAACATTTCCCTGCAGATGCAGAGGGCCTATATGCAGAGCACTGATCGATCATGGTGTTCAACACATACACTACAGGCAGACTGCCGCAGGGCTGTGTACATCCTTCATTAACCCCTCTTTATGGGATGTGATGTGTATTTATTGGCTGCATGGGTCATCACCGCGGGCTGTCCTGCTCACTGAGCCGGACAGTCTGTGTGGACAGGAGGGTGCTTCCTGACCGGGGTGTGGTTGTGATGTCACAGGGTGGGGTGATCACCCCAACGCCTCTTGCTTGTGTGTGCGTGTGTGCGTGTGTCTGTGTGTGTGTGCGTGTGTGTGTGTGTTCATATGAGGCTTATATAAATTTGGCCTCCACCATAAACGCATTGTGATGAAAGAATTAAGAGAATTAGGAGCTGACTTTATTTAAAACGGATATTTTTTCAAAAGCTGCCTTACCACCTTCATATTTATAAATATTTGGACATTAATTAGCCTTATAATAGCATCTCTTTTATTTATTTATTTATTATTATTATTTTTTTTTAATTTAATTTGCATCTGTTTTGTTCCCATAATTTCGTCTTTTTCTTTGTGTGTGGGATGGAGATGTTTGGTGATAACTCCTGCCCTCCGCCGTGTAACACCCTAGGGTTCCTGCAGAAGAACAACAGTCTGGAGGAGAAGGGGAGGCTCGCGGGCCAGAAGAACTTGCTCTCGTGCGACAACAGTGACAGGGACGCGCGCTTCCGTCACACCGAGACCGACTTCTCCAACCTGTTCGCCAGAGGTGAGAGCTACACCTGAGCTATTTCACCAAACCCAGCTACGTGAAAAAAGAACAATGCTAATATCTAATGCTTTACTAAAGGCTCATTATTTCAAATTTAATTGACTTCCGGTGCTTTTTGTCAAGATAAAGGTTTTAAAGGCGAAAAGATCCAGAATGTCTTCAGTTTTTTCACTGTTATCCTTTTATTGATAATGTAAGCTGCGACATTCTTAGCCTCTTATATTGATAAAGGCCTATATATATAGTATTCATTTATCAATATATATCCAATTATGTGTGTGTATATATATATATATACTGTATATATAGATAATTGGGCCAATATCTGGAAAAAGAAGCAGAATCCCGGGATTGAGCAGCTTTAGTGTTAAAAACGTATGCTGGGTTGGGATATATGATTTTTTTGGCACTGAAAATTAAAAACAATAACTCATACACCACTTTTTACTTCAGGGAGATTATCCTAATGTTCTTTCTGTAAAGTCTGTAATGAGTATTAATTGTTAAGAGGTTGTAAAATCGATGAACCAGAATTTATGACCATATAAGGAGCTGTTACTCATGAGATTAGGCTCCTCGCATCCTATATTATAAATATGACCTTATTCGACCAGAATAATTAGGCTAGTATATTAGACCAACGTAAAAACCCCGTAGTAATGAATAAATGCCAATGTCTCTAATGATTAAATGCCGAGAGATTCTTATCTTGGCAGTAGGAGGCCTCCAGTACAGGCCCGGTGTTTATATTCAACACCCAGCCTGAATTTCCACCGCCTGTCCCCTCACCTCTTAGACCTGCTGCCCGCCAAAAATGGAGAAGAGCCCACCATACAGTTTTTGCTGGAGGTGGTCGACATCCTCACTAACTACGTCAAGAAAACCTTCGACCGCTCCACCAAGGTGCTGGACTTCCACCACCCTCACCAGCTGCTGGAGGGCATGGAGGGCTTCAACCTGGAGCTGTCCGAGCAGCCCGAGTCCCTGGAGCAGATCCTGGTGGACTGCAGGGACACGCTCAAATATGGCGTCCGGACAGGTAGGACAGGGCACCTTCAACGCAGAGCTGTACCTGGGATGGGTTGGGAAAAATCACTTCAACTGTGGCCTTTTGAATAATTCATATAGTGTCGTGTGTTATTTTAAATAGCAAAAGGACAGTATGGAGACAAAAGGCAATTAACCTTTTACTCTCTCGGTTTAAAGTAGGCATTATTTATTTATTTCATTTCATACCAACATATAGGCATATACACATTATTATTCAAAACAAAATATAATATTCGAGCTCGAAAATTGCTTTACAGTAATTTTATATTTACATCTCCAATAATAGTCCTATAATCTATGAGTAGCTATAATTGACAAAAAAAACGTGTTCGTTTTATCTCTTTCATGTAAATTAATACTGACAGTTTTACTGTGCAGAGGTGAATTCAACACAAATCATTAAGGAAGAAGCTGTTTTTCAGATAGTATACAGCTTATTACGATGACTGCTTTATTTATTGTCCCCCTGGTAATTCAGTTGACATCCTCCTTTTCTTTCCCCTCGACTTATTAAAGCGAGTGTCGCCTGAGGGGGGATCCTAACACGGCCTGTTTCAAGCTGTTAAAAACGACAGCACTCAAACTGTCTCTTGGGGTTTATATATGAAGCAGTTTCCACTGTGTCCACAACTCAACACTTTTCATACGTGTTTTCTTTTTCTCTCTCCGTGAGATCTGACTGGAGGAGCTGTCCGCGGTGCTGAAACACGGAGCTCATTTTTCTTTTCTTCTCGTCAGTTTATTTAAAATAGGCACAATATTAGATTGTTTTTTTTCTTATTTAGTATTCTTGTTTTAAAAGTAACTCAATAAAGCTTACATATTATGAGTTATATTATATATGAGGCACACAACATTACATCCACAAGGTGCTTATATATCCATGACTGCATTTAGGCTCCAGGCCTATTGTGTGTGCAAGCACCTCAGAGTCTAAATGGCTGTCACACAGCCTTGTTACCAGTGTAATTATGGTGCACTGAACAGGCTATGTCAGATCCCTCAGGTTTCATGGTTGACCAAGGGGATACAAAATGAAACCAAAATGATTACGAATACTGAAATGAAGAACTGTTTCTTGATGCTGCTCATATTGTTTTTGAATTATTAGACTTTCACAGCTAGATTTATGTGGCCAGCTTTACCCAGCAGCTTTGTAGTTATTATACAGTATGCTTCATAAAGTCTTTCTTATTTGTTTCTATTTATAAAAATCACAATTCTCCTATTAAGACAGGATGTGTATGTTTTTTATGTTTAGGTCACCCACGCTTTTTCAACCAGCTGTCTTCTGGTCTGGACATCATTGGTCTGGCCGGAGAGTGGCTCACCTCCACCGCTAACACCAACATGTAAGTCCTACAGTACGCTGCTCCCTTTGTTTGTGTGACACAGTTATCTATACAGGGGGAACACCTCTGAGATTTCCTGTTTGTAGGACACAGGAAATAGGTCCCAGTCATCATCATATACAGTCATTATGGAAGACGCTTATGGTGTTTCCCCTCAGCTCACTCCACCATTGGTTACCACTTCCTCTGGGGACAGTTATATAAAGTGTTTAGTTGGTCCTGTAGAGACTTTGTGTTGACAGACGGTGGGCTGCCACTGTGTACTGTATATCGGAAGCAGCCCAGCCCCAGGGGTGGTTAGATTGCATATTGATCTCAGCTCACAGTTACATGGTGGCCCAGTCTGATAGAGGGCACCAAACACATCAACATCACACACACACACACACACACACACACACACACACCACACACACACACACACTCAGACACATGCTGTAAATAAGATATAACTCTGTGATCACAAGAATAGAATGAGAAACATCATAATAAAACTACTTTACAATATCTGAACACACACATTACACACACGTCACACACACACATTACACACATAGTAAAACTGCTCTGTCAAATTATTCTGAGTGGAGGAATGAATAAATCTGTCATTTACGTTGATTTCCTCACTCTGAGCTAAGGCTGCAACTAATGATTATTTTCATTATCAATGAATCTTCCAATTATTTTCTTGATCAAGATTAAGATTAAGATTATTTGTTCCATTTATAAAATGTCACAATTTCCTAAAGCCTATGATGACATCATCAAATGTTTTGCTTTGTCTGACCAACAGTCCAAAACCTGTAAATACTCCCTTTATTACTAAATGAGACAAAAAGCAACACATCCTCAACAATTTAGATTCTGAAACGAGGGAATTTTGGGCATTTTTCCATAAAAAAAATAAAAAAAAAATCAATCAATTGATTAACTATCTCAGATCTCTTATGTATCAAAAATCAGAGCATGACAGGGTCATGACACGTGTCACAGTCACTGAGTTACAGACAGACAGAAGACAAGAAAACTCACATAACAACAATTTGGATAAAGATCCAAAGCAGAATCAGTCACTTAAATACAACAAATCTGCAGTTTGCCTTGACGACACTGATGTAGAGACGTGTTGACATCCCAGAGTTTCACGGTACAATCTGACGTGGATCTGCAAAGACAGCAGGACCGATGCATTGCACAGAATAAACAGTGGGAAGAAGACAATAGACCCAAGTCCATATACATGAAATGGGTATTCAGTATTGTCCTAACTGTTGTGGCCACTGTCTTTTCTACTAAGGATAATAAACCAAAAGCTGAAGAAAAATTGAGACACTTAATTTATCCCATTTCTCAAAACATTAGCTCAGGAACCCACCCCCTCTTAGGAAAAACTTTCCCATCTCATCTCCTGGTTGGAAGCATGCCCCAAGAGACAGGGCCATTCAATTCACACACACACACACACACACACTCATGTACGCTTTCATAATGACTCTCACACACACACACACACACACACACACACACACACACACACACACACACCAGCTCTGGCTGTCCCAGATACAGCAGCTAAGGTTTCCAGTCCATTGACTGCAGGCTCATTGTGAGCTGGTCTTAGCAGATAGGCCAGCTGGGCCCCACACTGACACACAATGTCCTCCGGCTGCACAGAAAACCCTGTCACACTGTGGAAACTGACTGCTGCAGCTCCCCGCGGAGTGCTCATTCTGGCTCTATTGTCCCTGTGGATACAGACTGACTCAGTGGTCCTTTTAGAGGCTGAGAGCAGAGCGTGGTTGGGGGTCAGAGGGTTAGTCACATAGAGACACACGCACACACGCATTCAAACACAGACTCATACACATTGAGTGCCCTTGATGATGATAATAAGGGCATTTAGAGGTTGTCCCCGGAGAGAGGCAGGTGACTGAGGGGTAATTTTCACCCTGAAAAGACCAATGATTGGCTCTGATTGTGATAATGATCACCATTATTGTCATTACAGCGTGAAATGACTCACAGAGAGAAGGAGAATTTTAAAAAGGTGCACTGGTTTGGTTCTTTTTCTGATGTGGCTGGCATGAATTTTAAGAGAAAATGAGAGTGAGAAATCCAGGATATTAGATATTTTTGAGCTCCTTATATGAACCATAATTCCAACATCTAAAGCAATATGATATTTCTGAAATTAGGGCAGTGAGAGGCTGCGGAGTGAGACATTTTGTCTTCTGTGTGATTTTATCTCCTGTTGTGGCTGTTCATGGTCAAAGCCCAGCAGTCATAATCTGGTCCGGTGTATTGACTAGAAGCTAATGTTCCAATCAAATTCATCCCGTGGGCTCGTCCTCACCGGGCATAATTACACAAGAAAAATGTCTCTGTCATCTATTTTTCTTCATCTTTATGTTTCTCTTTTTGTCTTCAACCATGGCTGTCGCTCTCTTTTCTTTTTTCTCTCATTTTCTGCTTCTTCTTTTCGTATTGTTGTCTTGTTTTGTTCTCTGTGCGTGTTCCTCGCTCTGCTTCCACATCCTCCCCTCCTCTTCTTTTGTTGTCCTCTGTCACAATTTCCTTCAGTGCATTGTTTCCCCACAGCCCCCCGTCCTCACAGCTTTTATCTCCCCTCCTTTCTACCCTAACTACAAAATGCTTCAGTCCTTGTTTAGATACCTACTTGTAAAAAAAAAGAAAAGAAAAGGAACGAGAGGAACTGAAGAGGAGAGGAGATAATGTTGTTTTAGATGGTGGTGGCTGATGGAAGTGGAGGAGTGTTGTGTAACTGGCCTCATTAGAAGAAGGGTAAACAGGGATCAGTCCTAAGGGTGTGTGTGGGAGGTGGTGAGACGGCCTGTCAGTTAGCAAAGAGAGCAAAAGCTCAAGCTCTCTGTGACACATTTAACCTACTTTATCTACTTTTAGTTTTGTTCTTGGGTTTTCTATAGAGCCACCAGTCATTTTATCTTTTGTCGAGAGGTTAGACACACAGCTACCGCTTTTTAAAAGCTGTTTTCTGTCTCTCTTCTTCTTGTGTTTTGAAGATTATTTTCTGTCTTTTAATCTTTTCCTTTCTTGTAATGACAGAATAAAATTAATAATCCTGCTCTCTTCCTCAGTTCCTGTATTTTGGGGCCAGCAGAGGCTGTTATCTCTTTAAAACACTCTCTCTTCCTGTCTTCTTCTCTCACACACACTCACACACACACACTCACACACAGACACACATTCACGTCCTCTCAGCCATCAAATCAGCCCCATTCAGGCTCGCCACTGAGATTGGCGGGACTGACAGATAGCCATCAGAGCTTTGTGTGCTTTAATTAAACTACTGAGTGATTTTAGGAGGCATTTGAATATTAATGTTTGCTGCTCAACTCCTATCAGACACTTTTTAATTAGCCCAGTCAGCACAAGCTCCAGTTTGTGCTCTGTGGATGGAATTATAACAGAGCTAATGAAAAACCAGTGTGTGTGTGTGTGTGTGTGTGTGTGTGTGTGTGTGTGTGTGTGTGTGTGTGTGTGTGTGTGTGTGTGTGTGTGTGTGTGTGTGTGTGTGTGTTTGTGTGTGTGTGGTGCAAGTGTATTTGGATTTTCTAATCTGCAAGTGCAAAGTGCAAAGTGCAAAGCAGTTGTTAATAGCTCATCTGTTGCAGTGATGTTGAATGAAATGTTATATTCATCAGTTCTGCGACATGATTGACAGGTTCACCTACGAGATCGCTCCGGTGTTCGTGTTGATGGAGCAGCTGACTTTGAAGAAAATGAGAGAGATGATTGGTTGGCCAGACGGAGAGGGAGATGGACTCTTTTCACCAGGTTGGTCTATTATAACAGCATCCATTTCCATGTATTATAATATAGTTACTTTTCAGTAAACATGAAGACTACTGAGTCGTATCAGTTTTGGTAATAATACTGCAGTTGTGTGCGTTCTGCTGTCCGTGGTGCTGATGTTTCTGTCTCTACTCAACAGGGGGCGCTATCTCCAACATGTACAGTGTCATGATCGCACGTTACAAGTATTTCCCAGAGGTCAAGACCAAGGGCATGTCTGCTGCTCCCCGGCTTGTCCTCTTCACATCTGAACATGTAGGTCACCATGAACAGACACACACACACACACACACACACACACACACACACACACACACACACACACACACACACACACACACACACACACACACACACACACTGACCCATAAGAAGATATATTTGTGATTTTAAGAACCACATCTACTCTCTCAGGCTTCTCTCTGGAGCTCTAGTGACAACAGGTCAGTGAGCCAATCAGAAGAGAGTACACTCAGAGCCTCTCCTCTGATTGGCTCACTGACCTGTTGGCAGTTTTCAGGTAAAACACTCAGAGAAACCAAATCCTGCAAGGTTAGATGGTGGGGCTTGGGGCGTGGCTGAGGGCGGTGACTGCTTTGTCGTGACATCACAAAGTTACAGAAGTCCTTATGGCTCGTATTAAGGCTCAGTTTGTGAATACAGGCTGTGTACATTTCTCTGTGGACTGAGGCTTTGATTCTCTCACAGTATTAATATAGAACCTAGACCTGCTTTATAATAAAAAAAAAAAAAAGACATGGAAATCTGCTTGATACAATATGGGACCTTTAAATATTCTCATAAAGTAGGCGCCATGCTTCACTGACTGTAGATTGAGGCCATTGAAAAAGTCCTGTAGTAATCAGTAGGTCTATCTGAATCAAGGCAATGACTATTTTTAAGGATTCGTTTTGCTTTTATCACATCTACTTGTGTCTATAATGAGCTGCACAGTTGACAACATATCAGCCAGTAAGACAAAAGCTCATGTAGCAGTTAGCTCACAAATCTCTACTCTGCTTGAATTTAGCTGTTATTTCACGGGCTAATGAATTATTGTCCTAATGTGTGTTCCCCTCAGAGCCACTACTCCATAAAGAAGGCAGGAGCTGCTCTGGGCTTTGGCACTGAGAATGTGATTCTGCTGAGCACAGATGAGAGGTACGGGATCCACATTAGAAATTTAACGCCACAATCAGTATAGAAACTGTGTAAAAACAGTGTCATAGAGTCATGATACACATGCACTGCTCTGCACTCTTTCAGGGGGAGAGTCATTCCTGCAGATCTGGAGGCCAAGATCATTGATGCTAAACAGAAGGTCGGTATCTTTCTTATTTTCTTTTGCTTTCATTTATTTCCCCTCTCTTACCAAGTTTCTGTCCCTCTAAGTTGTGTTCGTGTGGTGATTCTGCAGGGGTACGTGCCGTTGTTTGTGAATGCCACCGCTGGTTCAACTGTGTACGGTGCATTTGACCCCATCAATGAAATCGCTGACATCTGTGAGAAGTACAACTTGTGGCTCCATGTTGATGTAAGTAGCTGACACAGGGTCAGTAGCTGTAGTATTTTCATAGAAGCAGTTCTATCAGGGGATACTATGTCCTTGTCTGTGTAGCCTTATGTAACACTAACTGTCTTGCATCCTCAGGGAGCGTGGGGTGGTGGACTGCTGATGTCCAGGAAGCATCGCCATAAGCTGAGTGGAGTCGAGAGGTTAGTACACAGTGATAGATGGACTGTTGTTTAAAGGAAACTCTCTGTGAATCTACATCAGTGCAATTAACACATATATTAAACTCACAGGGCAAACTCTGTCACGTGGAACCCGCACAAGATGATGGGCGTGCCTCTACAGTGCTCTGCCATCCTGGTCAGAGAGAAGGTACAGTAATGACACACACACACACACACACACACACACACACACACACACACACACACACACACACACAGTTTCTCTTGGTACTAGCAGTCCATTAAGTTTTACCTTGTGCTAACATGCCCTGAGCAGAAGAGTGGATGGAGAAAAGGTGAAACACAGTTTGGACTTTGTGTTCGTCTGTAGGGAATCATGGCAGGCTGTAACTCCATGTGCGCTGGCTACCTGTTCCAACCAGACAAACAGTATGACGTCACGTACGACACAGGGGACAAAGCCATCCAGTGCGGTCGACACGTCGACATCTTCAAGTTCTGGCTCATGTGGAAGGCCAAGGTGAGATGGCGTGACACATATACACACGTATATCGGCCAAACTGTAAATTGTTCTTTAACCAACGTGTAAAACTGTCTTTAACCTTCGTTGTGTTAATCCGAACACATGCTATAGGTTTATACTCAGTGTTTTTTGTTCCAACTTTTTCCCGCTGCAGGGCACCATCGGGTTTGAGCAGCACATTGACAAGTGTTTGGACTTGTCTCAGTACCTGTACAACAAGATCAAGAACAGAGAGGGATATGAGATGGTGTTTGATGGAGTGGTGAGCTTCTCTAATTTTCTATTCTATCAATGTCAAATGAAACACTAAGGAAAATTCAATATTATATCTTTTTTGTTTAATACCAGCATGACAGAAAAATATTTTGGGGAATTAACCAACAAGAACACATTTCATTTCATGAGCTGTAATTAAAATTATGTTAATTTAGTGTGTTGATACATAAGAAGATATATTTGTGGTTTTAAGAACCAAAAAGTGTAGTTTTACATCTCCTCTCTCAGGCTTCTCTCTGGAGCTTTAGTAACAACAGATAGGTGAGCCAATCAGAAGAGAGGAGGCTCTGAGCCTCTCTTCTGATTGGCTGACTGTTTTTAAAGTAATCCAATAAAATTATAGAAGATTTCAGGTAAACACTCAGAAAAAGGGGCGTGGCTGAGGGCGGTGACTGCTTTGTTGTGACATCACAAAGTTACAGAAGTCCTGACAGCTTGTTATAAGGCTCAGTGTCTGAATACAGGCTTTGTGTATTTCTCTGTGGACTGAGGCTTTGATACTTTCCCAGTATCGATATAGAACCGAGACCTGCTTTATAATAAAAAATGGCATGGACATCTACCTTTATACAATATGGGACCTTTAACCCTGTTACAGTATTTCTCTTGCTCTCTTTCCAATACCTCCATCCTTCTTTATTCTCTTTTTTTTTTTGGTGTAAATGAAAAAAAAAAATCATATGCTGTGTGTTTATAAATTGAGTTAATTGTTCATTTCTGTCCGTAGCCCCAGCACACCAACGTTTGTTTCTGGTACATACCGCCCAGCCTGAGAGGAATGCCAGACGGCGATGAGCGGCGAGAAAAACTCCACAGGGTACAACACCTGTCATTTCTGCCCATCGGCATTCACATTTACACCATCTTTTCAATCATGCACCCGATGGACGATGTTCTTACAACTATTACTATCTCCACTAGGTGGCGCCAAAGATCAAGGCCATGATGATGGAGTCCGGGACCACCATGGTGGGCTACCAGCCTCAGGGCAATAAAGTCAACTTCTTCCGCATGGTCGTCTCCAACCCCGCGGCCACCCAGTCTGACATCGACTTCCTCATCGATGAGATTGAGAGGATGGGTCATGACCTGTAGGCCTCGGCCATCACTGCTGCCTGGAGGTCTGTTGTATTTCCAGTGAGGTGAAACATTCACAGTGCTGCAGATGGAGTAATGATAGGACGTGTTTCAGGTTCTTTCTGTCTGGTCTAATTCTGCCTGAAGCATTTTGGTTGTTTCTCCAGCTGAAGAGAAACTAGCAATGAGAGAGACTTTGAGTTTCTTACTAACTCTGTCCCACATAGTTCCTCCTATAGACAAAATATATAAACCAGTATCTGAAAGCTCCAGGTACAACAAACATGCGCTAATGTGTGTGTGCGCTGTGGATTCTTGTTATGTGTGTTGGCGTGTGTGTGTGTGTGTGTAATCTAGTTTCTCGTCCAATGTAGTTTGTCTTTGTCTGTGTGTGTGTGTGTGTGTGTGTGTGTGTGTGTGTGTGCGTGTGTGTGAATCTGATTAAACAACGAAAGGGAGAAAAGCACAGATCACAATATTACAAAGTATCATAAATTATTCTGCTGTATCATACATTTGCTACACACAATTGAATCATTGGTGCTTTCAGCTGTATATATATTTAATCTTTAGTGCACCGACCTACTTGTCCTAAACCAGTGTCCGAGCCCCTGAAGCAGTGTGTGTGTATGTGTGTGTGTGCAGGTGAGCATGTGGCACACTGAGTGTATCCTGTCATGTATTTTAGGCTTTAGGCCACTGTGTTAAAAATAAGCTAATGTGCACACCATAGATACCAAGTGTGTTAAACTGAGAGATTTTAGCTAACCTACAGCAACTGATCCACAGTCTGCAATATTTTCCCTCTTAGAAGTTTAAGATTAAGATTTTAAATGTCTACAGCGATCCCACGTCTGTGACAACCTGTAAAACGCTGGCTCGTTGTCTGTTTCATGCAATCATGTGATGCCCATATGTGTTTCTAACATTGTTAAAATATGGATATTTGATTATATAAGAAAAAATATTTATTGCATTTCCACTGTTTGCAGATTCAGGTATTTTTTTGTAAATGTATCTCTGTGTATTACATTGTAATACATTTGTAAATGTAATCACAGGAACTTAAGTAAAGTTTATTTATAGTGATTTTGTCAGCCAAAGAAAGAGAATCGGGAACAGAGCAATCCATCGTCCTTCATATATAAGTTCTTATAGATTATAGGTGTTTGTAAAATGTTACCTATTGACCCTTGACTGCGATGCAATTTCTATGGTGTGTTTCTTTCTGTGATTGTGAGTCTTTTTGACTGAATGTTTTGAGATGACTGACTGGCCTTCTGGTGAGATTAAGAATGAAGTCTATATAATCCTCTGGCAGTCGTGCTGGTCTTTTATTTTAGAGAGAAGCACAAGGATGTGAGAATGTACTCTCCTCTCGAGACTGGGAAGAAAGGATTGTTGTATCTGTCTGAATCCTAATGCATTTACTGTAATATAGTATATTAATTGTAAAACATATTACCTGTATTCTCAGTGTTATGGGAGCTCAATGGAATATCTTATATAAGGAGTTCCTGTTTGTGTCTTTGCACAATGTTCACCTTTCTTTCTTCCATTGTAAATGGATGTGTACTATGGCAGTATTATATAAGAGTTATGTTAACAAAGTATTTATGGTATCTAGGGACCATATGTGAATGGCACAATTGCATAAATCATATTTAAGGTAATCTGTGTACTGTATGTGACCAGTGACTCCTGTGTATGACCAATCCCAGATGTAAGGGAACGTTTCCCAGGAGGTTTTCAGTAGGCACTTTAACAGAATCATACCATCTCAAAAAACATCTTTAATAAAGTGTATTAAAGGGAAAACTGAGTCAGAATTATTTAAACACACACACACACACAAAATAACTATCTGTCTTTCACATACTTATTTTGCTCTGTGGTTTCTCAAACTGCACTCTCATGAAGAGGATTTTGGTCTATGCGCCAAAATATCCCCCTCTGCCTCTGAACTGCCTCTATCAGTAGCTACACACACATATACATTATTGCCTCCCTGCCTAATCATCCTCGAGAAGGCTTTGTTTGCCCCCCAGCTGTGTGTCGGATTGGCTGTTCTCCAGCGTGAAACCCTCCTCTCATATCTGCTCTTTCTCTCGTTTATTTTCTCCTTTTCCTCTCCCTTTCTCTTCATCTCCTCCGTCTCCTCTCCTCTACTCATCTACTGTTTTCTTTCCTCACTTTTATACCTTCCTTACTTCCGTCTTGTCCTTAATTTCCTCCTATCCTTCCTCTCTTGCTTTTCTTCACCTGTAAATTTCTATGGCTCAGCCTCACAAAACCACCATTTCACAGAAGAAGAAAGGCATTGATTACAGTATCTCATAACCTTCACATGGAGGGAATAAAAATATCAGAGGGAGGAGAGGTTGTGGATTGAAGCTTTAAGTTCTACTTTGCCGGCGACAGTGAGGATGTGATGTACTGTTACTGCCCTCTGGTGGTGACTCTCTGCCTGCACAATCATCCAATGTAGTATAACCATATTAATGAATATGAACACAAATAATGAAATGTGCACTAAGGTTGTTTATGATTATAAACCAACAATTGATACAACACTGCAACACAATATTTGTTATGTGGCACCTGCTGAACAAATAAATCAGCTTTACATTAAAGAAACAAGCGAGTCCTGTCCTTATGTTCTTCAGTCAAGGAAGTGTTATGGTCTGTAAACCCTACTGACTGTAATTGCTCATTACAAATCAGGAACATTTTGGTGGCAGGTTTTTTCCATCCAAGACCTGCTAATAAAAAGAAATCACTGAGAACTGATAAATACTGCAGCAAAATATGTACCAAATGTCACATTTGAATCTAAGCACCTCACAACAATCTCTCCTAAATATCATGTATGTTAAAATCATAAAACACACTCTTCCTTCATGACAAAGAGCATCTGGAGTTTTAAAAGCATTGCCCTCTGTTTCATATGTCATATGAAAAACCCACATCATACACTGCACTTCAGTACAACAACAGAAAAATACCTTCAGGAGTAAAAGTATATTATAGATAAATAAACCTACCAAATATAATGCCAAGAAAATCCTGTTGACCCTTCAGAAACTGGAGGTTTAGAATGGTTAAGAAAAGTGGTGATTTTTACAGTTTCAATTAGTTATAATGAATCAGCAGAGCATGACAATTGTACAATGTGCTGCATAGAGAGAGTAAAGCTAAATTAGAGCTGTCAGTGATAAATAAGGGTCGATGTCACATCATTGCTTGTACTAAATAAAGCACACATTTGTCTCTAATTCTAATGAGGCAGAATGTTAGTTTATAGTTTAATTGGTAATATTAATTAAAAAATGATAATGGTTTATAATAGATTAAGTGGGGAGAGTATGGAACTGGGATGTCCACAGTAATTCTTTCAATAAAACTACATCATTGAAAATATTTTGAATTTAATTTTTAAAAAAAAGTATAAATACAACCCCTGTTTTCAGGAACACGTTAACGTTTTGTGACACCTTAACATTAAATTAACTTAACATTAAATTAGGAAATTTCAAAAAGGCGTTATTTCCTGCCACGTAACGGCGCATGCGCATCGCTCAGCTAGTCACTTGGCGACGTGTACCCGGTGTGTGGAAGTGTTCAGGTATCTCACCTCTGCTGGGTTACAAGCTGCCATAAACACCTAAAAAGCCTTAAAATAGCGAAAGCATGGGAGGATCGCAGAGTGTGGAGATACCGGGGGGAGGCTCCGAGGGCTACCACGTCCTCCGGGTGAGTTTTTGGCTTCTACATCCTGGTGTTAGCTGTTAGCTTAGCATCCGGCCAGAGGCGGAGCGTCCCCTGCTCTGTGTGTTGACGAGAGACCGGGGATGTCTGCCGGGGCCTCCGCCTGGTTAACACCTACACCACGTAAGGAAACTGTTGTGTGCTTTAGAGCTGAATCGGCGTCACCTACCGTTTCTTTGCATGGTTTGGTTTGTCCTGCTAGTTAACTGGTTGAACGTGTTTACCTGTGGCTAAGCGCCAGTGCTGAAGCTAGCCGAAGCTACGTAGCTGCGCTGAATGACAGCTGACAAGCTGTTTTTTTTTTTTAATACACGCATTATCGGACCGGTCTGTGCAGAATGCTTCTTTAACCTTGTCTGGCCCTATGAAAGATCTGGTGTTTGGGTTAGGGCTAGGGTTAGTTCATGGGTAGACACAGCAGAGATCACTGGATGGGGTTAGGGTTAATACTGGGTGCAGGTTAAGGTAATGGAAGCACATATCAACAAAGAAAACAGGCTTCGACACAATACATTTCTTGTATGTTGATCAGCTCAGGTCCAACCTGTTCATGTTGTCTACACTGAGCATGTCAGATACTATTTCTTTACAAGGCATTCAGTAGTATGCAAAACGTGAGTGTCACACCCCAGCAGCAGCAGCAGCTCAGATTGTCTCTCAATTTTGTGCAGGTTCAGGAGAACTCACCTGGACACCGTGCAGGACTGGAGCCTTTCTTTGACTTCATTGTCTCCATCAATAACACCAGACTGGTAAGGAAAGCCAGCAACTGTATCTAACAGGATCAAATATAAGTGGTAAGGGACAGCGTATTTCATGGTTGCCTCATCCGTCTTCTTTTTCTGCAGAACAAGGACAACGACACTTTGAAGGACTTGCTGAAAGCCAGCGTAGAGAAACCAGTTAAGATGCTGGTTTACTCCTCAAAGACTCTGGAGCTGCGGGAGTCCACTGTCACACCCAGCAACTTGTGGGGGGGGCAGGGCTTGCTTGGTGTCTCTATTCGTTTCTGCAGCTTTGAAGGAGCCAATGAGAATGTTTGGCATGTGCTGGTAAGCAGCCTTGAAGTCTCATCTGTGTTTTACTGTTTTATGTGATAAAGTGTTTTTTTGTTCACGTATTCTCCTCCTCTTTATTAAACAGGAAGTAGAGCCGAATTCCCCAGCAGCCCTTGCTGGCTTGCGGCCGCACACCGACTACATCATTGGAGCCGACACTGTTATGAATGAGGTAGATTATCAGCATTTCCCATCCTTGCTACTGTCACTCCTTCACATTCTCCACCTGATATTGATATTGACTGTGTGTCTCCTCCTGTTGTCCGACCTCTCTGTGACTTGATCCTGCAGTCAGAGGACCTGTTCTCTCTGATAGAGAGCCACGAGGGGAAAGGCCTGAAGCTCTATGTGTACAACACAGACACTGACAACTGCAGAGAGGTGGTCATCACACCTAACAGTGCCTGGGGAGGCGAGGGCAGGTAAATCCTTACACACTTACACCCTTCCTGTTAGACATACAGGTGTAAAGAGAAGTTTGTCCATTTTTAAGCGTTGGTGTACTTCCAAAAGAAATATTATTAATTTCAGTTGATTGCATCTCACATTAGCCTGGTAATCAGACTGAATTGAATTGTAGGTGATTAGTGATTGACCACTCACAACACTTTGATTTGTCAATTGTTTCTCTAACTGGGGGAAACAGCCGTTAATGAGCACAACACCAGACAAAAATTGATCTGGAACCAGGCTAATCTCAAATGTATTTGAATGAAAATTGAGGTTTGTTCTCAATGTTGTTCTCTCTCTTTTCCAGCCTCGGTTGTGGGATTGGCTATGGATACCTTCACAGGATTCCCACACGGCCTTTTGAGGAGGGGAAGAAGATCAGCTTCCCTGGAAATAATCCCAGTGAGCCTGTCAGTCCACTGAAGGATGGATTCACTGAGGTCAGACGACACACGCTCACTTCTTATTCCTGGTTTAACTTTATTATCATTCCACTCCAGTCCTCAGTCCAGATTAAACAAATGTTGAAAGGAATTGAACAGCTCTTAAATATGCATGCAGTGGATGGAAATCTGAAAATCACCATTAGCATCAGTACTTGTGCTTTACATCGGGAAGTTCCCTAAAACTTTGTATCCCGGAAACGTCTGGTTTCCTCTGCTTTATCACAGAAGCCAAAACTTTACCCATCAGTATGCAGAGTGTGTGCATGACATTGAAAATATTTAAGTTTTGAGTCATGAGGTCTCTGATTTTTTTTTAAATTTTCACACTTGAGAAATGCAGGTTTCCTCATTATGTATGCAGCAAAGCAGGCAGGATGGACAGAGAGCAATGTTGCTCATTAGAGATAATTGCACGTTTGGATGAATGTGACCTTATCTGTTTGACAGCAGCATCTTTTTCTCTGCCTCCCTCCTCATGTTCTCTCTTTTAACTCCTTCAGGTCCAGCTTTCAGCAGTGACCCCTCCTGCCACTGCACCTGCTGCCTCCACAGGCCTAGAAAATTCACTGTCCGGCCTGTCAATCAGCACAGCCCCGCCCACCATGCCCAGTGAGCTGCAGACAGGTATTTCATTATGCTCATTAAATGAAAGTGATATTTGTGATTGGGGAAAACTGTGTCACACTCTCATTAACATTGTACATCCACTCCATATTCTTATCTAATCCGATGTTGCGTTCCTCCTTCCCTGCTAGGTTTGCCTACAGTCCCTCTGCTCCCTTCCTCCACCAACCCCTCCCTCAGCCCCCTCACTCCACTGAATCCCGCCACCACCAACTTCAACCCCGCCACCACGCTACCAGGTGGGTGATTTCTCAAACATTCAAAGCACACATCATTGGTCTGCTCAGTCAGTTAGCTTTCAGCAACAAACATCCAGAACAGCCGGAGGGTGGCAGAAGCATTACAGCTCTCTCTCTACAGATTTATACAGGTGTGATCACACACCTGCAGAATAAAGACAAAGGTCAGCCTCAGCTGCATTAGTCAATATATAGTTTTAGTTTGTTTACACTTTGTCTACCGAAGGATAAGCTGCCATCAGTAATAAAGTGATTAGCTTAATTTTAAGACCAATATCAGAAACTCACTGAGCACAGTCAGTGTCATCAACCACTACCAACCTCTCATATTTTCTCTGTTGTCATTCTGTTTTTTGCTCTGGCCTTTAAAAAATATGAATGAGTAATGGCAGTTGCCCTCATATTGCATTGTGTGTGTGTGTGTGTGTGTGTTTAGGTCTGATGCCCCTCCCAGGTGGCTTACCTCCGCTCCCTAACCTTCCCAATCTCAACCTGCCACTCCCAGACCTCAGTGCCGTGCCACTAGCAGGCGCCGGCACTTTACCACCGCCAGTAGGGACGACAGGTAAACAAACATTCACACTTATGCTGCAGTTGCATATTTTTACTGTGCACTTTATACCGGTGGCTCCAGAATGACGGCCGGTCACAAGTAGACATCTCTTTGCTTTAAGGCGTCATAAGACAACACGTTTGGGTCACTGCTTTATAAATATACAGGTATACAAACTGTTTGAGAATAACTGTAATTGAAACTATTTGTCCCATAATGCATTGAGTTTGAAAGGTGCTTTTCACACTACTTATAATCTGGATTCAGTAATGTATCTGTGTTCAGGTCATATTTGATGTAGTATTCACTAGGTATATATATATAATATATGAGCACTGTCATTTAGTGGATATATTATATGAGTATACTGTACAGGCTAAATTCATTCTGTTTAATTGAAGTATGCAGCGTTGTGAAATTAATTTTAGAAATTAATCGATGACACAGCATCATGTGACTGTAACACCTCTCTTCTTTTTTTTTTTTTCATCCCTTCCGTCTGTCTCCAACAGTCCCACCTCTGGCCGCTCTCCCACCCCTCAACTTGCCAGGTCTGGCCCCGTTCCCCCCTCTACCCACTGTGCTTCCCTCCCAGCTGCCTCCTCTCCTTCCTCAGGGAATGGCCCCTCTCTTACCCACGTCCACCGTCGCCCTTCCCGCCTCGGTCACAGTCACAGCAGCGCCTGCCGCTAACCCTGCCGCTGACTCCACGTCACCCACGGAAGCCGTCTCAACGAACACCACGGAAGCACCGGCCCCCACGGAAACAACACTAACGTCGTCGTAACCTGGGAAACAAGATTCCGCTTGCCATCAAACCAAAACACACACCCGGTTTCTCTCTTTCCCCCCGTCTGTCTTTCTCCGTGTTTTTCTATTTATTTGGCCAAGAGGGACAGGCAGACAGCTGCACCAGTTCAGACACAGAGGTCAGCATGCTCCGGTTTTGCGTGAGGAAGCTTGTGTGGCACGATGAAGGATGGGTGGATATGAAGAATGGAGGACAGATCTAGACTGGTCTTACCAACATGTCTTTATTACCAGATTGTCACGGAGCTACTGTATGAGGAGGACGAGGTCTACTCTTCGTTTTATAGTTTGCTTTGCACTTCTGCAGTTACATCCAGGCAAAGAACTATCTTAGGATTTCCCCCCTTTCTGATCTGGCGATCCTCTCTGTTTCACAGTTAATTTCTATATATAAACAATGTATGTTTAAGGGGCTGGACGATGAATCGAATTTACTGAATTATTATCTACATTGTGACGCCTATATAAATAAACTGAGTATAGCTACAACAACCACTGACCTGTAACTGGAAGTTCAGCCAACCAATCAGCTCACTGTCCAGTCATTTAAGTGGTCATACTGGAATAAACCAAGACAACGATATCAGACGTGGCCAACACAGGGAATGATCGTGCACTGCTGTATTAAAGAATAGGTAAATATTATAGATTTTGGGTTCAGTCGTCCAGCCCTGACATGTAATCTTTTATTATTAGTTAATAGACCCCCTGACCAATAGATTAATTTGATTGCCGTATTAATCTTTGTTGAAATTTCTGTATGAGTGTTTTCACCCAATGAATGAATCTGCATAATTTTGCACCAGATTTGTGTTTTGAAATTATTAGTCTGTCCCTTTTGTATGTCTCCACGTATACCCAGAACTCTACAGTACACGCCGTCTCTACCACACGGAGACCGTAACAGCCTGACGGCCATGCCAGAGGACACCAAGGTTTACAGTTACAAGAGCTACTGAGTGTGTGTTTGCTGTTGGGTGATTATTAGTGGGGTGAAACATAGGTGTAGAGTCACTGAATACACATTACGTCTCCTGGCATGGCCGACGCGAATTGGTAAGCAGAGTTGCAGTGATGCAGAACAGCCACAACGTGTCACTGTAACAGCAGTTTCTGAAAACATCTGCAGTATGCACAGTGCAAGCAATAAAGCCAAATAAATTTTACATGATGCCTCTTTGTGTCTTTATCAACAGTCTACAGTGTTTGTTCCTACTCTTTTAAATTCTCTTTGACAGTCACCCTCTTTCTAAACAAATAAAAAAACAAAGCAATAAAGTAAAGTTGTAATGAGAGTACAGTGAAACGTTTCTATGGAAAACCAAAAGGTACAGGTGTTAAACCAAAAACACACAAAAAGAAGGTATGGGGGGGGGGGGTAGTGAAAACCCATGCAAAATTCAGGTGTAGTTAGAACAAACCACACAGGAAGATAAATGATATTAAAAATCCAACAGCAAGTGAAAAAGCTTCACATATACATGCAAACATCAGTGAAATACAGGCGAAAACTGGACTTAAGTTGTCTGCACTTCAGTGAGTTGATGTTTCAAGTATGACTAACCATACATGGAAGTTAATAAGAGCCGTAACAAATTGAATTTCAACTTAGCAACTAATTGTGAAATTTAACCGTTAATGAATAGATAATTAAATACCACTGAATTTATAGCAAAACAGATCTGAGTGTATTTAGTTTGAATTCCCTTTCTCTATGGAATTTTAAATCTGTAAGAGAGTGTGTAAGAAATCAGACATATTTATGGTGCTAACATCTGGATCTGGATTATACTACCATTATACTATGACTTTTTATGCCTTCTTATGCTAAGACTGCCTGGGCCTGGGGCCTTTCTGTGTGGAGTTTATGCCTTAATATACAATGATGTTACTTTATATGATGTTTCTTTTAGATTTTAATGTGTTACTATACTAAAACTTCTTTGTGCCAGTTATTAAACTATTGTTTATTCAACTGCTATAGTGGTGGTGAAGTGGTTGGAACTTTTACCTTGCAATATGAAGGCTGTGGGTTCGAATCCAGGGACAGTCCTGCCTCTAAACACCATGACAATTTTATGTCTCACCATAGGATGACGTTTTAATCTCAACTTAAATTACCTCTTAAAGGGCCAGACATTTTTATGCCTTACTATACTATGACGTTTTTATTCCTTACTATACTATGACGTTTTTTTTTTACATTTTTATGCCTTACTATACTTTGACATTTTTATGCCTTACTAAACTATGATATTTATTGAGAAATTTATGCCCTACTATGCTATGACGTTTTTATCACATTTTATGGCTTATTATACTATGACATCTTTATGCCTTACTATACTATGACATTTTTAAGCCTTACTATACTATGACATTTTTATGCCTTACTATACTATGACATTTATTGAGAAATTTATGCCTTACTATACTATGACATTTTTATGCCTTACTATACTATGACATTTATTGAGAAATTTATGCCCTACTGTACTATGACGTTTTTATCACATTTTATGGCTTATTTTACTATTACGTTTTTTGACGTTTTTATGCCTTACTATACTATGACATTTATTGAAAAATTCATGCCCTACTATACTATGACGTTTTTTTTTATAAATTTATGCCCTACTATACTATGACGTTTTTATCACATTTTTATGGCTTATTATACTATTACGTTTTTTGACGTTTTTATGCCTTACTATACTATGACATCGTTTGACATTTTTATGCCTTAATATACTATGACGTTTTTTGAGAAATTTATGCCCTACTATACTATGACGTTTTTATCATATTTTATGGCTTATTATACTATTACGTTTTTTGACGTTTTTATGCCTTACTATACTATGACATCTTTATGCCTTACTATACTATGATGTTTTTTGACATTTTTATGCCTTAATATACTATGACGTTTTTTGAGAAATTTATGCCTTACTATACTATGACATTTTTATGCCTTACTATACTATGACATTTATTGAGAAATTTATGCCCTACTATACTATGACATTTTTATGCCTTACTATACTATGACGTTTTTTGAGAAATTTATGCCTTACTATACTATGACGTTTTTTGAGAAATTTATGCCTTACTATACTATCACATTTTTATGCCTTACTATACTATGACGTTTTTTGAGAAATTTATGCCCTACTATACTATGACGTTTTTATCACATTTTATGGCTTATTATACTATTACGTTTTTTGACCTTTATTATGCCTTACTATACTATGACATTTATTGAGAAATTTATGCCTTACTATACTATGACATTTATTGAGAAATTTATGCCCTACTATACTATGACGTTTTTTGACATTTTTATGCCTTAATATACTATGACGTTTTTTGAGAAATTTATGCCTTACTATACTATGACATTTATTGAGAAATGTATGCCCTACTATACTATGACATTTTTATGCCTTACTATACTATGACGTTTTTTGAGAAATTTATGCCTTACTATACTATGACGTTTTTTGAGAAATTTATGCCTTACTATACTATGACGTTTTTTGACATTTTTATGCCTTAATATACTATGACGTTTTTTGAGAAATTTATGCCCTACTATACTATGACGTTTTTATCATATTTTATGGCTTATTATACTATTACGTTTTTTGACGTTTTTATGCCTTACTATACTATGACATCTTTATGCTTACTATACTATGACGTTTTTTGACATTTTTATGCCTTAATATACTATGATGTTTTTTGAGAAATTTATGCCTTACTATACTATGACATTTTTATGCCTTACTATACTATGACGTTTTTTGACATTTTTATGCCTTAATATACTATGACGTTTTTTGAGAAATTTATGCCTTACTATACTATCACATTTTTATGCCTTACTATACTATGACATTTATTGAGAAATTTATGCCTTACTATACTATGACATTTATTGAGAAATTTATGCCTTACTATACTATGACATTTTTATGCCTTACTATACTATGACGTTTTTTGACATTTTTATGCCTTAATATAATATGACGTTTTTTGAGAAATTTATGCCCTACTATACTATGACGTTTTTATCATATTTTATGGTTTATTATACTATTACGTTTTTTGACGTTTTTATGCCTTACTATACTATGACATCTTTATGCCTTAATATACTATGACGTTTTTTGAGAAATTTATGCCTTACTATACTATGACATTTATTGAGAAATTTATGCCCTACTATACTATGACGTTTTTATCACATTTTATGGCTTATTATACTATTACGTTTTTTGACCTTTATTATGCCTTACTATACTATGACATCTTTATGCTTACTATACTATGACGTTTTTTGATATTTTTATGCCTTAATATACTATGACGTTTTTTGAGAAATTTATGCCTTACTATACTATGACATTTTTATGCCTTACTATACTATGACGTTTTTTGAGAAATTTATGCCTTACTATACTATCACATTTTTATGCCTTACTATACTATGACGTTTTTTGAGAAATTTATGCCTTACTATACTATGACGTTTTTATCATATTTTATGGCTTATTTTACTATTACGTTTTTTGACGTTTTTATGCCTTACTATACTATGCCATCTTATGCCTTACTATACTATGACATTTTTTGACATTTTTATGCCTTAATATACTATGACGTTTTTTGAGAAATTTATGCCTTACTATACTATGACATTTTTATGCCTTACTATACTATGACATTTATTGAGAAATTTATGCCCTACTATACTATGACATTTTTATGCCTTACAATACTATGACGTTTTTTGAGAAATTTATGCCTTACTATACTATGACGTTTTTTGAGAAATTTATGCGTTAATATACTATGAAATTTTTATGCCTTACTATACTATGACGTTTTTGATAAATTTATGCCTTACTATACTATGACATCTTTATGCCTTATTATACTATGACGTTTTTTGACATTTTTATGCCTTAATATACTATGACATTTTTTGAGAAATTTATGCCTTACTATACTATGACGTTTTTATCACATTTTATGGCTTATTATACTATTACGTTTTTTGACGTTTTTATGCCTTAATATACTATGACATCTTATGCCTTACTATACTATGACATTTTTATGTCTTACTATACTATGACGTTTTTTGAGAAATTTATGCGTTAATATACTATGAAATTTTTATGCCTTACTATACTATGACGTTTTTGATAAATTTATGCCTTACTATACTATGACATCTTTATGCCTTATTATACTATGACGTTTTTTGACATTTTTATGCCTTAATATACTATGACATTTTTTGAGAAATTTATGCCTTACTATACTATGACGTTTTTATCACATTTTATGGCTTATTATACTATTACGTTTTTTGACGTTTTTATGCCTTAATATACTATGACATCTTATGCCTTACTATACTATGACATTTTTTGACATTTTTATGACTTAATATACTATGACGTTTTTTGAGAAATTTACGCCCTACTATACTATGACATTTTTATGCCTTACTATACTATGACATTTATTGAGAAATTTATGCCCTACTGTACTATGACGTTTTTATCATATTTTATGGCTTATTATACTATTACGTTTTTTGACATTTTTATGCCTTACTATACTATGCCATCTTATGCCTTACTATACTATGATCTTTTTTGACATTTTTATGCCTTAATATACTATGACGTTTTTTGACGTTTTTATGCCTTACTATACTATGCCATCTTATGCCTTACTATACTATGACATTTTTGGACATTTTTATGCCTTAATATAATATGACGTTTTTTGAGAAATTTATGCCTTAATATACTATGACATTTTTATGCCTTACTATACTATTACATTTATTGAGAAATTTATGCCCTACTATACTATCACATTATTATGCCTTACTATACTATGACGTTTTTTGAGAAATTTATGCCCTACTATACTATGACGTTTTTATCATATTTTATGGCTTATTTTACTATTACGTTTTTTGACGTTTTTATGCCTTACTATACTATGCCATCTTATGCCTTACTATACTATGACATTTTTTGACATTTTTATGCCTTAATATACTATGACGTTTTTTGAGAAATTTATGCCTTACTATACTATGACATTTTTATGCCTTACTATACTATGACATTTATTGAGAAATTTATGCCCTACTATACTATGACATTTTTATGCCTTACAATACTATGACGTTTTTTGAGAAATTTATGCCTTACTATACTATGACTTTTTTTGAGAAATTTATGCCCTACTATACTATGACATCTTTATGCCTTATTATACTATGACGTTTTTTGACATTTTTATGCCTTAATATATTATGACATTTTTTGAGAAATTTATGCCTTACTATACTATGACGTTTTTATCACATTTTATGGCTTATTATACTATTACGTTTTTTGACGTTTTTATGCCTTAATATACTATGACATCTTATGCCTTACTATACTATGACATTTTTTGACATTTTTATGACTTAATATACTATGACGTTTTTTGAGAAATTTACGCCCTACTATACTATGACATTTTTATGCCTTACTATACTATGACATTTATTGAGAAATTTATGCCCTACTGTACTATGACGTTTTTATCATATTTTATGGCTTATTATACTATTACGTTTTTTGACATTTTTATGCCTTACTATACTATGCCATCTTATGCCTTACTATACTATGATCTTTTTTGACATTTTTATGCCTTATATACTATGACGTTTTTTGACGTTTTTATGCCTTACTATACTATGCCATCTTATGCCTTACTATACTATGACATTTTTGGACATTTTTATGCCTTAATATAATATGACGTTTTTTGAGAAATTTATGCCTTAATATACTATGACATTTTTATGCCTTACTATACTATGACATTTATTGAGAAATTTATGCCCTACTATACTATCACATTTTTATGCCTTACTATACTATGACGTTTTTTGAGAAATTTATGCCCTACTATACTGTGACGTTTTTATCATATTTTATGGCTTATTTTACTATTACGTTTTTTGACGTTTTTATGCCTTACTATACTATGCCATCTTATGCCTTACTATACTATGACATTTTTTGACATTTTTATGCCTTAATATACTATGACGTTTTTTGAGAAATTTATGCCTACTATACTATGACATCTTATGCTTACTATACTATGACATTTTTATGCCTTACTATACTATGACATTTATTGAGAAATTTATGCCCTACTATACTATGACATTTTTATGCCTTACAATACTATGACGTTTTTTGAGAAATTTATGCCTTACTATACTATGACGTTTTTTGAGAAATTTATGCCTTACTATACTATGACATTTTTATGCCTTACTATACTATGACGTTTTTTGAGAAATTTATGCGTTACTATACTATGAAATTTTTATGCCTTACTATACTATGACGTTTTTGATAAATTTATGCCTTACTATACTATGACATCTTTATGCCTTATTATACTATGACGTTTTTTGACATTTTTATGCCTTAATATACTATGACCTTTTTCGAGAAATTTATGCCTTACTATACTATGACGTTTTTATCACATTTTATGGCTTATTATACTATTACGTTTTTTGACGTTTTTATGCCTTAATATACTATGACATCTTATGCCTTACTATACTATGACATTTTTTGACATTTTTATGACTTAATATACTATGACGTTTTTTGAGAAATTTATGCCCTACTATACTATGACATTTTTATGCCTTACTATACTATGACATTTATTTAAAAATTTATGCCCTACTGTACTATGACGTTTTTATCATATTTTATGGCTTATTATACTATTACGTTTTTTGACGTTTTTATGCCTTACTATACTATGCCATCTTATGCCTTACTATACTATGATCTTTTTTGACATTTTTATGCCTTAATATACTATGACGTTTTTTGACGTTTTTATGCCTTACTATACTATGACGTTTTTATGCCTTACTATACTATGACATTTATTGAGAAATTTATGCCTTACTATACTATGACATTTTTATGCCTTACTATACTATGACATTTATTGAGAAATTTATGCCTTACTATACTATGACATTTTTATGCCTTACTATACTATGACATTTATTGAGAAATTTATGCCCTACTATACTATGACGTTTTTATCACATTTTATGGCTTATTATACTATTACGTTTTTTGACGTTTTTATGCCTTACTATACCATGACATCTTTATGCTTACTATACTATGACGTTTTTTGACATTTTTATGCCTTAATATACTATGACGTTTTTTGAGAAATTTATGCCCTACTATACTATGACATTTTTATCACATTTTATGGCTTATTTTACTATTACGTTTTTTGACGTTTTTATGCCTTACTATACTATGCCATCTTATGCCTTACTATACTATGACATTTTTTGACATCTTTATGGCTTAATATACTATGACGTTTTTTGAGAAATTTATGCCTTACTATACTATGACATTTTTTGACATTTTTATGCCTTACTATACTATGACATTTATTGAGAAATTTATTCCTTACTATACTATGACATTTTTATGCCTTAATATACTATGACATTTTTTGACATTTTTATGCCTTACTATACTATGACGTCTTTTGAGAAATTTATGCCTTACTATACGATGACATTTTTTGAGAAATGTATGCCTTACTATACTATGACGTTTTTATTATATTTTATGGCTTATTATACTATTACGTTTTTTGACGTTTTTATGCCTTACTATACTATGACGTTTTTATCACATTTTATGGCTAATCATAATATTACGCTTTTTGACGTTTTTATGCCTTAATATACGACACCATTTATTATTATAAATAAATGGCATAATTTTTATGCCTTACTATACTATGACATCTTTATGCTTACTATACTATGACGTTTTTTGACATTTTTATGCCTTAATATACTATGACGTTTTTTGAGAAATTTATGCCTTACTATACTATGACATTTTTATCACATTTTATGGCTTATTTTACTATTACGTTTTTTGACGTTTTTATGCCTTACTATACTATGCCATCTTATGCCTTACTATACTATGACATTTTTTGACATTTTTATGCCTTAATATACTATGACGTTTTTTGAGAAATTTATGCCTTACTATACTATGACGTTTTTTGAGAAATTTATGCCTTACTATACTATGACGTTTTTTGAGAAATTTATGCCTTACTATACTATGACATTTTTATGCCTTACTATACTGTGACATTTATTGAGAAATTTATTCCTTACTATACTATGACATTTTTATGCCCTAATATACTATGACATTTTTGGACATTTTTATGCCCTACTATACTATGACGTCTTTTGAGAAATTTATGCCTTACTATACGATGACATTTTTTGAGAAATGTATGCCTTACTATACTATGACATTTTTATGCCTTACTATAATATGACATTTATTGAGAAATTTATGCCCTACTGTACTATGACGTTTTTATCATATTTTATGGCTTATTATACTATTACGTTTTTTGACGTTTTTATGCCTTACTATACTATGCCATCTTATGCCTTACTATACTATGATCTTTTTTGACATTTTTATGCCTTAATATACTATGACGTTTTTTGACGTTTTTATGCCTTACTATACTATGACGTTTTTATGCCTTACTATACTATGACGTTTTTTGAGAAATTTATGCCTTACTATACTATCACATTTTTATGCCTTACTATACTATGACATTTATTGAGAAATTTATGCCTTACTATACTATGACATTTTTTGACATTTTTATGCCTTACTATACTATGACATTTATTGAGAAATTTATGCCCTACTATACTATGACGTTTTTATCACATTTTATGGCTTATTATACTATTACGTTTTTTGACGTTTTTATGCCTTACTATACCATGACATCTTTATGCTTACTATACTATGACGTTTTTTGACATTTTTATGCCTTACTATACTATGACATTTATTGAGAAATTTATGCCCTACTATACTATGACATTTTTATCACATTTTATGGCTTATTTTACTATTACGTTTTTTGACGTTTTTATGCCTTACTATACTATGCCATCTTATGCCTTACTATACTATGACATTTTTTGACATCTTTATGGCTTAATATACTATGACGTTTTTTGAGAAATTTATGCCTTACTATACTATGACGTTTTTTGAGAAATTTATGCCTTACTATACTATGACATTTTTATGCCTTACTATACTATGACATTTATTGAGAAATTTATTCCTTACTATACTATGACATTTTTATGCCTTAATATACTATGACGTTTGTTGACATTTTTATGCCTTAATATACTATGACGTTTTTTGAGAAATTTATGCCCTACTATACTATGACGTTTTTATCATATTTTATGGCTTATTATACTATGACGTTTTTTGACGTTTTTATGCCTTACTATACTATGACATCTTTATGCCTTACTATACTATGACGTTTTTATCATATTTTATGGCTTATTATACTATGATGTTTTTTGACATTTTTATGCCTTAATATACTATGACGTTTTTTGAGAAATTTATGCCTTACTATACTATGACGTTTTTTGAGAAATTTATGCCTTACTATACTATGACATTTTTTGAGAAATTTATGCCTTACTATACTATAACATTTTTTGAGAAATGTATGCCTTACTATACTATGACGTTTTTATCATATTTTATGGCTTATTATACTCTTACGTTTTTTGACGTTTTTATGCCTTACTATACTATGACGTTTTTATCACATTTTATGGCTTATCATAATATTACGCTTTTTGATGTTTTTATGCCTTAATATACGACACCATTTTTTGAGAAATTTATGCCTTACTATACTATGACATTTTTATGCCTTACTATACTATTACATTTTTTGACATTTTTATGCCTTACTATACTATGACATTTTTTGAGAAATTTATGCCTTACTATACTATGACGTTTTTAACATATTTTATGGCTTATTATACTATTACGTTTTTTGACGTTTTTATGCCTTACTATACTATGACATTTTTAAGCCTTACTATACTATGACATTTTTATGCCTTACTATACTATGACATTTTTAAGCCTTACTATACTATGACATTTTTATGCCTTACTATACTATGACATTTATTGAGAAATTTATGCCTTACTATACTATGACATTTTTATGCCTTACTATACTATGACATTTATTGAGAAATTTATGCCCTACTGTACTATGACGTTTTTATCACATTTTATGGCTTATTTTACTATTACGTTTTTTGACGTTTTTATGCCTTACTATACTATGACATTTATTGAGAAATTTATGCCTTACTATACTATGACGCTTTTAACATATTTTATGGCTTATTATACTATTACGTTTTTTGACGTTTTTATGCCTTACTATACTATGACATTTTTAAGCCTTACTATACTATGACATTTTTATGCCTTACTATACTATGACATTTATTGAGAAATTTATGCCTTACTATATTATGACATTTATTGAGAAATTTATGCCTTACTATACTATGACATTTTTTGACATTTTTATGCCTTACTATACTATGACATTTTTATGCCTTACTATACTATGACATTTTTATGCCTTACTATACTATGACATTTTTAAGCCTTACTATACTATGACATTTTTATGCCTTACTATACTATGACATTTTTAAGCCTTACTATACTATGACATTTTTATGCCTTACTATACTATGACATTTATTGAGAAATTTATGCCTTACTATACTATGACATTTTTATGCCTTACTATACTATGACATTTATTGAGAAATTTATGCCCTACTGTACTATGACGTTTTTATCACATTTTATGGCTTATTTTACTATTACGTTTTTTGACGTTTTTATGCCTTACTATACTATGACATTTATTGAGAAATTTATGCCTTACTATACTATGACGCTTTTAACATATTTTATGGCTTATTATACTATTACGTTTTTTGACGTTTTTATGCCTTACTATACTATGACATTTTTAAGCCTTACTATACTATGACATTTTTATGCCTTACTATACTATGACATTTATTGAGAAATTTATGCCTTACTATATTATGACATTTATTGAGAAATTTATGCCCTACTATACTATGACGTTTTTATCACATTTTATGGCTTATTATACTATTACGTTTTTTGACGTTTTTATGCCTTACTCTGCTATGACATCTTTATGCCTTACTATACTATGACATTTTTTGAAATTTTTATGCCTTAATATACTATGACCTTTTTTGAGAAGTTTATGCCTTACTATATTATGACATTTTTATGCCTTATTATAATATTGACATTTTACGCCTTACTATACTATGACGTTTATTGACATTTTTATGCCTTACTATACTATGACGTTTTTATGCCTTATTATACTATGACGTTTTTTTTACATTTTTATGCCTTACTATAATGTGATGTTTTTTGAGAAATTTATGCCTTACTATACTATGACATTTTTATCACGTTTTATGGCTCATTACACTATGACATTTTTTGACATTTTTATTTGTCGATATACTATGACATTTTTAAGACATTTTATTCCTTCATACATGTTTTAATAGCTAGACCTAAATGTTAGTATATCATATTGTTCCAAGTTCTAACAGGTTTCATATTTAATTTTTAAATGTATAGGCCATTCCATACATATATGTCATATCTGGATATATATACACATATGTTACGTTTGTCTATGGTCATTCCTGAATGTAAATTCAGAACCTATATGTTATTAAACACTTTGGTAAATCACATTAAAAACCCAATCTCTTTGTCTTTGAGGGGTGGTGGGGTTGTTGTGTCCTTGTTGAGAATGTTGAGACCAAACCTACACCCTTGAGCCTACAGTTATGGCTTTAATTTGGGCCCATGCATTAAGTTTTCATAACCCCAGATGTCAGCAAAGTGAGATTTTAGTAAATATCTACCTAACTATTACCATGAGAACTATACAGTAGTTGAAATATTTTCAAATATAATGTTTCAGCAGATCTAGCTCTGTAATTCTGGAGAACACTGTGACACATGATGAATATTGAGCCATATACAAAGAATTTGAATATTCCTGTGTCTTCACACAGAAATCATGACCTTCCTCTGTCCTCTATCTTGTGTCGAACGCTGCTGATGAGGTTGCGTAACCCACTACAGGAAATATTGGTCACACTGCAGGAATTAAGACATGTAAGGCAATCTTTATTGCATATGGATGACATGGCCTAGCGTTGCACCCCCACCACTAATGTGATCTGACATGTAGCTTACTAATGGCTGCGCTTACATCTGTCCACACACGGTTCTTCATTTATCATGGGGTATATGCACTCGCTGCTAGAAGCCATTTCCACTGTTAGTTTGTCAAGTAGAGGAAAGAGGAGTGGATGAAATTACAATTTTATCAGTGGACATAGACTTTACCTGTTTCATTGCATTTCATCACTTGCTTTCATTTGGGAGCACAAAGCCGTGAGAGCAGGTACTTCCTGCAGTTTAATTCATTTGTCATGTCACTGAAACTACAACTGTGTTTGGGCTTTTTGTTCACCTAACAGCTCCCATATAGAAAATCAATTAAGACTTATTTTAAAAGCAGGCGTTAACTGCTCCCACTTGTCTTTTTATCTGACTTCTTGCCCAAGAATATCTCCCTTTCTTTGCCAAGGGCTAGCTCTGGGCTGAGTCCAGGTTGCCTGCATTTGAGAGGAGCTTGAAATGTCACAACAACATACAGGTAAGTGTTTTATTTACAGGACGACAACATTTGGATATATCCACTTGATTTCTAGCTGCAGTAAAAACATGCTGCAACACAGGCCAACCTGGAGCACGCCCACCTCTACTGACATGAACAGGTGTGACCGTTCCTCACTACACAGCATACTGGGATTTTGCTCCATATAATGTCTGTTGGACTCTTACATGAAAGTAAACAAAAAAGAAAGAACCCACGTGGACATTTGATGTTTGGTGGCAGAATAACATGTTGCATCCCCTGGAAAGAGCACAGCGGGTGTCCATTTCAGGAAAAGAGGCTCTGGAGAGTGTTCCTCTTTACACAGTTCAAGTATGCACATATGCCAGGCGAAAACCATTCACACGTTACAAACTAAAAGCGACATTTATAGCAGCAAACTGAGAACAGCTTTCAGAGGGAAACACAAATAAACTGAGCAAAGTGAGACACTGGGAAGCAAGGATAAGCCTCATTACTATATATTTGCTAGTGAGTAATGTCTCCTGCACATGAAATGTACACTAGATTCTGTGCCCAGAGTCTTTGCGATACAGTAACGGCTGATCCAGTCCCTCAGTTCAGTCCAGCTCTCTTCAGGCAGGTTGATGAGGACATCTGTGACAACATGTACTGTAGTAGTCTGCCCTTTAAAACATTTTGACTCTTTACCTGAACAGCAAAAAAAAAAAAAAAAATGGACTAAGACACATTCACACATCCACTTTGTGTAAATCTGAACTGCTTTGCAACACAACGAAAAATGCAAACGGAGGGTTTGACCACAGAGAAGTCCAGGACGAGCCCACGCTGTAAGTACTTCATGCCAAATCTGTGAGACCAGATGACAATGATCTGGATCGGAAGTGCAAATCAACCCCAGAAACTTAATCTGGAACTACTTTTTTTTTTCTTTTAGTCAAGTCCTATCAAGGTTACAACATTGCATCACTTTAAGTTAACCCCTGTTGTGTGCTGAGGGGCTACAAAAGGAAATTCAATGAGATGTAACCAGTCTTTTGTGCCTCATTTCCACAGATCGCAGAGTTTAACAGGGAATCCATATTTGATGCACAGACACTCATACCTCCCCTGCACCACACCCCTGTCTTCTGCTGCCTGCTGACTTCAACCCTCATGAGCAACTAGGCTGCAGCAGTGGCCTTATGTTACAATTCTCAGGCATTTTGAAAGATATATTATGATGTATGTGTATGTGGAGCTAAGAGAGGTGGGAGTGGTCAGGACATCTAGGAGCTCCTGTAGCTGTTGAAATGTCTCCTAAGAGGGTTATTTAATAAAGTCCATGAACAGATCCACTGGCTTCATCATTTTCTTTTCCTGCTCCAAACAATGTGGAGCCGTTCCCCTGCCTCTCTCTTTCCATTTCCCTTCTATTTTTCAGTCTCTCATTTTTTTCCTCCTCATGTCTCACACAGTCGAGTTCAAGGACACAACGCTGTACAACATATGCAAAGGGAGTATCCTTCTTCTTCCTCCTCTTTTCTCACTTCCATCTTTCCATTTAATTCGGTTCTGTCGCTAATTTATCCATTTGGGAACAGCTCAGGTAAAAAAAACAGAACAAAACAGGAAAAAAAAAAAAACGATCCATGTCCATTTTCCTTCAATTCCAACAATCCTGCCTTCGGGATTGGCCAGAGGGTGCTGTCAGTCATGTGAAGAGAGCCAGTCAGTAGGTGGGGAGAGATGAGGCGGAGGGCTGCAGGGAGCCGGAGGAGTTTGAGCGTCTCATGTGAGGGAGGAGGTAGGTGTCCGAGCACAGCTGGTGAACGTCGAACCTGTCCTCCTTGCGGTACGCCAGACAGCGCCGGATAAATGCCTGCAGAGCAGAGGAGGACATTTTAGAAAATGAGCAGCAGGCTGTATGTGTGTGAGTGTCTGTGGGTGTTCGCGTGTGTGTGCGTGGACTCTCTAATTTACTTCAAGATAAAATAGAGCAGAAGAGTCTACTGCTTTCCGTCTATCTGTTGGCAAAGGCCGCACTTTAAACTGCTCTTATCACAGTTACACAACAGAGTTGATTCAGATGGTTGAACATGTGTCAACATGTGACTGGATTGTCAAGCTGTCTGACATTAATACTTTAATTATAGTGTGTAAATGCGTTTTAATAAAGTAACTAAAATGTCAACACAAACACACAAACGATGATGTATTCAAATGAGACGATAAATTATCAGACATTTTGCTTTGTTGTTTGTACTGAGGTGACCTTTTCAGCAATTTAATCAACTGCGCCCAAAGACAGACATTCCCATGTGGTCACTTCTTCTATTAATGTTTTTAAATTGAATTTAGAGAATATTTACATCTTATTTTCCCACCCATAATTCCTACTATGACAATATGATAAGTAATGGGAAGATGTTATTTACAAGGTCATTTTCTGGATTAACAAGGGGAGTAGTCACAGAAGTTAAAGCATTTTTTTTAACATGAAGTAAAAGTGACATAATGAATGTTTTCTTTTAAGTGTATGGCGTTGATATGTTTATGCGTGTGTGCGTGTGTGTGTGTGCGTGTGTGTGTGTGTGCGTGCGTGCGTGTGTGTTACCTTGGCCTCTGTGCTGGCCTGTGGTTTAGCAGGGAACTGGACCTCTGTGGCTTTGAGGATGGTGTTTTCCTGGAGAATGTCTTGTTGAGACTGGTTGTGACCAAACGGCTGGAGAAAACAAAAAATACATTAAAATGACCACGATCCAATGTGTTCTCCATTGCTTCAACTATCTAGCAGTTCTCTCATTGATACTGAACTCAAGACAACAGACACACAGCTACTGTGTCCAAATCTTTTCTTCCACATTTCAAAGCAATGCCTCGACAGATTGATATAAGTGGCTCACACACCGTTTGAATCCACATGCATTAGTGTTAATCTTTACTCTCTAGTGATGTACAAATTGTTTAGTTCATTTGCTCCTTCCAGAGTGCTGCACCTTGCGTCCGTAGAGGCACTGGAAGAAGATCACTCCCACAGACCAGACGTCGACCTTGTTGGAAATCTTAGGCGGCTCTTTCCCCACAACAAAACACTCTGGAGGAAGATACCTGAAAACACAAACAACAGTATCCATGCCAATCCATTTAATAGAAGAGTTCAAACATATTTTTTTTTAACTGTTCCATGTTTATTTCCAACCATATCATTTTTAGAAAAGAACACACAATTCACTGCCCATAATAATGACAATAGCACAGTGTAGGAGATTCTGTTACACTGTGTCAGTCTGAGGGGGGTTTGTGTGTGTGTGTGTGTGTGTGCGTGTGTGTGTGTGTGTGTGTGTGTGTGTGTGTGTGTGTGTGTGTGTGTGTGTGTGCGTCTGTGTGTGTGTGTGTGCGTGTGTCTCACCAGTAGGTGCCGGCCCCCTGTGATGTGAGGTCCATCCCATCCACACCATAGTTATCATCGTCCATGATTTTTGACAGGCCAAAGTCTGTGATTTTGATTTCTCCACATGCAGTACCATCCACCAATAAGATGTTACCTGTTCACCACACAGACCCTGAGACTCAGTACATAGTGTTTCACCCCAGGTTAACAAGCAAAGCAACCAGAGCGACAGGAAAGATCTTAATAACTGACAACAGTGTATGTCTATCCAATTTTAAATTACCTACATTTAACTAACACTTAACTAAGTAAATTAATCTGGAAGCAGAAACTGGTTTGTAATATTCGCATGCTTTTTGCACATATGACCCACCTGGTTTGAGGTCGTAGTGGATGATGGGAGGTTTGATCTCGTTGAGGTAGCGCAGGGCGCTGACAATCTGCATGACGATGGAGCGAGCCTCCTTCTCTGACATCAGCTTGTTTTG
Organism: Seriola aureovittata; assembly: GCF_021018895.1. NCBI lineage: Eukaryota > Metazoa > Chordata > Actinopteri > Carangiformes > Carangidae > Seriola > Seriola aureovittata. The sequence continues at coordinate 21,576,957 of NC_079375.1, read as the reverse complement.
TTTCAGGTAGAAGTCCAGGTCGTTTCCTTCACAGAACTCCAGCACTGTACAGAACCTGGAGCACAGAGGGCGGAGACACACAGTTACACACTGTACACACACAACACTGTCAATAATCTATTGATCCCTAACTAGAAAGTTTACAGTATCATCAGTCTGGGTGAGTAACACAGGCCACCAGTGTCTTTAACTCTTTTGGGTGGAGGCAACTGCACCTCACATGCTCTATTGATACTTGAAGCTAATCTATGCATCTGTCTGTTTGTTATACCCATTTATCTATCTATACATCCATATGTATATATATATATATAACATATTTATTATTGATTTCATCAAATTCCTCTTTGTTGAAATGTCCCAAAAAATTACTTCTTTTTAATTGATTGAGACACAATTTCCCAACAGTTCAGTTTGTTTCACCAGTTTTATTAGTCATTTTCACCTAAAACGTTTTTAGTGTTTTGACATATTAATTACATCAGCGTTAAATGAAACGCAGTGTTTTTATGTGTTGACTGTTTGAAAGAGTGTTAAAAAAAAATTACGGTAAATTTATTAATACAGTTAATTCAGAAAAGATTATTCTCTCAGTTGAGTGACAATCTCATCTTTCTGTCTTTGAACAGTTAACTATCGTCTCAAAAGGCAGAAGGCAACGGCCTCACTCATTGCGCCACAGAGCCAAGTATATATTTACATAACAACGAGCACAGCTATTACCAAACGGCATTGATATAACCCCTCGTGGCGTTTATTTAACACCTGATTGTGCTTATGTAACATCTTATGGCGCTAAAACCAGGCGAATTCTGGCGATCCAAACGCCCTCCTCAGTGACACACACTGTGCAGTGGACAGGTCTGATTTGGAGCTCTGTGTATTTGTGCCTGAACATGATGAGACGATGAGGTGAGCAGTGGGCGACTTAGGAGGCGGGCTGTCGGCTGCCCAGCCAATTAGAAGTTAGAAACGATTTTTGGAAATTTCTTCGCTATTTTTTTCTTGTCTTTTCTTAACTTTTGATTGGGTGGGCGAGACGTGCCGTTAGCTACCGCCAGCCTGGCTTCAGAAATAACTTCCATTGTCAGAACATGTTGTTGCTGATTCATACATTTTTCTGTCACTCGCTTTTACAATTTACTCTTTCCCAATCTGATAACACCCCTATGATGTTCGCTCTCATTTGCAGCTCTGAAGCGGGCCTCCAGGCAGATTACAACTTGTGCATTTTTTGAATATTCACTGTGTAGGGCCCTCACACAGGTTTGACTCTTACTCATGTAAAACATGTTGTTTAAAACTATAGCAAAGGATGCTTTTTAACCCAGTGCTGTGTAAAAAACAACCTCAGGATATGTGGACCCAGCAGGGCTGCAGCTGGCAGAGGTCAGAGGTGACTCACGTGTCAGTGTCCAGGGAGAAGTAGTCATACAGTTTGACTATTCTGGGATGGTCCAGCTGCTTGTGTATCCGGTACTCCCTGCATGCATGCCTGGAAGGAAATAATTGTCAACGTAATGCATGTGTTACTGCAGCAACATTTTGTCTTTGCACATCAAAGTCATTTGTGTGGATGAGACCTACTTGTGGTAGTTCTCCTTCTTCTCCTCTCTCCAGTTCTTGTTGAGTTGGTGGATTTTAACAGCTGCATAGCGCTGCTCAAACAGGTCAAAAGCCTGTGTGTGGCAAGAAAACAAATACACACACATTTGTCTTTAAGCACACTTTACACACGGAGAGCGAGTGAGAACAGGAAACAACTAGTGAAGCACTACAGACATTACCTTATAAACTTCACTGAAGCCGCCCCTGCCCAGCAAGTGCAGCAGCAGGTACCTCTCATTCAGAGTAGGATGGTCTTTAAACCTGTGTGCGGAGGAACAGAAATGTTTAGTATAATCAGGGAACATGAGGAGGAAATGCTCATCGCTTTGATCTGGCAAATGTAACGTTGTCTTTGAAACAACCGATTTGCAAAGACAGATGATTGTGCTGCTTTTCTGGGTAATTACATCAACAACTTTAAATTACATCCGACAGACGTTCTCCACTAATGAAATGTTTTTTTTATTTGAAGTGCATTTAATATCATCAAATGATTGATGATTTACATTCATTACTTTACATTCATTCATTACACTTGCTGAGCGGACTTACGCTGAGCTGTCCTCGTTGTTTATCCTCTTCAGCTCTCTGATGTGGAGGTTCCTCACCCGCTCCAACCGCTCCAGCTCTGCTTGAATCTCAGCTTCCTCCTACACACACATCATGAGATGTATCATTTTGCATTTCAATTCTGTTGGTGTTAAAATATGCATGTAGAGAAATCTCATTTATGCAATTAAACACTTTGTCAACAAATAAAGCCGAGTGTGGGAGAAACCTCTGCACCACTGAAGTTACTCTCTTTCTGTTTTGATGAACGATTTCACTTGGTAAACTGAGTGTTATGTAATTCACACCTGGTAGATTGGTGCATGGGAAACTATGCAGACTGTCAACATTTGCAACAGTCGGACCTTTTTCAACATCGTCTTTTCACATGATTTCACCAAATGAAATGTCTTCCGGGCCTAATGTGTTCTTATTGATTGACTGGTGGAGTGATTAATGAAGCGATTTCTTTTCCTGCTGACCTTCTTCAGATGTCCAAGGCGGAGCTTAAAGATCTCTTCCTGCTCGTGGTACTCAGCGAGGGTCAATCTGCCAAAATATAGAGAAAAGTCAAAACCTACTGACGGAAACATTCATTCACAAAAGATTCAAATCTATTTCATCTTTCAATGATTCTTCTAATCCTCCAATTGAAAACAGAATCAAAGTCCCACACTTTCCCAAACATCGTCTTTAACCCATGATGTATTGATGATGGATTGACACAGATACTGTGTATCTGACACCTCTGATACGGATCATCTTTATGAGTCTCTGCTTTCTATATAAACAGTGGTAATAATAAATGGAGGTAACATGCAATACTTTATGTTGGAGGGCAGCTCGTAGTAAACTGCAGAGAATAACAATACAAACAGGATACGATCATCCTTCACATCCTCCACTGACAGAACTCATTTATTGCAGGAAACTCACAGCTGGGGCAAGGAGGGCTTGAGGAAGGGGTCCGAATCGTTGCCGTTGACCACCTTGGTTTTACGCTGCTTGGGTTCGGAGGTGGAGGCCACAGAGAGGGAGGGGGACGCAGGGTTTGGGGGCTTCCTCTTGGCCAGCAGCTTCCTCTGTCGCTCTATGTCCTCCCTCTGCTGGTTGATGCCCTCCTGTTGCCTGTACACAGTCGGACGCACAGAAGAAGGGAAGGGAACAGGTGAGATGGGAAATACTGGAGCAGATGATTAACAGCTTTTCGCATGTTTTCTCCTGGCTGTAAAGAGGAAGACGCTTTTATAATTCACCTGTTAGGATCCTTCAACATCATATCTAATGCAATGTCCAATGCAAAATATAAACAACTGAGATTAAGAATGGTGGATGCGTTTGCAGTCTCTCACTTGATCAGGTTCTGGAATGCATATCCGTCGGTCCACTGCTCCGTGTAGGACGCTCCATGTCTGACGGTGGTGAAGTGACCGAGACGGAGGCGATCCTGCATGCTCTTCTCACGACACGACTGCTTCTCCTGCGTACTCTGTGCACAAAACCACGGACACACACACACACATATAATCAAAAATGATGGACAGTAGTGCTGAAGGTGTCTCAACTGTAGCAGCTAAAGGGAAGAGAGAGTGTTTATCTATTCGGTTTAGGATTCAAACTTGCAAAACATTCCTGTGACAAGCTGTCACCTCTATGTTATATCTACATTACACTTATTCATTTGGCAGACGACGTATAAATGAGACGCAATCCAAACCAAACCACAGCAGATCAAGGTAGATTTCCACACAGAATAAAGGTGTAATAGCTAGCTATATTTATTCTTTTAAAATACAGAACTGAATTCTCCAGATATACTGAATCCCAGTTAAGCAATATTTTTACCCTAAATCCCACCACCACCACTCTGCTGTTCTGTGTGGCTCAAAATGGTGTCGACTTAAAGAAAACAGGTGGCGAGGGAAGAGATTCAAAGCTCTACAAACCACAAGAGAGTTTTCCCCTTCATTAGTTGTGGACCAAAGCGAAGCTAAAACACCAGAAGATATCGGAGCAGGATGCCTGTGTTGCTCCATTTCTGCTGCAAGTGTAAGTCTCCACTTTTTTTTTTTTTTTAACCGCCTTTTAAGCGATGAGCTTCATTTCTTCTGCATCTTGCTAATACATTAGCTGAACATTTATAACTATTTCTAACTGATATAGTATATCTATCTATTTTTCCCAAGCTTTAAATTCCAGATGTTTTGAAGTGAAGATGGACGTACAATGGACGAGAGGATGGATTCAAAAACACAAACCTTTTCTATAAGCAGTTTCTTGCTCATGGTGATGCACTTGTTTAGCCTCTCCTTGTATTTCTCCAGGAGTTTTTGCTGTTCGTCGATCTGTCTCCGCAGGTCACAGTTAGCCTGTTAAAGAAAGACAGTGGGTAGATGTTTAACTCTGGTTGTGTAGGAAGAAATATAATACAACTAAAACATACAATAACATACTCCTGTGCACTTATCATCAAAACACAGGACACAGACACAGAACTCACCCTGAGCAGGTCATCTATCCGTCCCTCTTTCTTCTCCAGGTCCAGACTCTTGTTACTCTCCAGAGCAGCGAGTTTTAGCCCTGTTAGCTCCGTCTACGAGAGCAGACAGAGACATACCAGTCAGAGGTGTATTAATAAATGTACAATGAATACTTCAAGTGTGTCAAATCAGTGTGTTTTCTGTGAGCATCACATTACCTGGACAAACTTGCTGGCTTTGGGATTGTGTTCCCCAAAACACAGACTCGTAGGAGAGGAGCTATTCTGCCGGATCTACAGACAAAGAGGTTTTGTTTAACCTTGTAGCGACACACAGAGCAGAGACTCAGATCCACCTCATTTACCAGTAACTCATCAGAAATTCTTCTGTGTAAGGTTTTTCTACTGTTTGTCGAACACTCACGATTGAGCCGGGGGCAGAGTGTGAGTTCTGTGGAGAGCGGCGAGCTGATGGGAGCCCTCTGACTGGACTGGAACCATTTCCCCCCTGGAACTTTGCAGAGAAAACAAATGGGCAGATGTGACAAATCTGGTTTGAAATTATACAAATCATGAAATATTGGTGTAACACTAGTTGTTGTAATACTCACATCAAAGTAGTCGCTGATCTTGGGCCCACGTGTGGAGGTCTTCCCTGCAGAAGAAATTTGACCAAAGATTTAATGCAGCCTAGCCGCAATACATGATACATTACAGTGATTTTCAACAGGTATTAGTCATACCTTGACTACTCTCTGAATAGGTGTCAGCTTTCCTTTTCCTCCCTCTGGACGATTCAGAGTGCTTCTTCTCCGGGGTCTGTAAATCGATATGAAATAGAGGAAGAAAGAAAAAAAAAGAAGCATAAATCCCTTGTGTTTAACCTAATAAAGCAGGATTCAGTGGTGGTGTTCAGCAGGAAAGAGCAGCAGGAAGGAGAAGTACATACTGAGTAGGCAGGGGAGCTCCCTCTTTTCAAATCAGAGTTCTAGGAAGAGAAGAGAAGCAGAGGTGGAGGTAGTGGGAGAGACAGAAAAGACGAGTGGGCATGGAAAAAACTGAGAACTGACAACATGTATCTGTGTCTATCTGTGTAATAACAAGTGTCATATTTAATTTCAGAAATAATAGTCATGCATGTATGTTCCAACAAGACTATATCTGTGTTTTTACCTCTGACTCCTTGTCGCTAGATGAGCCCAGGCTGCCATAGCTGTGGTTAGAGGACTCATTGGCCAGACCCTGCACACAGTGAGAATTCAATCAAATACCTGAACACATACAACATGAAAATAGACAGCGCAGGTGTGTAGTGACTTCATGAAAGAGAACCGATAATGAAACAAAGCCTGAAGCCTGTAGTCTGCCATGTCTGTAAATCCAGATCTTCAGTTATTAGGTGTGTCACTTGGCCCTTTTCCATCTCACGAACATTTCCAGGAACTCTGTATCCTTTTAAGGAAAACAGGAACTTTTACCTGCTTTTCCACCATAGGAATTTAGGTTTGGTTTTTGTTGCTTGTGCCCAAAAAGTCCCTGCCCCTGATTCTGTGACTCTCTGATCGTCTACCAGCTACCATGGAAGAGTTAGTCACTGTTGTTAGTCACTTGTGAACACAACCCTCGAGACTGCTTCAACTTATGTACAGCATTCTTACTGCTGCAAGCAAGCAAGCACTGGCTGTTGCTAGTACTATATTAGAACTTGGGGATGGAATTTCTAGTCATTGCCTTTAGTTCCCGGGTAAACTGTGTTTGTGTGCGGTGTATGACGTATCTCAAAAATGGGGCTTTAGTTTGTCTGTGCAGCTGTTACCTTAGCACCTCCACTGGTGCTCCCAGTGCTGCCTACTGTGTTGCCACTGACAGCTCCTGTGAACCTGGCCTCCAGCAGCTCCTGTCTCCTGGGGTCCAGGCTGTGCAGCTCCTCCATGGGGCCTGGCATGGGCAGGGGGGGGGGGGGTGGTGGGTGGGGGTGGGGTGAGCAGAGTAAGGTTACATGCTTACATTATCACCATTACTAACAAACAGTAGCGAGTAGCAGTACAAGGAATCAGAGGGAAAAACATTCCTCCGACAAAATTACTAGAAAAGAATAAAAAATGAGCTCGATGAGAAGGAGCGGAGGACAGTATCTGGGGGAGGATTAGAGAAAATTGGAGTGATTAGAGGATAAAAATAGAAAATGGATTTAACTGTAGGTGCAGTAGGTAGCTCTTTAAAAGATGCACTTTCATTCGATGATGGGAGATACTTTAGATGAGTGACACTGCATTTCTAACTTAAGCAGGAAGGTCGTTCTGCCACTGGGGAGCCAGAAGGGAGAAGAGTCAAGGCCAGGCGTAGTGAGTCCACCAGTTTGTCATCACCGAAATCTTCAACCAGCCCCTCCATGTTCTCATTAGTAAGACTGACACAATGGCCTCTTTGCACAGCACTAAACAAGTCTCTGACATTTAGGGATCTCAGTAACTCAGAAGCCTTGCGGACAGAGCACAATAACATCTGAGATAAGGACACTGGGAGTTTTGTCCTGAAGTAAAATCTTTTGACATGCTGCAATGTCAATGAAAAATACATCAGGGCCTTTCAGTAGCTGTGTGTCTCATTTAAATGCTACACATGTGCAACAATGTTCCTTACGCTGTTGAAACAGGACACAGCTTTTAGTTTTATAGGCCATTGAGGCTTTCTAAAAGCCTAGTTTTACATTTAAATTTCCTCAGTATATAGCCAGATTTGCAGATGCCAGAGTGGTAAACCTTTGCAGCTGTACACCAGAACAACAATATATATATATAAAATGACTCTTATTACAAGCAGTAGGCTAACATATACACTGCCTGACTGGGCCCTGTTCTATGACAACCAGTTTCCAAGGAGAGACAGGCACAGGTCCTCTGCTCCCTGCTGGTTACTGCTGCTGCAAGTGTTTGTTTCCTTATTGGACATTTCCTGGCTGTCATCTTTACATAGCTTCTGGCACAGGGGCAAGCCCTAAAAGGCATAATGGACATTATGAAACCCTTGTGCAGTGAAACAGAGAGCACACAACAAGGCCTTTGTGAGGTTATCTAAGGACAGGGCAGATAGGGATTTGGGTTAATTAATCTACATAGTTAGAGCTTTATATTACAGCATTATTTTCGTTTCTTATTGTGTTAGTGTTAAGAATCTCAAGTTGAAAATAACAATATCCTCGATACAGTAATTACAACGTTGATTTACGTTTATAACGACTTGTTAGCACCATCGCTGTCTGCATGTTGTTGTACGTATATTATGACCTATAACTACTACTTAGCTGGAAGATTGGAACCAATTGTTCCCAATTATAAACACTGTTTTTGTCACATCATATCCAGCAACTCTGTAACATCGAAGTAAATAACATCTCCACAGCTTGTGGAAAACAATTGAGGAAAAACAGATGGCTCAAAACTGGCCAAAAAGTAAAATAAAACGGGGCCTATTCTCAAGTTCTTAGTAGCAGGGACATGCATTGCAATGCATTCATGGATACATGCATTGCTACGATGTTTAATATCCAACTTGATGCTGTTGAAAGGAGGCGAATGTTACAAACTGATACAAAAACATTGGTATCGCATCAACGGCTACGACCAACAAGAAAATCGTGTAACTGATAATCACACAAACAAAACAACAAGCTAACGCTGCCGCTGTGCAAACATGATAGCTTGCTGCTACTTAGACTGGCCATCAACTGAACTGACAGCTGACGTTTGGCTTCCAATTCACGGCATCAGTAAACTTGACATCCATTTTTACTTCAACAAACGTTAGCTCGACACAGCCGAAACGATCCACTTCTCCTACAAAGAACACACTTTAAAGGAGAATAAGGGTCGGTCGTGCACTTGGTGAGCTGATATACCTTCCTTGCTCTTTGCGGTCGCCGTTATATGTTGTTGAGAAATCGTTGGGGACGAGGAGAGCTGCGACCAAGATGGCGTCGCCTCCAAACTTCCACCACCACTTCCACTGTTACTTTGGACACTCATGAAGCCACTTTACCGCCGAGAGGAGCCAGCGTACACACTGCCGTTCGCGGAAATCCCAAACTTGCGTCCATCGACACCTGCTGTAGCCAAAAAGGCCGTTAAACGACAGTTAGTCCTTTTTTGTGTTGCTAGACGTCTCGCATGTTGCGACCCGTGCGGGTCCTGCGGAGGAGCGGCTTCTTTAGACTCTCGCTGAAACGGATCCAATGTAACCTTTGCATGATGACCGCACCGCGCGCCTGTCAGCATCCAGTTCGCGAGCGGAGCTTTGATTCTAGTAGGCGAGGCTATCGCGAGGCTGGCGCGCACCTAGCAGCGCGATGGGGGATGGCATGACACCGAAACAGACACTGATCTGGGATCATTTTACCCTCCTCCAAACTAGCCCGAGGTTCACTGGAAAGCACAACTCGCTTCGACCTCAGAGCAGCCTCTTGTTTTGGCGAAAACAACAAACACCCCGAAAAAATGGCCGAAAGTTGCTGTCTGCTTGAGGAGAACGAAGGAAAACAGAAACACACACACACACGCGCGCACGCACGCACGCACGCACGCACGGGTGCACACTATACAGTAATATAGTATTAGTGTACTGTAGTACTAGTGCACATAATATATACATATGTATATATATGTGTGTGTGTATGTATGTAGCCTATGTATGTGTGTATGTGTATGTATATGTATATTTTATATATATATATATATATATATTGTTTTTTTCAGAAATATATATATATATATATATATATGTATATATTTACGTATGTATTAAGTATTGTAATGTATATTGTTTCAGACGTGTACAGAACTGTAAATGCATCATGTACAGTAGTCTACAGTATGTCCTCTGTGTGTGACAGAGAGTGTGCATGTGCTTGTGTTTGTGTACGTGTGTGTGAGTTAGTGAATATGTGTATGTGAGTGTATGTGTTAGGTAGGGCTGTGGTCTTGATATGCTGTTTTTCAGTCTTGAAATACAAATTGCAGGGAGGGGAGTGCAGGTGGGAGGATAGTGATGTGGTCTGGGCTATAGGGTCTTTTGTTCCAAATTTGGTGCAGTGCATCAAAATGCCTTTGCCTTCTTGTAGGGCAGCATACACAAAACACAACACGCACACACACACACACACACACACACATACACACATAGAGAGAGAGAGAGAGCGAGAGAGAGAGAGAGAGAGATAGCAAGAGAGAGGGAGGGAGAGAGAGTGTAGGCCAAAGAGTTGAATGTTTGGCCTACATCCTATCCTTACATTCCTTTCCAATTTAATTTAAATGTAATGAATTTTTCTACTTTAAAATGCATTTACTGAAACCTAGACTGTGCACCGAGAGTAAGCAAATGTGTGTCTTTCCCAGGATGGAAAAGATGTTTAACCTCTAATATTTGAAAAGTTAATTCTAATGTAATTTTATTTGTTCAGATGAGCATTCAAAGTAATAGTACGCACAGTGTAAAAGGGTCTTTTGTCTGTCAAACCCCTGCTCCACTTGCAGTCAGATTGCATCAGGAACCACAGTGAGGCACAAACGGTCATACTGCACCTCATATGCACCTGCCCATGGTAACCTGATTTTTTTTGGTCACATGGTTTCCATGGTAACAGCAATAGTCTTGACAGGCAATGAAGATGGTTGTATAAGCAGTCTACTACATTACACTACTACACACACATGCACGCGCATACAGAGTCACACAGTTTGTGATGTCATTTCAGGTATGAAATTGGAGTTGTGTTATGAGGAAAGAGCTGACAGGTGCCTGATATTCAAGCAGCCGTCAGGACATTCCAGGAGCATCAAATGTCTGATGGAAAACTGGGAATGTTGGCTGACATTTTGAAAACTGCCTCCAGCTTGTGTATAAGACACACACCTGTGGGTTTCAACAATAATGGCGTTTTGAAAAGTAATAATAAAAGTTTGAAAATATAGTGAGAGTAAAGCAGTAAAGACATAGATATACAGTTGCAGAGGGTGTGGCGTTTTATCACAGTCTAAACAGTTTTTTAGAAGGTAAGTGCCCTCATCACAGAGGTGGAGACCTTCTTCTATAAAAACTCTTTCAGTTGTCAGAAAATAGGCTTGTCATTTTTGTCATGGTAGCAAGATTGCAAATACCAAAATACATGCATGCAATATACAGTTTTATAATACGCTTATATAATTGTTATTATATAATTATGTTATTGTATAATTTTTAATGATATGTATGACTGAGGTAATTACATTTTGGTAAATTTAAAAAGTACATGTGTAGACATAGACTGCCAAAACTGTAACTGAACATTTTGAAGTACTGAAGGTGATTACTTTAGAAAACATCGGTCTGTAAAGAGTAAAATAAAAAACAATATGGCAATTAGGACGTTGGCAGGATTTTTCAACTGACCAAAGCACATTCAGGTGCAAGTGAGAAAACACAGTGAATCCAATTAGTCATTCTTATTCAGAGTCAAAAGTATCTGATTCACTGCACAAACGAACTGCAAGAACTCACTGATGATCTAATGGTAGTCGGCAGGGAGCAGCATGTTACAGCATGTTACTTGAATATGATTTTAATACTATAAATGTAAGTATTTATTTTTACTGTTTTCATCCCCCCGTCATCTCAGGCTTAATCGGCCTTCCTCACAGCAGACAGCTGACATTGTGACCTGCCATTAATCACAGTAATCATGGCTCCATTCGGGTGTCCCAGTAAGCACATGCCGGCATGTACAGAACCTGGAAGAGGCACAGCTAAAGGGAATGCAGCCATAATTCATGTTATTAATCAAACCTGTGTGGTTCCTGCATAACATGTCAGAATGCTGCTGTGAAAATCACTTACGCTCCACTGGTCTCATTTCTTTGTTTGCTGTTGCCTTTTCCTGAACATTTTACCAGAGAGGTGACAGCTCCACTGTGTGAAACAACACAAGACAATATTACAAACATTAACATTCAGTTTGGCATGACCCATACTGGGGCTGTAGGGAAAGTCTCAGAACATACCAGGCCCCTTTCAAACATCCACCATCCAACATCAATCAAACATCAAAACTCGTTTTTGCTCATTATTATGAATTATTTTTTATTAAATGATATACTGTATGTACACCAAAATACATATTCACGTTCTTTTCAGATATGTGTATGAATATATTTACATTATTTAAGAGACTCATTAACAGACATTAATTATAAATATTCTAAACATTATTATCTAATCATTATTGTAGCTGAACTTGCTCAGCGAAAAATAAGAAATGTACACAGTTCTCGCAATTGCTTACAATAATAAAATCATAAATACATACATACAAACATTCAAAATTATGTTGTTGTTATTTGGAACTACATGTGTACAGTGTGCAGAATACTGTAGGTCCACTGAATAACAACATGTGTAAAACCCTCATTGTACTGCCACAAGAAAAAATAAAGGAAAAGAGTGTTTCCTTGGATTTAAACTGTTTAATTTCAGGGTGATGAGACTGTGTAATAAAACATGAAAAAATGAGAATCAGGAAAAGTAAAACAGTAATTCACAACATTCAAATATATGAAAGCATCAAATTAAAGCAAAAACAAGGGCTTAATCTAGTGCAGCTGAAATGACAAAATGATGTAGCAGGACGACGCATCTGGTTTTCAGTGACTGCAATAGTTATCAATAAATATCTTTTTGACAAATTTTGTCTTTTAAAGCATGCAAATATATGGATATAAAGAAATCAATTATGCGTGCACATAACTCTCAGCAGTTCGGTCTATACTTGTCCTCGAAGGCTCAGGAAAACATGTGGTTCTTCGGACGAAAGGCCTGTTTGTGCCTCTCGTACATGCTGACGTACGATCTGAGAAGGTCTTCCATTGTGTCGGCCTGAAAGAGGAGGAAATGGAGGTCTTTATCAGAAAAAACGTTTCATTTCAAAATCACCACTCTCTAATGGCTACATTAACACCTGCGGACAGACCGATTTATACAATAACATGTATCAGCTTCTTCTACGATTAATATTTCGACAATATATCCAATGAAATTCAAAAGGCCGGCCCCTCACCTGTGAGGTTTCACAGACGAAGTTGAACCCCCTCAACAGGGTGCCGATGGTCATCTCGAAGAAGTTGCCTGTGCTGTGGTAGTCGGTGATGCGGCTGAACGGGTGCATGATCAGCAGCTCCTATAAGATTGACACTATGCTTAAGCTTCATCAAGATGTAATGATTTGTTACTGATAAAAACAACCCACTGAAATGTGACAGACTAAACCAGAATAACAGAGTGAAATAAAATCCTTTATAAGACTGAATGTATATTGATACTAATAAGAAAACGAGTACATATATTTTATAAAAGGCTTATTGTACATACCTTGCTCTTTGGGTCTATTAAGCTGACACCCTGCTTGCTGATAGCAATCAAAACTGGGTTTGGGTAGCTAGATTCACAAGTTTGCTGCAAATGAAATCATAGATAATATGACAACAGTTTCCTGTTCGTTGCCTGCCAACTTTGCTTTCAATTCATCCTGATAACTCACTTTAACTTCAAAGAAGGCACAGCCGAAGGTCGGCCAACTTGAAATGGCTCTCAGGAAGGCGATTTTAGCCTCCTGCACCGTGATGCCACTCTGCTTGCTGTAGGAGGAGATGATGTGCTGCAAGTAGGAGAAAAATACTCAGTGAAAATCCCTCACACTGGAAACAGTCACGTATGAGCCAGCTCTCTCCTGCTCCTGCTGCCAAACATCCTTTTCTATTTTTATATGAAAGAAAAATCAACACATGTACATTTCTTCCTTTACCTTCTTCCACTCTTCAGCAGACATGATTTTTATTTGGTCAGCAGGAACCAGCTCCCTCAGCATCTTGGGGATCATGACAAACTGCGACCTGTCTGAATCCACGTTGCATCTGAACAGAAGCCCACCCAGGTTGATCATGTCCTCTTTGGTGTAACTGTGGTATCCTCGCAGGTACTTAGGCAGCTCCTACATGGAAGCAGAGCGGAGAAACTGCATCATGACGATTCTATGTAAATGAGTAAAAAGCCACCAGCACGATGAGGAGTGTGTGCGGTTGTGAATTGAATACTGTACCTGTGGGAAATGGAAGGTGAGGTCTGCGACCAGGTCTTTCCCGGGGCTCACGTTAAACCACAGCTTCCTCTTAAAGATCACCAGGTAGGGAACATTGGCATGGTTGCCTGGGAAACAAACCCTGAATTATAAATATGAAAATGCACTGGCATATAAAAAACTGACGGTGTTAGTATGATGCATTACCTTCTTTCACTCGTTTTCTTTCTTTCTTTGGGGCGTCTGAAGTCTGCCTTAAACTGTCAAAGAAATATTTCTGCTCATCCAAGCTCGTTATCTAAGAATAAAAAAATAATTATAACACATATATGTTAGGCCTTGGATATCCCAATTAGTATTTGTGAAAATGATTTTAAAATTACGAGTGGAGGAGATATTAAAATGTATGACCTAAATGTCTCATCTGTTTGTTCCTACATGAAAATTTGTAATTTTATTTATGGAAACCAAACCACAAAATATCACTTAAAGCTGCATGCAAATCATCTCTTCTGTCACATCAAAATGGAACCAACTCTTAGGAACAGGAATATCAACCCCACCTTGTTTGGTGTTTTCAGGTAGAAGCCATATCCCTCCGCTGAGCTCAGATTGAGATGAGAGGCAACACTAGAACACAGGTCTCTCATTGTGGTTGTCGATGTTACCTCAAATATCTGCACCACACAAGAAGAGCAAGTGATCAAAATATAATGTCTGATGAAATCCAACTTAAAGAAGCAGTTTGATATTTTGGGAAATTCACATATTCGCTGTCTTTTCCAGAAGAAGATTGATACCACTCCCATGTCTGCGTGGTGAATATGTTCCAGTCTTTATGCTAAGCTAAGCTAGCCTGCTGCTAGCTACAGGTTCATATTTTATATATAGCACTGGCATATTTGAGAGTAGAGTTGAGCTTCTCATCTAAAGAGTGACCCCAAAATGTTGAATTATTCCTAATTAATTTGGAAAAACAATTGGATCCTAAGGTTAAAAACAATAACATGGAGTAAATGGGTTTTTTCTTATGTTTAAATATAGATATTGGATGGATACTAATGACAAATAACAGAATGAAGGACACAATAACAGAATGACCAAAAAAAGACAGAACTAGGGATGAAAATGAGAAAAAACAAAATGCAAAGTGAGAAGCAGTTCCAGCTTCCTTCCATTAGTGAGCAGAGAGAAGTCTTGCCTGTTAATATCAGTGTCATAATCAATTGTCAAAGAGCTAAAACAGCGCTGAGAGTCTGCAGACTAATGGACATGTTTTCTCAGTGTTAAGAGCAGAGTGTTGTGTCTTACTTCACTTGTGTCATTTGGGAAATGGACTTTATGGAAGATCATGGTGCTGTTCTGTTGGATGGCGTCCACCTCTACCAGATGGGGAGGAAGCTTCCTGGGCTCCTTACTGAGGACACAAAGCACTCAGATAAATTAATATTACATACACACCCTAAATATTACACATAACCTGAAACTAAAATTTGCACAACTTCAAGTTGACTACTTAAAATTTCAGGGAGAGAAATTCAGACCAAGTGAATTCAGATAGATGGTTTTCATTTTAAAATATTTCAGTGCTATAAATTCAGTGGTATTTAAATTACAAGTCACAATGAAGGATTCAGCTGCTGCCGGGATTCAAACTGGAAAAATAATAATTTGTCTGACTGTATCACAGAGAATATTTTAACTTCAACAGTTTTACACATGAATTGTAGTTACAAATGACACATTTAACTTGTGAAACAGCTGTATAATGTCTTCTTAGGCTCTGGTATGACAAGATAACCCCAATGATAGCTAATGAAAGGTGCTATCAAGTAGCATTATGAAGGTCTTTGCAGGGTTCACAAAACAGTGACAGTGTTTGCTGCAGGTCTGATGGCGCTGACTGAAACTCCTGCAGCACAAATTAATTATCACAACAATCCCACTGTTACTTTTGAGGTGTTTAATGTCTCCTGACAGAAATCAGATACGAAAACATGTTACAGCTAAAGGAAATATATTTAAATACATTCAGTGTTTTTTAAGATTTTCCAACACCTGCAGACCCAGTGTTTTTTGTGTGTTTGATCAATACTAAGGACTAAAAGTCAGGACATCTTTGTATCTTAACTTTAAGTGCAATTATACACTTTTTTACATTCTCGATTAAAAGAGTAAAAAGATACATTTTAGTACAATCTAGTCAGTTCAATGGGACCATTATTACCTACATATGGACTATTAATGTTTCAGTTTTGGTGTTAGATGTGATTTCAGTTACTCAGCCTTTATATTCCTGATATAGAATATTATAGGAGTATTTTCTTTCTTTTTTTTACAAACTTGTCATCCCCTCTAAATGTAATTTCTCCAATACGTCTTGAATTTTCTAAACTGCATTTCATATGTTTGACTTAACGCCCAGAAAACCAACATCTCCTACAGGACGTTGATCACTATGTGATCTATGATTTTTCGTTTGTGTCTGACCTGCACATCCCATGCAGCCTCTGCAGGCAAACGGCAGCCAGCAGGTCTCTGGGCCGTGACTCCAGGAAGCGCTTAGTGAATTTGATCAAATTCTGACTGGGCGTGAACAAGCCTGTACACAGCCACATCAGCTGCCACCCACGCTCCATGCTCAACCTGAGAATGGGGGGCGAGAGAGAGAGGAGAGAATGCATAGAGGAGTGAATATTTTGTCTTTTGTCTTTTCTTTGAATCCTTTAAGATACAGAAATGCAGCCTGAGGAAGCACCTGTTGTTGTTGCTGGTCATCTGTCTCATAATCTGGCAGTAGATCTCATCCTGCAGGGCTTCATGCTGGGTGGCCGGAGCAAAGATCTGGTCAGTCAGCTCTATAGGGCTGCGAGCGTGTTTGATGGGGTAGTCGCCCATGTACTTCAGGATAGGTAGCAGCCTGGGTCAAGGACTCACACGAACTGTATTAACTCTAGACTAGGATCTGTCTATCACACAGGGTCTCTTTACCTATATCATACAGACAGGTTCTTGGTGAACAACATAGATAAAGTATTTCAGTATCCTCTAATGCAACAAACGTGTGAAACAAACCCCCAAAACTGCTCCACCTGAAACAGGAACACATTTACTCAAAGGATATCAGTGAAGGCGTTGCAGGCCAGGGAGCTGAGGTCAGAGTTGCGGACCAGACTCTTCATCAGCGGCTGCTTGAGAGGTTCTCTGGAACAAACCCACAGCTTCTCCCTGCTGACCCCTTTGGACGCACCCTGTCGACCCACATCTTTACCTGCAGGCCTGTGCGAGGCAGGAACCACAGTGTGAGCAGATCAACAAAATTAGTTTCTTGAGTGTTTTTACAGTCACGTTAAATTGCCTGATGTGTTAGTTGAAACACGCTCAGGAAAACTGCTGTTTCATCTGCACTAACAACCAAATCTAGAGTTCAATAGTCAACAGTTTAAAATCCCAGATTGTAAAGTTACTCATAAAATGTTATTACCTGAAGTTCTCAAGTGCAAACTCTTTCAAAGAGGCAGGAGCCACTGATTCTTCTCTCTGCGTGTTGCTTTGTGCGGGTGAATGTTTCTTCGAGCCTGGACCGAGCAGCTCCTGAAAGATTTATCAGTTTATCAGTTTACACCACAAGGGGGGCTCATATGAATCATCATGCACATGGATCCACTGCTGCATAGTGCTGGAAGCTCACAATCCTGCTGTCTTGAATTGACTGTTGATTTGATGCATAGAATTTATATTGTTGTAAATTTTCACATTTGCCATTTTAATTGTTTATGTATTACATTAAGAACAATTGCATTTACAGACAATAATCATATATGGTGTAGATATGGACCACCTAACCTGTTGTTGTTTATAATTTACTATATACAGTGTATCACATCATTTACCTGCTCATCTTTATTTACAGTATATACCAAAAATACTTCACATTCACTCTGTTGTAATGTTTGTATTCTGTTTATGATCACATCATCTGTCCCATTTCTTTGTGTCTCCTACTCCTCTTATAAAACATGTTACCAAATAAAAGAAAACTCAAAAGCATGAGATGTAAAGGAAACTCTACCAGCACTTCTTCAGTGGGACTGGTGAGAGTTGGCAGAAACTGGATTGTATCCTTGTAGACTACACCGCTGCTACCAGTCCGCTGGTTAGATGCTTTGATCCAGCTCTCCTCATGAGAATAATCCTCGTCTTTTTCTACCAGCAGCAGGTCGCCTCGTTTACAAACCAGGAACATGGGGTCATCTGATGGAGCAGAGACACACAGAGAGGCATGTTTGGTATACGTTCTTTTCTCCATGTGCTCGGTATACAAAAGATGCATTTTTATATGTGTTTATGCCGTCCTATGTGCAGTTGTGTGTGAGCTTAGTATCCTAAACATGCAGCGAACTCGCACCTGGTTTACTGGTATCCTGCTGAGCCACTGCATACACCGAGTGCTGTCTCAGCCCTTCAAGGTTATACTCTATAAGTGCAGCCAGGTCCACAGCTTCTCCACACTTCAGGACAAAGTCTCCTTGGAGTGTGGCCAAAGTCACTGACTGGCCACTGATATGGGCGTCAATAGACAGATTTTAAATATTAGAGTTTTGTTTCTACGATTGTTTTAAAAACACAATTCAAAATGCTTTGCCACGGAGTAAAATACCTCATCTTGCTGACGTCCTTCACTTCTAGGTAAAGAATCTCAAGAAGTTTCTTTTCTCTTCCATCCATGAAGAAGATGCCTTTCGAGTTTACAGCCACAACAAACCTGCTTTTGGGCAAAGGAGGTCCTGCAAACAGATGTGGGAATACCAGTGTTTCAGGAGCAGGGTTGTCGTTTCTCAGATTCTGACTGGATATCCAAGTTCAAAGAGGAATATTTTTACACAGGTACTTTACAGGAATATACCAAACGTTTTTCACATACAGTAGAACATACAGTACATATTTCACATAGACTAACCTGACATCATTGTTACTTCATAAAACTTGGAGAAGTGGAGCGGCCATTTTTCTTGGGCGCTGTCGACCAACTCCCCTTTAACGCTTTCTGTGCTCTGCCTCCCACTGGCGTAAGAACCCTGTGACAGATCAGCGTGTTAAGATTTATCTGGACGTGCCTCACCTTTATTGTGCTCATACGACACAGACAGAACACAACAACTAACAATGTTTCAAGCTCTAGCCATATTTATAAAACACATACATCCTTTTGTCCCTCTGTTTGACTGCAGTGCACTGTACCTGTAAAAGTGCAGCGCTGATGAGTTGGATCCATTTGGTCATAGATTTGTTCTCAATAAGTTGGGTGGTGATGCACTCCTCAACCACGTGCCGGACGTTCTCTTTGTTGTATGCAGAGCCGAACCTGATGTAATAATGCCTGGTTGCCAGCTGGACATATTCATCCTCCTAAGAGTTAAATACATGTGCATTAGGCACAATTCATATAAACTGGTTTATTATTTTTGTTGATTTGGATTAGATCTAAATATCATGTAACAAGATACAATAGGAAAGGTGTTCCCCAAAACACTGATAACTACTACATGGTCATCTCAGTGGATCCCAACTCGTGGATCCAAACTTGCCTTGTCTTATTGTTTTAATAAACTATATGTTAACCTTGGGAACAGTGTGAGTGTGAGAAGTTGTAACAGGTTCAGGGCAAGGTTCACTCTTTCACTTTGTTAGCGAGGCAAAAGGACATTTTCTGTGCTGTGATCACATCACTCACATATTATCACCATGTTAGCTAACAGTTGCTTATCTACACATTCAGCAGATAAGGAGCAACATCAGCATTCATTTGGAGTTATGTTTCTGACAAATGTAAATCTAATATACACACTACTTCCATTATACCTGCAGCTCAGCAACACCTGAGGGAAATATCTGGCTCTTTAGCTGCTAAATCTTCCACTATGTTGACAAGTGAGTCACTAACTCCGTCTGTCATTTGAAGCTGAGCAGCTAGCATACAGTAGGTTTATCAGAGCCCTTTCACTCAAAACAGCTTCCCATGACTGTTACAAACAATGCTGCTGAGACAGTTGTGAGACATTAAATGAAAACAATGAGCTAAAAGAAGCTAAAATGCTCTGGCGAGCTGAGGGGAGATGTAGAGTTGGGTAATAATTCATCACGAGTGATCTCGTTAACATTACACATAATAATTTGACCCATTTTTAATATAAAAATATTCACTATAGCCGCTTCTAAGTTTCAAAGTGCAAGCAAAACCGATTACCCATGAGCCACTGCTCAGTTTTTCTGGCCTTAACCAACCTGTTGAACCAGAGTCGAGACCATTGCGAGCGGGCTGCTCAGTAAATTTGGACTGCGAATAGGAAGAACTGGATTGGATTTAATATCATTTTTTGATATCTGGCCTTTTGGTGATGCAACTTCACCATTTATCTTGCAATACTTTTCTTTCACATTTGTCCTTTAGCTTATAACATTAGGAATTAAATTGTGATGGTATAGTATATGGTATAAATAATATGTTTCACTGCGGAGCCTCACCTTGTCACTGGTGTACTCTCCCGACTTAATTCCCTTCATGACCTGCCTGTAAATCAGGTCTGTGCTGATCGGGTCCACTGAGCAGTCATGCCAGGGTGTGAACAGTTCCTTGCGGAGAGAGAGACTCCAGGGGGCGTCCTTCTCCTCTTTGCCCTGCCGCTTCATCTCTTGCTCACACTGAGACACCGCATCCAACACATGTCTCCCACAGCTGCCCAGAGACCACATCTGGAGATGAAAGACACAACAGGGTTTGAATGAATGTGGTTCTCTACAGTATGAAACATTATCGAACATATTAAACAAAATGTAAGAGTTCTGTTTTTTTGTTTTTGTAACTGTGTGAGTAAAGCTGACCTTATCAAAGAGGCTGATGTACAGAGAGAATCCATAGGTGTCCTTGAGATCTGTCTTATCAGCCACAGTTTGACAGACTTCAGCGGAGGTGGACGCTGACTCCAGATGTAGACTGACGGTACGGCCGTCCATCAGAGTCACAGACACGTCGATGGGCTCCTTGGATTTGGCAGCCTGTCAGTGGAGAGAAGGAAGACGAGACTGGCTTGAGATCAAGAAAACAATCGAATAATTAGGAATTTCATAGCTTCCTGAAGTGAAGGATTCTGCTTATTTGTCACAACACTTGTAAATCAGACATACAATGATCACAGATAATCGAACAATAAACCTGGCCAAAAAATTACTGTCAGTGCCAAGAAGAGAGGACGCTGACAAAAAAAAAGCCATAACAACAACAAAACAAAAATAAAACTGGGTTTGTTTTTTATTTTACCTGTAGCTCTATCCAACAGGGCAACTCTTTTCTTTCTCCATTGGCTTTTGTACGACGCAGCCGCTCAGCGCAATATACTTCATAACCAATTGGTCCTCTGTGGAAAAAACTCTCCAAATACTGTGGAACAGGGTAGAAAAGAACAGGGCAAGCATGATGATATGTGCTTTATAATATGTATATCATCCTCTTTTGATTCTGCACCTGATGAAGAATCAAAAAAGTGTAATTTTCCTAATTTTCTTCTAACTTTAGTACTTTGACTGTATCTATACACCAGGTGGGCGGGACCTGCTGGGTGAAGTAACAGTGTTTATCATCATTTTCTCATTAGTTTCCCAAAAAAAGCAGAAGTGACCACTGACAGTGACTCATCGACATTTACTAACAGAATGCTGCCCCTTAAAAACGATGTTTTTCTCCATGTTCCACCGCGCAGGCAACAGGAAAACAGGTCTGGTTACATCAGAAATGCTTTATTACTGGATGACTTGCTGCTGACTGACCTGCATGAACTGGTCTGTTGGAGGGAAGATCCCAAGACAGATGGAGAGGAGGGTCCAGCCTTGCATACGGCTCTTCCTGTTCTTGTTGTTCACCAGCTGCTTACAGATCTGGCAGTAAATCTCATCCCTAGAAAGAACCGTGATAAAGATAGATACAGAAGAAGAAGAAGAAGAACAATGAATGTAATGAGATTTACAAAGTGTATAAAAAGTGGTTGAAACTATTTATAGACACGTTAAATTGTTTATTACAAACAAAGCCTGGAATAATATAATGCAAATGTTTTAAAGCTACGTTCAAAATAAAAGCATTATCTTTATGTGATTTAAATTTTCAGCCTGACTTTTCTAATACAAATGCTTGGTACAGTGAATCTCCACTGTTCACAGACAGGTGCATCTATGTCTGTTTTTCCCATGTGAATAATGGCTCCAGTTTTACCGTATGTCTCGTCTGGACAGAGCGTATCCAGTGATAATGTGCAGTTTCTCCAGCGATGAAAGAGGCCGATCCAGAGTCGGACCTTCTCCAATCAAAACGTCCTCGTCTTCTGTCAAGTTCTCAGGCTGGTTAAGATGACAACAATAAGAACGATTAGCGTACGACACACAGACTGAATAATAAATATCGTAGCGTCATTAGTGCTGTAGCATTATTAGTGCTGACCTCCTCAGGGATCGCAGAAGCTCTTCTGGTTCCACCCCCGAGCTTTTTCTTGTTCTTCCTCAGTATTTTCTGTCGAGAGAAGACATGATAATTAGAGGGAAGACTGATGACTCATGTTTGACTCTCAAGCTGTTCTTCTATATTATGCAGCAGCAGAAAAGAAGCTGCTTGCAATAAAATTAGGTCAGTAATTTTGGTTTGTCACTGTACTGTAGCACTCTTTGTTCACAGGTAGCTTTTAACAATTGATTATAATGCTAATTATGATGATTATAATGCTGCTCTGAAGGGTTTCTACCTAATTAGGCAAACATGTTCAATTTCTATCATTATTTTCTGTGGCGTGGTTTAGTCCCCCATGGTTCAGATGCTGCGTCAGTACTTTAATACTTTTGATTATTTTCACTCTATATAAAAAAACAAAACCCATGTAATTGAAATGGTCAGTAAAGACTCATTATTTATTACGGCATCTATTGTTAACCACCTTTAATCCTGTGTGGCAGTGAAATGTGGTGTTATTCTGTCTCTTGACATGTAATATTCAGACTCCTTTACCTGGTCAAGTCCCACCAGGTTGCTCAGCCTCCTGCCCTGCCTGTGAGGCAGCTGACGCGAGATGGTGCTGGATGCTAGAGATGTTGCGTCCAGAAATTTTGGTTCTGGTATGTCCTCCATGAACCGTAGAATAATCCACCACACAGTCAGACAGGCCTGGGGGAGAATGAGTTAGAAAGTTTTGGAGCTGACAGAAAGAAGAAAAGCTACCTGTCTTTAATCTTTTATCTCCTCTTACCAGTGCGTCACCCTCATCGTCGTGTTGCAGAAGGGGCTGCCTCAGTCTCTGGGTGATGTGCATGTGAGTAGCGTCGCCCTGGAAGTGAATGATGCTGAAATTGGAGAATGAAAACTTGTCGCCCTCGTCATCAAACTCGTCATCTTCCTCTTCCAGCGATGAGGTAGGGGTGGTTGACTTTGGAGCGATGATTTCTGAATCCGACCCTGAGGTGTCTAAAGAGGTTTCCTCAGCTGGCTCTGGAATGACCTGTCTCTTCTTCACAGTCTGAATAAAAATCACAGGTTTGTTCAGTAAATTAAAACTGTAAGATAAAATGTGGGACATTTATTAATGTTAATTTAGCAGATTACATAACAGAACTGTCACCTCAAATTCGTCTGTTCGACTAGTTTTTTGTTTCACCACTTTCACAGCAGGTTCTGGCTGGAGTTCAAACGAGTTCTCCTCTGAATCCTGTTCCTGTTCAGTGACTGACTCCAGCTCCGGCTCCAGCTCCAGCTCCAGCTCCAGCTCCGGCTCCGGCTCCGGCTCCGGCTCCTCCTCCTCAGACTGGGTGACAAGTCCCTCCAGTCCACGCTGAAGCGTCAAGGCTATTTGCTCCTGCTTCTCTTTCTCCAGGCGTGCGGTGAAGGCCTGTGAAGGGTTTGTGAGGAGAGAGAAAGAGAAAAGAGTTCATATTCAGAATACACTCATTCATTGACAGTCATCATTTCACAGCATTTCTAGTTTCAGGACTTTCAGCACTTACATCATTCGTCATCTTGTGAGTTGCTCTTCTGGCCAGGACTCCTCTGGTGTGAGCCTGCAGCAGTATGACTGCCTCTCTCTTCTGCTTCCAGCGCTTCCTCATCTGGTAGCCTCGTACCTACAGTTAATCAGCACTCATTAATTATCTGATCATTAATCTATTTATGATGCAAACTGACCTAGTGAACAGTAGGTTTTCCTTCTCTATAATAATAAGCAGAACAAATGTAAAATACATTTAAACATATAAAAGTAAAAATGCATTCCCACTGCACTGTAAAAAAATGTAAAATATATTAAACATTTATTGTAATATAATACATTTAACTTTTAACCGGGGACATTTAAAAATGAACAGACACATTATATGTTAAAGTTAAACTAGTGTCTGCACTACATACCTGTGTCTGTATGGTGATCGCTGCTTCTCTCTGTCTTATGTACGCAAACTGTTGTTTCCGGCCGCGGATCTTTGATGTCAGCCGCTCATAGCCGCGCTTGAGCTAGTTTAGAGCAAGAGTGGAGATAAAGAATAAAGTCACCAGACCTGAGATAAGTCTCTAATAAGTTATATTAGATAAACACACACACTCTGAGTTTTATAAAACATTATTAAGCATCAGACTTTTCTTCACACCTTCTGTTCTCTGTAAGCTCTCCAGTTCTTCTGCAGCAACACAGCTGCCCTTCGCTTCTTCAGGAAAGACTTTCTAGAAAAGAGGTAAAGCAAAGCCTTTGAGGAATAAATAGATTAAAAAAATAAACATATTCAACAACAAACCACTGTCCATGTCTTATTCTTTGGTTTTTGCAACATATGCCACTAATAACAGTAATGCACATCTTTGTTATTACAGGTTGAGGTAATGTGAACCATACTCATGACCTCTTTCAATTTTCACTTAGTGATCTCACTTCCTCTTTACTCGTCTCAGAAACTGCACCTGTCTTTGTGTCCGAGCACGACCCTCTGGATCACAACAGCTATCCTGCTGAGTTCTTGTTCCCTCAGTCGTTCCAGGATGGCGTCATGAGCATCCTGAAGTGGCATGAAAAAAAAAGACTAATTACTATTTCCTGATTTGTCCAGGATATCCTCACAATCAGATGCCACAATGTTCCAAGATTAAGTCATCCAAGTCTCATAAGTAGATCATAGTCAACTGCAGCATAGTGTAATAACTGTACAGTGCATAAATCACAAAAGAGAGAGACTAATGTCAACAACATGCTAGAAGCTGGTCTGATTCATGATACTGATGCTACTTCACCAGTGCCAGCTAATACTGTTTACTGCAGTGATGTCCTGTTGCGTCATTACATCTTGTGTCTTGGTACAACATGGTTTGAATCATAAGTTTTCTGCACCTTCAGGAAAATCTTGGTGCTGCCTATTTTCCACTCGTGCTCCCCTTTAATCACTGTCTTGCAGATGGCTTCACAACAGGCAGCAGCTGTCTCCTGGAGAAACAATAAAGCCTTTATCTGAGTGCTGAAGGAAGTCTAACGACAGTCCAAATTCCTCAAGGGGGAAAACAAGAGGAAGTTATTTATCCATCTGGCCATCGCAGTGATGCATACTGTTGCAATAATATTCAAGCTCCACAAATATGGCAGTGGTATTACGAAACCAGCAGTCAATGTGAGATATAATCATCAACAGGAGTACATAATGACTAACAGTTTTGGGGTCACAGACAGTCGTCTTCAGGAGCACCCTGTAGCGCTTCAGGAATTCCTGAAAGGTGTGGCGAATTGGATATCCCAGATTCCGGATGCGGATGGTGTCCATCATGCCGGAGTATCTCAGCTGACGCATACACAGCTCTCTGTCAAACACCTAGAGGAGAACAGAGCAGTGGTTGTGGATTGTGGGCCTGAGGAGCATTGTTGACCTCTTCCCTCACAGTAACAGCACAGTTACTTCAAACCCACCATTTCGTTAGTTTTATTGTTATATTATCATCAGACAAGAGCATAACTTAACCTGAGCAGCATGCTAACCTGACAATACTAGCATGCTAATGTTTGGCACAATGTTTACCATGTTCACCCACTTGGTTTTTCATGTTAGCATGCTAACAGCACTAAATGGTACAACAGATGATGGCGCAAGATGTCAAGTTAAAGTATTACAAGTCATCCTGGGGGGAACATGAACATGTGTATTAATGGTTTATGACAGTCCGTCCAATATCTGTCGAGAACTCATGATGGTGAAATGGTGGGGAAAAGTCAGGGGATCACCGAGGTCATTAGGATTCATCCTCTGGGAACCACGATGTCTGTTCAAAATAATGTGCCACTTCATCCAGTAGTAAATTTATATCAACCTACTGGTGGGGCTGTAGGAAGCCTCAGGGGAACAGTAGTAGTGGTAGTAGTAGAAATGGGGTTCATCCTCTGGGGATCACAGATGTCTGTACAAAATTTCATGGCGATCCATTGGATAATTTTTGAGATATTTCAGTCTGGATCAAAGAGGTGGACCGACTGACAACGCCAGAGCCACACCGCTAGCATTACTATATATACTGTGTATATATGTGTATATAATAGTGAACAAAGATAAATTATACAGTAACTTTACACTGAGTCTGAACTGGTTATACTTCCCAGGAAATTTGCTCTATTGGTTTATGGCACATAACAGGAAGATGTGGTTGTTTATCCAGTGCAAGGGCAGATGGTGGAAGGGGCGGAAGTCTGATTGGAAAATTTACTTTATCGTCCTCTTAACAAATGCAGGTGACGGAGATGTAACCATAGCAACGTTATCATTATTTCAGGAAACAACAGGATTTAGGGGAAATCTTAATTGGCATGAGTGCACTTTTGCATCAAATGGAGTTTATCTTCATCTAATTTGTTTATTGTACATAATTGCTCAGTGATACAGTTAAGTTTAACCATCGTGTGTTACTGTGGACAGCCACACTGCAGCAGTTGCTCGTGTGTCATTCACCTTAGACTGCTTGTCATTGTTGGGTTTGAAGCAGCGGATGAAGAAAGGCTGGCAGGTGGACAGAGCCTTCATGAGGGAGTCCAGAGACTGACGGAACTGACCGCTCAGCGTCGGCACTTGTTTACGTTTGTCAGCCTGGGCCTGCACGGATGATAGAGAGAAAACAAAAACTCACCATGGCCATGCAGCGACACAGTGACAACTCTGACACCAGTGTTGTCATCGATGCATTGTCCACTGGATGTCAAGGTAGACAGAAAATAAATCTAAAATTGCATCTTAAAATCTTGTTTTCTGTATGAAAAAGTGAAAAATCTGCAACTGAGGCGAGATTGTTTTGCTACATTTGAAACTAGTGAAATTACTTCCTCACGTAAATGATATTTCACTTGAGAAAAGACGATGTATGTGGCAGTACGAAACAAAATGACATTATAGTTCATACCCGTAGAGAGCTCTTGGGTGTCATGATGACCCTCTTGTTGTTTGTAATCTTCGTGCCATTGGTTGAAAGCTCACTCTCAAATATCTGATGAAGTAGCTTATTGGTGGACAGTTCAACCGTCTTGATCATGTCAAAACTGACGGCGTCTCTGTTCTTTTCCAGGAACCCTTCACCAAAGAAAAGAAAATTACTGAGTATCTGACAGTAGAGCATTTTAATCTTTAGTTTAGGACTAATTGCAAATCGTTTGTGTATACCTGTGGAGTCATAGTAAACCACGCCTGCATAGTGTTGAATCCCAAAGCTTGTGTCATATTCACTCTTTGAGGCGATGTAGGTCTTGTTCCCGCTGTGTTGCTGGTTCATCTTGTTCAGCATAGTGATATCTGAGCCCTGTAAACCACCAGATTTCCGTTAGAAGATTTTACAGTAAAAGGATAAACACTAATCAAGACCACACTATGACGCTACCTTTGGAAAATTGCTCTCCTCATCAATGAGAGCCAGCAGGTTGCAGGATTTCCCAGCCAGAAGGTCCAAGATGTTTTGATTGTCACAGAAGTCGATGTTACTCCACACAATATCCTCTTTCAGGTACTCCTCCTGCTCTAGCTTGAAGATGTGACCCACAAAGAACTGCTGGAGCTTCTCGTTGGCAAAGTTAATGCACAGCTGCTCAAAACTGTGAAATGACAGGATGATACTTCAGGTTTAAGTAGCTGTAGAGTTGTGATACACTTAGTGTGTGAAGACGTGTCCGCACCTGTTTGTGGTGAAGTTCTCAAAGCCAAAGATATCCAGCAGGCCGATGGACAGGTAGGAAGACTTGGGGCTGTTGGTCAACTTCTTATAGATAACACTGTTGATTTTCTCGACGATCCATATGAACAGCTTGTTGTAGATCGCCTGAGAGTTGAGACACATTAATTCAGTCTCCTGAGCTCCAGAAATCAGTCAAACTAAACTGGGGAATTTTAAATAAGGAACCAACTGAATGGTTCAGATTCCTGAATCCCGTGTGAAAAATCACTTCATCCTGTTGAACTGGGACACTTCCTTGTACTATGTAATACAGCTATCAACATTTATAAGGTAATCTTTATTCCATGTGGTCAGGTCATGATCCAATAAGGAAATATGAAATGTACTGATTTACTGTCACTGGCTCAGTTTAATTACCTTGACGAAGGCGTCTCTACTGCCGGCAGCCTGTTCAGAGCTGAGGGGTTTGGTCACCCTCTCTCTGTTGGTCATAAAGGAACGGTGGGTCAAACTAGTCGCCAGAGAAGACTTCTTCACCTGCAGGGAGCGGAGACGCCAAAAAAAAAAAATGTTATGTTATTTAATGCTGAAGAACAAATGATCTATTGATAGATGAGGAAACCCACCTCCAGTAGAGATGCTGCCATGCTGAAATGTTCCGACTTGCTGACATCACTGGTTTCCAGGTTGTTTTGAGTGGTGGCTGATGGGAACACAAGATCCAACATAATAGTTCATTTTGTTACAAAAGCCAATCCTAAGAAAATTATATTATAATGATCTTTGCATAGTCAATGTGTTTGGATGTGTAGTAGAAATGTAACTAAGTACTGAACAATTTTCAGATACTTGTGCTTTAATTCAGTATTTACATTTGATGCTAATGTGCTACAGCGAACACATACTAATACTGGGTAGGACCTCCCTTTGCTCTCAAATCAGCCTTTCTTCG
Organism: Seriola aureovittata; assembly: GCF_021018895.1. Classification (NCBI taxonomy): domain Eukaryota; kingdom Metazoa; phylum Chordata; class Actinopteri; order Carangiformes; family Carangidae; genus Seriola; species Seriola aureovittata. Next base: position 21,548,060 of record NC_079375.1, on the reverse strand, counting down.
TGGTTTGGATTCCATGATATGTTGGAAATCCTCCTTTGAGACTCTGCTCCATGCTGACGGGACTGCATCACATCATTTCTGCACATTCATGCTGCCAATCTCCTGCTCTACCAGATCCCAAAGGTTTGTCTACTGGATTCAGGTCTGGAGACTGGGGAGTTCACCGAACTCACTGTCATGTTCATGAAACCAGTTTGAGACGACGTTTGCTTTGCGACATGGAGCGTTATCATGGTGGAAGTAGCCATTAGAAGAAGGTAAACCGTGGCCACAATGGGACGCACATGGTCAGCAACAATACTCAGATAGGCTGTGACATTCAGACCATGACTGTTCGGTATAAAGGGGCTGAAAGTGTGACAAGAAAACATTCCTCACACCATCACACCACCACCAGCAGCCTGGACTGTTGAAGCAAAGGCAGGTTGAGTCCATGGATTCTGATCCTACCATCTGCCTCAGCACAAATCCAGATTGACCAGACCACATTTTTCCAGTCTTCAACTTGTCATCTCCAACCGGTCTGACCATTTCTCCTCTGACTTCTCACGTCAACACGGTATTTCCATCTGCAGAAGTGCTGCTCACTGGATGTTTTTTTGTTTGGAGTAAAACTCTACAGATGGTTGAAAATCCCAGGAGATCAGCAGTTTCAGGAAAACTCTAATCAGCCAGTCTGACACCAACGATCATGCCGCAGTGACACTGAAATCACATCTTTGTCCAATCTGTTGTTTGATGTGACCATTAACTGAAGCTCCTGACCTGTATCTGCATGATTTCGTCCATTGTACTGCTGCCACATGATTGGCTGAATCGAATAACTGCTTGGTTAAACCAATTATATTTTGCACTGTAGCTCATTACTGTGTGTTTACTTGCTTTATATATATATTCAATCATAAGTTAGGATTAGAGTATAGTTGTGTTATCATCTTGCATGCATACTGCCTCTCTTCTATCATCAGTTTTGTTGTCGGTGTCTTGACATTAAATAAATAAAACATATGCGCAAACTATACAAAATGCGTACACTCACCCTCGAAGCAGATGTTTCCCAGGTGTAATATCGCTGCCAGCAGCTTGAAGATTTCCTGACACTGGTTTTCTGAGAAGGTCAGGATTCTCATGGCAGAGCGAATGCGACTGTAGTCTTTGGCATCGTCCCTGCCGTCGCACACGATACAGTTTCCCTGGGACGAACATAGGAGGGGAGGTTTGGGTTGTTTACAATATGTGGACCATGTGAAATTTGTTTGGTTAATGTGACAAAATGAGCTTCAGGCAGGTATTATAATACCTTAGTAAGGAATTTGTATTCCTTAGCGTCTCGGAGCTTCAGAGTTTTCTTCTCCTCTGCTGTGATTCCTGCCAGCATGCAGTGAAAGATGTGGTAGTTTCGCTCCTCCAGTGCCTGAGGTGGTGGAATCAGAATTAAATATTATTCTAACAAACACATTAACTGAGTAATTAGCAAGTACTGTTTCACATGGCGTCTGTATTTTTCCTTCTCAATACATTGACCCGGCAGGTTGTTTTGTCTATAGGCCAGTGGGAGTCTGATGCCATGGTTAACACTGATAGCATGTTTATATAACAACACCTACTACAGATAGTGTACTATGCTTTTACAAGTTTACAGTAAAGACCTGCCCTGTGGAGAGATAAGAGCCAGGTTTGTTTGGATAGAGCTGTCTCACCTGATGGCAGACACGAGACTTCTCCAGGAGATACTGCTGCACACGAGCACCCTCGATCACTCCGTCCTTATTGAAGAAGATCTCCAAATATTTCCCAAAGCGACTGGAGTTGTCGTTGCGGATTGTTTTAGCATTTCCAAAGGCTTTAATTAAACAGAACAGAGATTGGTGTGCGTGTGCCATTACTGGATTCAACAAATAAAACAATCTATTTATATATTATGGGCTCTTTTCTAAGTGTGTTTTGCTAGGTTTTAATGGTCAGTTGAAGTATAATTTTACCTTCTAGTATTGGGTTGGACTCCAGGATCTGTTGTTCAATCCCCTGTTCAGAGAGCTCCCCGCTGATCGCTGCCAGGTACTGCAGGATCAGCTTGGTGCTCTCCGTCTTCCCTGCTCCTGACTCCCCGCTGAGATTAAAGCAAAAGTAAATGATTCAGTGATCGAAAAAAAGTGTCACCCAACAACATGTATTGTACTCGGGGCTGTCTGCGGGCAGCAGCTCAGAGTCCATGCTGACTTTTCCAGTGAGTAATTTGTCCTGACCTGATGATACAGCACTGGTTCCTGAGATTTCGTGTCATGTTGAAGTAGCAGGACTCAGCAATGGCGAAGATGTGTGGCGGGAGTTCCCCGAGCTTTCGACCATGGTACAACTTCACCTGAAGGGAGAACAAGAGCGCACACGTGAAACACATCCCTGCCAGAGATTCGGCTTGTACTTGTATGATGTATGCTAGTTCAAGCGGGTCTCACCTGGTCAGCTGAATATAAAGGAAAGTCCTGGTACGGGTTCACTGCAACCAGCACCGAGCCCGTGAAGGTCTACAAACACATCAAAAACATTGCTGAACAAGACAGTTAAGTCTGGTTAAAATCATTTCCATCAGCCTCATGTTAAGTTCTACAGCCATATTGTTTCTAAAAGGGTCATTTCACTCAGATTCATTCCTATTTCCTCACTTATCCCTTGTGGTATCTGGTCATGCAGGTCATTTTGTTTTCATTTACTCAGATTGTCTCAGATTGATCTTAACCGAAGGTCTTCTAACAAGCTTTTTCCAGAGCTTTCGACGATGAGTTTGACCTGAAATTTGTTTTTGTCAAAACACATGTTCCCATGATTTAAGATAAACTGCTACACAACAAATATTTTCTGTGCGAGGTAAAAAAAAAAAAAATCGTGTAAATGTTCCTCAGTGGTCTCCAAAGCAGGAGAGGCTATAAGAAGATATCAGCTCGAAATTTCCACCGCCTGAAATGGCAGTTGAGGGGAACTGTGGAAGTAAAGACAACATCTTGAAGATTAAGAGATAAAACTGCATGTCTGCTGGGGAGAAAGGCAAAACAAACACCCCCATACGACTGCAGAGGAGCTGCAGGAAGGTTCAGCTGACACAGCAGTGGTGGTGCACCGTCCCACTGTGCAGCATCGGTGCACAAACTGGGTCTACATGGAAGAGTCATCAGAGGGAAACATTACCTGCTGCCTCCTCACAAAAGTCTAAAGCAACGCAACATCTGGATGAACCAGAGTCATTCGGGTAACAAGCGCTGGGGACAAAGGAAGATAAAACTGAGCTTGTCGGCCACAATCACCAGAGGTGCGGTTGGAGAAAAAAATATTAATATGAAATATTCTGCTTTGGGGTTGTGTCGCAGCTAGAAGAAAGAATAGATTCCACTAAATACCAGCAAATTCTGAATGCAAGTGACCTGCAGTCCGCCAGAAAGTGAAACTGAAAACAGGCTGGCTTTTACGACACGTCAGTGAGCCAAGAAAAACTCTAAATCTACCAGGAACTACTTCAGGAAACACAAGCTTAATCTTTTGGAACGGCCCTCACTGCAAGACCTGAACTTAAAATATCTCAGAACTTGGAAAGATCTGCAGGAAGAGCGATGTGAAAATCCCTAAATCAAGAGCAGAAAGACTCAACACAAAACAAACATTTGCAAGCTGTGATATTTGCCAAAGAGAAGTGCCCAAACTTTTGTGCATGCCACATGCAATCTTTTATTAAATTAATGAAATATAAAGTAGTTGCGTTAACATGTGTATATATATTGAATATATATATAGTATAGAAATGAAAATATTGTCAGTAACAGCAAGACATGCAAAAGGTTTTTCAGATTCCAGGACTCAGCAGTAGGCCAGAGGAATATATTTTACAGTGTGTGTGTGTGTCCGTGTGTGTTACAGATGTGTCTTACATAGATGAGTCCTTGTTTGTGTCGGAGCAGCAGGTTTCGGAGGAGGCCGGCCTCGGTCATGTCACCCAGTTTGATCATGTCATCCACACCCTCCACTGACGTAGGGTGCATGATCCTGAGCGAGACCTCCTGCTCCTGGGACAGACTCTGCTCCTGGGAGAGGTCAAAGTGAGAAATCAAATCGCAGTGTTTAGTTGTATCCCAGGCCAAAACAGTTTTTAAATGATGCTCGATATAAGCAACACTTGAACCGTTTCATTCAGCAAAAGGTGTTTACCTTTCCCTCATCGTCCACCAGTAACCGCTGACCAGCTGTTGTTACTTTGACCCTGGCACCAATGGGTACCCCGATATCAGAGTCCACCCACACACACTCCCCCTGAAAACACAAAACACAGTAAATATATGAATGAAGCCACTGATATTTCTTCATTGTCCTCCAGAACACAGAATTTATGATGGGATTACTTTTATTAGTTTACAGTATTTCCTTGAATGAACTGCAGGGAACTGTGACTTTGACTAGTTCCAGGAACGAATGAATGACAGTGTTTTCTGGTAAGTAATATTCTAATCAATATAAAACAATTCTTGTCACTCCACAGTAGGTACTGAGGGACTTTTCCTCCTCACCCTTACCTTTCTCAGCATCACCGATTTTCAGCTTTCTTACTGCCTAAACAAAGAAATCCATATGATGAGTTTTTCCCCCCCCAAAAAATGAATGCCTCCAAACGACACTTTATGCTCATCATCATTATGACAACTTAAAAATAAAGGTTTTTCTCTTTGTTGCGTTGTTAAAGGTCACTCAGTGCCACAGGTTAAGGTGCACATAGGTCACAGAATAACAGCTTTTAATGTAACATAGATAAAAAACAGTCAAGAGGTCTAACTAACAAACCTTTTAAAAGAGATCTTCATTCACTCCGTAATCTTCCAGGAGCCAAGGAGCTGCAGTTTGTCTCGACGCCGTCTTGAATCTGTCTCAGTGTGAAGAACGAAACACGACTCTCCTACGAATGACACCGATTTTATGGCACTTTGACTTTGAACCGAATAGGAAGAGAAACTGAGCACACACACGTAGAGGTGAATATCTGTCTTGTCATTCTGGGAGTGTCTTCTTGGCCACATTGATCTGTTTTGAGCTCTTCCATATTAGGATTATAATAATATATTTGTTATGTAATAAAAGTTTTACTGCTATAGCTTGTATCTGTATCTATAGTACTGGACTTTTGTGCTGCTCAGCAAATCTGCAACACAATCCTCTGAAACTATTTTTGAGCACATCCATATATATTAAACAACACTTTATATGAATGAACTTGAGGAAGATTCACCAGGTGATTGTTGTAATGTATTTTCATGCAGCCTTTGGACCGTGGCTGTTAGTCAGAAGAGACACTGTGGAGCATCTCACAGACTCTCTCTGCAATAAAGATGTAAATATGAGATTTGAATCGAGGGAGGACCAGATTTACAGCCCAAGAGACTTAATCATCTCTGTATGGTTGTTATCATTTAAGGTAAGGTCTTTGTAATATAGTATAGGGATTCCTTGGTTGTGAAACAGTCAGTAATGATCTATAATGAAATTCTCTAAAGTGCAGATTTCTCTTCTGTGACAGGTTGAAAGTTGGAGCTGAAACCACAAGGGAAACCGTCCTCTAACAGGAAAACGTGAGTTATCTGTACCGCTATAATAATTAAAGTCATCAGGCTGTAAGAGGTTAAAGTCAAAACAGCTCACGTGGCTGAGACGGGAATCACTGCTGGTTGGTCACTTACGTCAGTGTGTTCAGCACTGATAAAGATACCCAACCCTTCATCACTGCTGCTGCTGCAGGTGCTACTGGGTAACATCCCGAAGCAAGGCGAGTTCAGAAGTCTCTCTAGTGACTAAGAGTGGTGACGATAATCAATGACGTCGGATACAGAGATTAACTTCTTCTTAACTGTCTCTTGGATACAGAGGAGAGGTTGTTTTGTATTCATTCACCCGCCCAATCTCTGACTTCATTCTTAATGATACATTGAATTTCGGTCCTTTAAGATGATAACAGCCAGAAGTTATGATTTTAAAGTGACACTGAAACATTTGTTTTTGTTGCTGTTTTTAATTCCTCTTTTTCTCACCATAAAGCACTTCGTAACTTTGTTGAGAAAATTACTATATAAATAAAGTTTATTATTATTGTTATAATGATAAGGTAAGTTGGAAGCAATAAATCACACCTTTGTTTGATTCAATACACTCAAACAACAAAGGTTTGCTTTAAAGGGGCTGAGAATTTCTGTCCTCATGGGGCCCGAAAAAAAAAAAAAAAAATCAAGCAGTGAACACAACACTGACATATTATACCTTTAATCAGTTGATATGGCTAATTAAACATCAGATATGGAACCTCATTAGCATTAAAATTGAATCGTTTTTGTGTTGACATGATATTCACACTGCTTTTAGCTCAGTCCTGCTCTCCAGAATCCTGAGGGAAACATCTGGCTCTTCAGCAGCTGGCTAGATTTGTTCACCAGCTAGTTGCTAACCTTTTCTGCTATTTGATGCTCAACAGGAAGGGAGAACACATCCTCAAGTGGGAGGACTAAGAGCTTGACCTAGTATTATTTCATTGGGTGTGGCATATACAGGGCCTGTGGATTATAAAGGTGGAGTCATCAGCTGAGACATAACTTGAAGTCACAATCTACTGTACGCTGATATACTGGGTTTATGGTTGATTATTTAAAAGACACTCCTTGGAAATAAAGAACACAGATTATCTGTGTTTATTCAAGCTATCAAATACACAGAGGAGGGCAGAGCCAGAGTGGAGTTCATCAGGAGTCATCAGTGGCAGAGTTCACCCACTAATTTGTATTCGAGCAGAATTTGTGTTTCCAGCCTCAACCTCAGAGACTTAGCCTCAGCACCAGAGTTTAGTAACGTTAAAGCTGGTGCCAAGAAGAAGTAAACAAAAAAAAAACTACAATCTGAGTCAATATTTTCCCAGTGGGTTTCATGTGTATTTATTTTTGTAGAGATAGAGACAACTGTCTATTGCTCTGTATACTGGGTTAGCAGAAAACAAATGCACTTTGAATATCGACCAGAATGAAAGTTACAGGTGACGTTATACAGAAGATACAGAGGCTATAGTTCAATCTTCTTTTGACTTAACTAGATTCAAAGGCTTTCAAATGTTATTTTTTTTCATCTCTAATCACAAAAACACATTTACAACAGTACAACTACTTGCTGGTTTAAAAATATGTTTAAAGCCCATGTCAAATATTATTAATCCATAAATAACTTAAAAGTATTAGCTGGTAACCTTTCAAAGAAATCTGACACAAACCTAAAAACAAACTGCCAAACAAAAATTTGACAAATAATGGTGCAGACGTAGCAGCTAATTTCTATGACCACATGGCACTGTTCAATCAGAATGAGACTGAGTGACAACTGAAGAGGCGTACGGACTCAGATAAAGCAAAGGTTGGGTCCACATCCATTTTTAAAATGTGCAGCTGCACTGAAATGATGTCCTATGTTGACTTGAGTAAAGTAAGGCTGAACTTCACAGTTGATATTAATGAGGTCTATTAAGTACTTGTGCTGCACAAATCAAGTTTAGGCATAGAAAGAAAAGAATTACAAAAAACAGTTGGAAGCACTTGAACCAACATAAAATGAATCAAGATCTTAAGGCCACCAACCGTTTTCAGCAGCATTTCACATTCAAGTCATTCCCATATTTTGTATTAAAAACAATAACAATGAGTTGATGAATGATCTACCTTTGGCCTCACTTGCACACCTCAGTTATATCATCGTAGACTAGAACGGGTTAGATCCACGACACTCTCAGTTTAAGAACTTAAATCAACCAACAACCCGGTAAAACACAAAATAACACTCGTCCTGCATAAAACATTATCAATACACACCCTGGCAATATAAAAAGTCCTGGATGGTGTTACTTTGTTCCTATGCAAATGTTACTATACCTGTTGAGTGACTCTGAACCTTCTACCTTTCTATTAATGCTACATATGAACCGTTTTACCTAAGTAGCTCCTCTGTGACCACCACAAGTTATATCAATCACCACGGCCAAACTTTAGCCAATAAGTAAAATTCTGCAGCGTGGGTTTCCTCTGTTGTCTGCAAACACAACTCCTCAATCTAATCAGGAAACCACTTACCGGTATTAAACTAAAAATAGTTAAAAAAAATCAGTTTTCACACATTAGACTGTGCCACAATTATATCACATCAAAACTGACCTCATTAGGTCAATAAATCAACAGCAAAATAAAACTCATTGCTGCCTTGGTTCTTTTAGTCAGACCTGAGGCCAAATTCAGTTTCAAATCCATACTGAGTTACATAAAAACTGAAGTCTGCTCATGAGTGACTTCGTTTAGGCCTAGATTATAACCAGTAATGGTATAGCCTACCATTACAGACTTTATTGCTGTGATGGATACATGTTATAAGACTATGAATGTTGACTTCTGTATTTCATGTCAATGAATAAAAGAAAAACTGAGAGGAAACACTTTCACAGAAAAGTCAACAAAATATGAAACACTATAATACACTGCGGAAACTGAGCAGCGTTCATGTATGTGGAGGTGGGCGTGTTATTTGTAGTAAATGACTAAAACACGAAAAACCACTGGTGTGATGCTTCAGGTTGATATGAATCTCAGCAAGATTTGCAAATGAAACCTGACTCTGATCTGATCAGTGACTTCCTGCGTACCACAGTAACACTGCTTCTAAACTACATGTCAAGTCATGTCATTACTTAACAAAAGAAAATGTGCAATTCCAAATTTCCGTATACAAGTGTTTGTGTGCTCCTGGGCACATGTCAGTGTTTATGATCCAGTGCTGTCGGACCTCTTGAGCACTGCGCTGTATTTCATTGGTGCGCTGTCGGCCTTGAGCTGCACCTCCACCAATGTGAAGACTGAAATGACCTGTAGAGGAAACAAAAACAAATGATGAACATTGCAGGAAACACTGTCAAACTGCTCGGTCTAAGATACGTTCTAACCATGTTGTTGAGAGTTACATAAAACGCAGCTAGCTAGTCCAACTCTGAGTTAGCAGCTTTGTTTTCTCCTGATTTTATTTTTTCATTTCCTGTTGCTGCTAATTATTGACAACAATCAAACAAAGGTCTAACACTCTGAACTGAAACATGGGTTTAACATGGGTATTTGTCTGTGCCCCTTAATTCATTATCAAACTAGTGATTGAAGAATTGGGTTTTATTGTTACAGCTCTAACATAATAGATGTAATCACCCAGTAAAGAAGTAATGAAAACTATGAAACCTTAAATCTCTCTCTGCATTTAAATTTATATCAGATAAGTGAACGACCGACTGGCAGGCCAGAAACCATAACGAAAGTATTTTCAGTGGTTGTCCTTCTCACCTGTTCCACCGGAGCTTCTTCTGCGTCCTCTGGTGTCCAGACCAGAGTCAGCTCTGATTTCTTCCCCACCTTACGATGGTGAAATGAGTCCAGACCCGCAACAGACTGAAGGTGGAAACAAACGGTTTCAAGCGGTTTCAGATGAGATTGTCACTCGACCTACCACTGTGGCGGCAAACTTGTTGGACGGTTGTGTTTCGTACTGTCGACCATAACCTTCTGGACTTTCTCATTTCTCTCTCCTCAGTGAGCTTCTTTTTTTTAATAAATAAAAGTGAACTTGTGGAGATGAATGACTATGATGAACTGAAAGCCAAGAATATCTCTAATTATGTCAACTGCACAATAAAACTGAAAACGCTAAGTAAGACTTTTTAGGAGTTTTTTTAGAACATTAAAGAATAGATCTAAAAACACTAAACATATGAAAACTTTGACATGGCTTTCTGTAAATTTAGTTTTGTACGTCTGAAAAACTAAAAATACTATTATGTAAAAATGTACATGTATATATTTAGGAACCGTTCCCTGTAAATGGAGTGAAGTGCAGCTGACCTTGCAGTAGATGCGTTTCTGCACTCCGTAGCGGAGAACCAGCACATCAAAGGACTGATCCAACACCCCCATCACCATGGCCTCAGAGTCCAGGGGGCCACATTCCTGTAGAGAACAGACCAACCTCGGTTTTCAGTATTTTACATTTTGGGCATCTGGCCGAATTGCTGAACACATTTTCTTTTGAGGAGGAAACTAGATAAGCTCCAACTGCATTTCTCACCCAGTGTCAGAGCCATTGTAGTCTGGCAATGACTCTTAACCACCGAATAATTAAATTGAGGAATTGGGCTGAAGAGAGCTGATTAATGTCAAACAGCAGAGAAAATATAAAACATCTCAAAGGGAGTTATTAATTGTGTGTAAAACCACATTTCATTAACAATTAATTTATGTTGCGTTTGGTTTGGTCAGTATTTGATCTAAAAACGAAGTATTTTGTTAAAATCGAGACACTGTGGAAACAGCAGAAAAGTATGTTTCCATTGGTCCCGCTTGTTGACAACATGTTTTCTGGTCACCCACCTTTACAAACACTCCAAAGAAGAGCTCAGAGCTGAGCTCCTGGACTTTCTTCGACACCGTCTTCTTGTCGTTACAATGCGATGCCTGTTTTTGGACTTCTTCTGTTGACAGCCCTAAGTGAGGCCCACACTCTGTATGCAAGCAAGGAGTGGACAGACATGAAGATAACGAGCAAAAACACATAAATAATTCACACATATTTTTGACACAGACACATGTCGTAGGAGCAGAGAGAGGCAGGAACAATGGCAAGGAAGGAAACAGGACAAACAATACATCAACTCAACATCAGGTCTGAGGCTGCTTTGTTCTTTTCAGCATTTCTCTTCTACATTAAAAACCAGATATGTCCTGCAACACAAGTGAAGCACTGTTTGCAACAAACAAGACATTCTGTTATTTGTTTTAATGTGTATGTGTCTGTGAGAGACTTTTTGTGAAGAAGGTACACACTCAGGGAAGAAGCCAGCAGCCGGTGCACAATGATGTCAGCGTAGCGTCTGATGGGTGATGTGAAGTGAGTGTAGAGAGGAACGTTGAGGGCGTAGTGCTTAAAAAGCTGCTCGTCCGTCAGTGCACCTGTGCAGAAGTACAACGCCATCTGGGAAACACCAACAACCAAAATTAAATACAGAGACTGATCCTATATATTCACTGTGTATAATCTTTATACTAAATATTGTTAAAATATTACATATTACAGCTTGACGTTTAAGGACCAGTGTGGAGGATTTAGTGGCATCTAGAGGTGAGGCTGCAGATTGCAACCAACTGAATACCCCTCCCTTTCCAAGCGTGGAGGAGAACCTATGGTGGACTTAAGGTAACGCAAAACCAAGACAGGCCTTCTCTAGAGCCAGTGTTTGGTTTGATGGTACTGGGACAGTGTAGAAACATGCGCTCTCCCTATGTAGATATGAAGGGTTCGCTCCAAGATAACGAAAACAAAATTCTTAGCTCCAGGTGATTATACACTAATGAAAACACAACTGAGAATATTATGTTCCAGTTCTGCTCATAGATCCCACTAAATGCTACACACTGGTCCTTTAAGTTTTTAAACATCTCAATCCCACAAAACATATATTTTCATGTTTTATGTTTTTCTTTCAAGGCAACAACTATTACAAAACAGTGCATGTGAAGTCAGCAGTCTTCAGTTTATATGCAAAAGTGTATTCCACACAAGCTTGATAAATGGATTAAAGTTCAAGCAGAGAAACATCAAGTGGACCATGCTACTAACCTGCATGGGTCTGGAGCACATGTGGGTGAGGACTTCTTTTCTGGCACTGGTGTACTCATCATCACCAAGAGTAGTATTGAGACTCTTCTGCATGTTGAACACAAAAAGGAAAACAGTCATTCAGTCATTCACACCTTCAGTTATTCTTTTACATCATTTTCGGTAAGGAACTAAAAGGTCTTGTGAATTATTTATTGAGGCTCAGATCCCCAATGATATTTTATATATATATATTATATATATATATATATATATATATATATATATATATGCTTATTTTCATTTCCTCTTTGTGTGATCATGCAAAAGCTGGAAAACATCAGGAGAAACGGCTGACACCGTCTCACATTGTGACAAATTAACAATTGAATTTAATCATTCTGAATTTACTCACTTGAAGATAATGTTTAAACTCAGCAGAGAGAACATAAACCTTGTGCCTTGTACTATTCTGATTCAGGACAAAAATATTTTATAATTGTTCCTGCGAGATTAGACATTGGGCTACATCTACATTATGAGTACTGACGTGCAATGCTCCTGCAGAGGACAGGTCGACGTTAATGCCAGCTGGTCACACAGCTCCTGCAGCTCATCCACCATCTTGGTTTTTGGTGGAGGGTGGCGTCTGAGCAGGGCCAGTGCCGGGAATTTGCGGTAGATGTGGTGGGCAGTAGCGATGTTAGCCAGTAGCATGAACTCCTCAACCAACCTAGAGGACAGAGTTATGGGTAACAGTGAAATAATGGCCAGAGGGGGAAAATAAGAAATGAGAAAAAAGGAGGACTGATATTTACACAGTCCAGAATGATCAGGAAATACATTTCACCAGTGGTTACACATCTGCCTTATCAAATACATGTTCATTTTGGAAGAGAAAGAGATACAGACACAGATGCATCTGTGGAGGGTTTGTTTACTCACTTGTTACTGTCTCTGTACTGATAAACATAGCAGCCTTGAGGCATCATGGTCTCTTTGTCCAGAGTGAAAGACAGTTTCAACTGAAAATAAAAACACGATAAATATACAGATATAAATGTTAGAGCGCTGACAAACTGAATAATATGAGTTTTGTTTCAATACATTTCTCAAGTATTGCTGGGTTATCATATTGGTCAGATCAAATAATCTTGTTAAATCTCTTCCAGCTAACTGTTAAATTATCTCTGATCATTGTGGGCTCTCATTTTGAAATAAACTGAACATGTGAGGAGAGCCAAAAACCATCAGCAGCAATTATTCATGTCCTATTTATTAACTGTGGAAGGAAACTTTACCACAAACAGACAGATTAACAAAGATTATAAATGAACTAAAATGACAATTACAAATCCACTCTAGTCTGTGGTGCATTATTATAAAAATTAACATTGACAGACAATTAATTTGGTGGTTAAATCTAAGAAGATTTACTTGATTTCAAGCAACATCTAATACAGATAAATTACACATTTTGACGAGATGAAAGTATGAAAGTATTTTGTCATATATCAAGATTAGCACTGTAAATATTTCCAAATGTTTTAAGAGCTACAAATTATCAAATTGATTTTCCACACTTAATTTGCGTTGAAAGTTCAGATAAATTGGGCAACGGTCAGAGAGCATGATACTCTCTCTATGACATCTCTATCATGCACCACTGTACACTGCTTACCAAAGACATAAGACGTCACATACCAGACATGTAGGACTAACCTGGTCCAGTCTGAGCGCTCCGCCTGAAAAGCGTTGGGCTCTGAGGTTCTTGGCAATAGAGTGCAGATTGAGCACAGCCTGGTGGATCTCATCTATTGGATGCACAGGATCCACGGGTGGCAGCTCTTCAGCTGAGAACATCTTCTCAGGGGCCTCGATCAGGCTCTGAGCGTGGTCGTAACTCAACTTCACGCAGGAGCGGATCACTGAACGGCCGAACCACTCACTCAGGATCTGAAGGGGGAGGGCAAGTGAAGTGGAACCAATGAGATGAATCATCAACCATAAAAAAAATGGCATAAAATTCAGCTTAATCAATCATCCATCAGATACTACTCTTAATCTGTGCAACTCTCACAGGTCCATGAATTTTAAATGATCATACCTTCCCCTCGGGTGTGATTTTCCATATAACGGAGAAAGTGAGTCTGTCGGTGAGAGGGTTGAGACTGCACAGCTCCTCACAGAGCAGCCGAGGTAACATGGGAATCACCTGGACAATGACAAAACACACAAACGCACTGAATACTAAAGAATACTAAAAGAATGGAAGATGTAGCCGCAACAGAGAAATCGGCAGTCACATCAGTCAGATGCCGAGTTGGTGATGCGCAGAAACACCCAAGAAGCCATAATGCAACAACATCTCTGAGGTCAACTCGTAGTCTGACACATGAAACCACATGAAGCAGCTAGTCATTTTGAAAACAAAGTGTAAACAAAGGAGTATTCACCTTTTGAACAAGGTACACACTAGTTGCTCTTTGGCTGGCAACTGCATCCAGAGCGTTGTCCTCCCCCACAAAATAACTCACATCGGCAATGTGGACTCCAACCTCAAAGTTCCCTGTGTTAAAAATATCCAATAAGACATACTATAGCAAAACCTCCAGAAACACATGATCCTTCATTATAAGCATCATCATCATCATCATCATCAGACAGCAGTTTACCATCTGGGAGTTGTTTACACGACAGGGCATCATCCAGATCTCTGGCGGTCGCAGGGTCGATTGTGAAGATACACTCATTCCTGCATGTGATGAAATAGTGCTTTGTGAATCATATGAATACACGACCTAAATTAAGACTTCATACACTCACTTGCTCCCATTGGACAACAAAGCTTGTAATTATTAGTAGTCCGATTATACTGTATAAATAGTGCGCAAATACCCCGAGGCAAAGCTGGATCTGGCTCATAAAGCGTGTTCCCGCTCAGAACATAATAAAAGGAAAGACTACATAAGCATGTAGGGTTTTCACAGTCATACCTCAGGTCTCTCCTCTTCATCATCTCCTCAGGCGGGATGGTCCAGGGCAGGTTGTTGGGGAGGCAGTCCAACACCTCATCTGAGAACTCAGTAAAATCGACATTGTACTCTGTCAGTATGCCCTCCGTCTCTGGCTCGATTTCTCCCGCCTGCCCCAGGGTCTTGGCGAGTTGACTAGGGGGGGAAAACATTTAGAAACAATCAGGACGGTCGTCAGACCAGAGTGATACTGTTAACTGTGTCGCGTATCTATACACACCCATCTGCAAAGTTGCTGTCGGCTTCCCAGTTGGTGATGCGACAGATGAACAGGGTGTTGGTGTAGTCGCCCGAGCGGGATCTGAAGTCTTCAGGACAGTCGGGCAGGGGAACGTTAATCCTTGGCACGCGGTGGTCCACGGGGGAGAACATGGCAAAGGGTTTGTCTGGTAGGAACTTCAGGAAGCCTGTCGCAGCTCTTGAGTGTTTCTTCTCAACAATGTACACGACCTGGCAGACAATCGCAGAGGATGAGGGAGATACAGTAAGGATTTCAATTCAGTCAGTACAGCAGCATTGAAGCATTTTTTGGGATTTTCAGTGCAAGATCTCCATTTTAAAATCAACAAAAAACATGAAGAACTTCTCATGGCGTTCCTGAGATATCGCAAAAACATAATGCCTCCGACCACGGCTGTACGACTCTAGTTCCTGGTGTTGTTTTTCAGAGTAAAACCCCTCCAGTGAAAAGGCTTTTAATATGAAGTAGCCAGATGAATTAAGTTGTTGTCAGTGGTGGCAGCTCTGCAGTTCATTTTGGCCTAAATCTACATGTTTTTCTCAGTCTAGGATGAGTTTAAAAAAGTCAGTGGAAGGAAAGGGTAGAAAGAGACAAAGAGTGACAGATAAGGAGGAAGCTCACTTTAGCAGTCTTTTGGATTATTTCACCATTGGACCGTGGGGTTGAGGGGTCTTCCAGGCGTCGCCCTGTTTCCATCAGATGAGAGGAAGAATGAACATGGATTAGCTAAACTATTGTTTTCACTCTTCAGAATAGTAAATAAACATTCAAACAGTGTTGACGTTACCGAATATCAGCAGTAGTGTTATAATTGGATACCACATCTGCAATAATGTTGATATGCAAAGGCTTCTACATTCTCTCCATCTTCACAGTACCTGTGTCAGTGAGAGTGGTATTCTGAAGTTTGCTGCACACTTCATCCTGGTCACTACAATGGTCCTCCACAATAACATCAGGCCTTCGGGTGCGCTCTGTCTTCTTCTGCATTGTTTGTGCAATGTGTTCTCTCTGGGCCTCTGACTCACTGGCGCCCTCACAGTCAGTATCTGACCTCACAACCTGGACACACACAAACATTCATCACCTGTTGATCACTCACTACTTTTACTGTCCTGGGGAAAATAGCTAAAATAGACCCTAAAATAAAACTCTGAAAAGTTGGTGCTGAAGTTTAAAACATGGAGTTTCAAACTAAATAGGTAAGTGTAGTTTTACCTTCCACTGTTCCTGAGGTAGGACTTGCACCACCACAATGTCTCCGTTCAGTGCTCTGTTGCGAGCTACAATCCCATCCAGAAATATATCCCGCGTGTCATCCTGCAAACATACATAAGATTGTTCATCTCCTGCATTTCTAACTTTTGATGTAAACTGTTCAAGATGGATGTTAAGGTACTGGCTAATGCAGTGAAGTCACATTCATTATGTATACATGTTACAACATAGCTACCAGGTGATATACAGAACTAAACAGACAGGTTACTGAGGCAGGAAATTGTGATGTGTCAAATTTGTTAGCAAGTCAAAATGCTTGAAAAGAAGCTAAATCAACTCACAGGAGATGGGATGAAAGCTTCATGGTACTTCTTAGGGTTGATTCTCAATTGTCCCTGTAGAGACAATATGCATTAATTGACAATGAACTTGACCTTGAACAAAGTGGCCCCAAGGCTGGATTACCCAAGTATAACTGCCACAGGCTCTGCAGGCTCCACGCCAACTCTTATGTCAAGTAATTGGGCTAATTTACTTGGAACGAGGAAGACCTTAATTTGGATCCTGCTTTGTTACCTAACATTGAACTCTTCCTTAAACCCTGTGTCAAAGTCCAATTTCAAGCTTAACTTATTCCTAAAAGTTTTGTACTTGTATGTTACATGTTTATAGATTAATGTGTTTCATGAAATTACAATACAGCAAACCCAGGGTCCAAAGTATTCCACCGTATAAGAACTATACACAGCGGTAAAAAGGGGCATTACAGAGCATCATAATACAATTTGTTATTGATAAATTTATAACTAAATACAATAATGAAATAAGCATAAAATGAGCATGTCCCTATCATTTTACCTCCTGTGTGATTGTGTTATGTGTAATTTCATGGCTCTGGAACAGCTGCTCTGTACCTGAATGAGCTCTCCTCTTTTAAGCCCATGGGAAACCTCATCAAATGTCATGTAGGACTCAAACACTTGTTTCCTTGCCCCTCTGCCTCCTTTGTTCTTACGTTTGTCAGCAGGAGAATTGGTAGTTAAACCTGAAAAAGAAATAACACAGTGATTTATTCCATCATAGTGCATCACATGTATAAAACTACATTATCAAATAGCAAAATTTGCCTGCACCTGTTGAGAATTAACATCTCAAAAACTAACCTACAATTTACCTCGGGGCTGCTGCGGTTTTTTGTCTTTACCATGAGGAGATATGGGCCTTGACAACTGAGTGTCAGCCCCAGGCCCTTCTCTGCTTCTGTCCTCGTCTGGTTGCTTTGGCAGATTCTTTTTCTTCGACTTCATCATCTTTTCTTGTTCCTGTCCACTTGTACTGGCTTTCTTTGGAGACTGAGGAAGACCAACAAACGAGTCAGTCCCTTTTGAGTCCTTGTTTTTCTTCTGCTGCTTCTGAGGTTTGTGCGAATCATTAGGTGTTAAACAGCTGAGCTCCTCCCCAGACTCAATGTCTCCATCCTGGCTGGTGGTGGTGTCCCTTCTCTGTCCCCGTCGCTGCCTGTCAGACACACCTTGCTTCCTTTCACATTCCTGCTGAGGATTGCGACTGCTTATTTTCTCCATGTACAAAGACAATGAACTGTCCTCTCCTTTACTTCTCAAGGAAGAGGGGGAGAAGTCACTCGAATCAGAGAAATCATTAGGCACTTGGTCTCTTTTTCTCTGTGGTATGTTCAGCCTGTCACTCTGGGCTTTGAGCAGTGTGCTCGGCCCATTTCCTTCCCTTTGACATGACAAGTCCTTTGCATATTGCTCTAGATACAAACTGAACTTGCTGCTGCGGTGCTGGCTGAGAAGCCTGGCATAGGCATCTTTCTGAGGAGGAGTGCTCGACTGATTCTGGGTGCGCTTCGGCTCTCGATTCACGTTAGCCTTCTTAGATTGCAGAGGAGAATCCATATGGCAATCTTTAAAGATTCAGTCTCTGAAAAAGCAATAATCATACTCCATGAATGTTGCCATTAGGGGGTGAAACAATGATCATAACTTTCAGACAATGTAGACAAAATATGCAGACAAAGAGAAGATCATTATCTGAAGTTCATTTGGTGAAAATGAAAGCAGCTCTTCAGCAGCTGGCTTGTTGCTGAATTATCTACTCATCTTACATCATGCAGTTTAGTCATGTGTCATTTAGTACACACATAAGCATGAATGGAAGGTAACCACGTTAATGTTAGCTAAATTTACATTCTTCGGGATGATGGTTATAAGAGAGAAAAAAAGCTGTATCATCCCATTTATTTACGGGTTGTTGTCTTAACAAGTTAAAAATGCTTTTTTTAAGCATATTCTATCTTACAGTTAACAGTTACCTAACGTTACGAATGTTAGCAGTGCTTGGCTAGCATCAGCTAGCAACTTGCAACGCCAAGTGTTGGTTTAACGTTAAGTAACTACTTGTTCGTCAGACAGACCACGACCCTGACCACGACAAACCACTCGAAAATGTACAGACAGGCTGTCAAACCTCAAATTTTATACATTACCTTATCCACTCCGGTGAAAGTTCTGTAACTTGGCTGTCGTTCACAGCCAAATGCTAGTAGCTGCTGCGTTCACGTCCTCCGTCGTCACGAATGGTAACAATCACGCTACGTTTGGGTGCTGTAGGAAATATCGAAATTAGCCGACAGTACAGAGACGCCCCAATGGGGAACGTTAGTTTATCGTCAAGAAATCTGTGGTAATTAATATATTAATACTGTACAATATATATTTGACATTGTCTTTAGCTTTCCATGCAGTATGCCCCTCTCTTTTACAGCACAAGTTGCCCAGTTTTGTGTGATACTTTTAGGAAACGGTCCATAAATGCAACCCAGTAAAATTACCACTGGTGCTGTGACGTTCCAGTGTTCACTGTGGATGGAGCAGCTGCATGACTCCTCTCATGGTTTGGATGATAAGAGGCCACAAGAAACCTTTAGAGGGCAGCAATGACCAAATATTTCATTTATTCGACCACACAGTGGCAGACTGCTGTATGTGTGTGTGTCAGTTGTGATGAGGATAGGGAGAAAGTAAATCATCAAACATTCAGTCTGAGGGGTGTGTGCGTGTGTTTGTGTGTGTGTCCTATTCTCTCTCTCCTGACAAGCTGATTTCACACCTGTCTGTTCATGCTTTCATAGGAAAAGACAACTCATGAAGGCTATTCGAAACACACACACATACACACATCCTTCAGTTTAATTCCCCAGGGATAGTGGGAGTGCTTTTTGAGACAACACAGGCTACGTGGATGTGGGTTTTCGGACATCTGAGGATATAATTTAGATGATGCTGTCATGTCTCACCTTGACAGAGGCTGAGAATGTCTTTCAACACTAAGTATGCACACATATGTATGCGTTTACACACACACACACACACACACACACACACACACACACACACACACACACACACACACACACACTGACGGTTGCCTTGTAATTAAGTTATGTCAAAGCTTTGCATGATCAGTGAGAGAACATTATGTCTGAGCTGCTGTTGCTCATAACTGTCACATGTCATGGAAAGGAATAACAGCATGAGCTTGTGAACCCGCTGCCTTTTGGCCTCATTGGTAACAACACAAATCCCATCTTTTCTAACACTTTAACAAACCTACTCAGCCTGTCTGTGTTGTAACCAACCTGTGGTGTAATGTTTGTCAAATGGAGATGACATAATAAGGCTGTAACTGGGTTAAAATATGATTTAATTAAATCTCACCTGCTGTTACAGTATTACACATAGACTGTATTTATTCCCATCCAGTATAGACTGTATTTAGAGTTGGGTGTTATGTATATAACAGTAACATGAAAAAGTATTAAATAGGGAAGTGAACCAGTATGACCAAGGGACATCATAAAGACATTCAGTCTTCAGACAGTCAGATGAATAGGAGGAAGATTCTTTTCACATGCATGTTTTTGGTCTGTGGTTGGAAGATTTTTTTCACTTGCATCAGTTAATAAACTCTGCTACGGACTGTAGATTGGGAAATTAACATAGTTACAGTTTTCAGCAGTGTTTTTCATCTTCATCTGGCAGCTGCAGTTGATGTGTGAGCCAGAATATTGGCAGTTCACCTGTTTCTACTTTTAAGCACAAGAAAACTGGTTGATTGGCCTCAGAATTACTTCTGATGAACAACAGAGCTTCAGCTACTTTGCAAAAAAACAAAATCACCTCTTTATTTTCCCCATTTACCTCATCATTTGTCTTCATCTTCTCCTTGAACATCATCTGTTACCTTTCAAATCCAGTCAGTTTTTATTTATATTGCTTCAAATCACAACAGGAGTTATCTCAAGGCACTTTTCAAATAGAGCAGGTTGAGACCATAATCCTCATAATATTGATTACAGAGACCCAACAATTCCCACCATGAGCAAGCACTTGGCAACAGTGGCAAGGAAAAACTTCCTTTTAAGAGGCAGAAACCTTGAACAGACCCAGACTCAGGGTTTGGCGGCCGCCTGCTTCGACCGGTTGGGATGAGAGAGACAGAGATACCTTTCTGATACTTACTAGTTTAAGCTGAGACTCAAAAAGAAGAGACAGGAGTGGTCATTTCCATCATCACCGCATCGAACCCATCATCAAACAGGTTGGTAACCATATCCTTCAGTATGCTGACTGTACTTCCAGCATCTATTCAGCAACCAAAGTCAGAAAATATTTCCCACTGACAGAGTTTTGATATTGCTGCATTAGCACATCTACAGAGGTGAATACCAGAAGATGCTGTTATGACAGTAAACTGCATCTGTGAAAGGAGCACCATAATTCATACCTATAAATATAAAAAACTACACTGGCGTGATATGGCTCAAGGTTCTTGATATAATTTGGAGAACATTTTAAGCCTCTGAAAATGAGCTTCTTATCAGTGAGAAAACCAAACTCACACACTTGTAAGGGATAGTTATTGGTGCCTTTCCATTTCCTTTTCAAGTTGGTGTTTGACTGTAGATTTTCTAAGAAGAAGAAAGAAAAAACAAAAAAAACATCCTTAAAAGCACAACATTCTTAACTTTCCTTTGATAAAACATCTAGTGAGCCCTGGTCACTTTCCTGCTGGCAGCAGCTTTCAACTTTGCTTCTTTAAGTTCAGATGCAGCTCTCTGCATGGGTGCAGTAGCAAAGCACACTCCTGCATGTAGGGGGAGGTGTGGGGGGGTAAGGGGGGGGCATCAGAGAAAATATCCTTCCTCATAAGATTTTTTTCATTCCCTTGCTATCTTCTGACGTAATCTAAAGGAACCTCTGGGAGAACAGAAAGCGTGGGTGAAAGAAGGGCTGGTATAGCGGCCTCTACCACTATTGCGGTTGTGCAGACCCAAGTTGTAAAGCATGCAGATGAAGCAGCAAATAACTATCAAATATTTATCAGGCCAGGGGAGGCAGTGCAGCTTGTAGAAGAAGATGAAATAGAGGGGGCAGTAGCAGTCACTCTCTTGTCTCCTTCTCTCTGATGCTCCCTTTCCAATTGGTATTACATGTCAAACAATGAGGCTGATTGAGCGTGTGAGTGTAAATGTGTGTGAGAGGTGTAAACTGCAGGTGTAGCTGTAGATGCTGCAGGGCCAGGCTACCTTCCTTCTCACGGGCTGCAGCGAGCAGCGGACAGATTGGGGAGATCTCTGCGGTCATCACCTACCACTGCCATGGCAACGGCCTGCGAGTCACCCCGGGCGAGCTGCACACCGCAACGCCCATTTACAGTCTGGGGCTGACTCCTGATCAGCGGTGGAGAATGTCAGAGTAGATTTTTATGATCAACACCAGATGGTTTGAAGTATCTGAACACAGGCAGCAGCGACTCGAAAGCTCACTCTCTTATTTGCTCACTGTGAGTGAGAGAGGCGTGTGACATATAAATGACAGTTCACCTCTCTGACTTCCGTTATTTACATTTATACATGTGTGAATTATGTCTGTATAACTGTGTCCATGTATATAACATACTTTTTTTCACATCTCTTTGCGTACGGTTGGTCTGGGGTTGTGTTTAATTTTTAAACTCGGCATCTTAGTTCCAGTTAACGAACATTTTAATCCTACAGCATTCAGTGATATTTTTTTTTGTGTATTTCTTTTTTATTGTTTTCATAACAAAGAGAGAGAACACAAAACAGTACAGATTCTTGACAGAGGTTTTTGACATGCGACAAACAGGACATAGAGCAGAGGTAATGGCGCAGTGATAGAATAGCACTAGTTCAGTTTTTAGACATTAAATCGAGAAAAGGCTGCCAGATTTTAAAAAAGACTTCCTCTTTAGCAGACATAATGTACCTGATTTTCTCCAAGTGTAATACATTTCCCAACTCCCTCAGCCACATTTCAAATGTAGGAGACCTCTCACATTTCCAAGATTGCAGAATTAATTTTCTGGCCAACAATGTTGAGAGGGAGATAGCCTTAGCTTCACAACCACTTTTCGCACTGTCAGGGTTGGCCACCCCAAACAACACGATGAATGGGTCTGGGTGACATGGATGATTAAAGGCCTTAGTGAAAAAGTCAAATAAGGAGCCCCAGAATGATTGCAGCTTATGACATGACAAAAATAAGTGGGATAGTGTTCCTTCTTCAATTCGACACTTAAAACATTGGGGTGACACATCCGGAAATATTTTTTGCAACCTGGAGGGAGAATAGTGCAGTCTATGTACTAACTTGAATTGTATCAAACTATGTCTTGCATTGATTGAGCTATCATGGATGTTCTTAATACAATTTTCCCACATCTCATTTGAGATGTCCCTACTCAATTCTCTCTCCCAAGCCACTTTAAATGGGTCTGACAATGTGTTATTCACATTCTGTATGATACCATAGAATTTAGATATTGCCCCTCTCGTATATTCAGTGATATTTTAACATAGATGTGTTAAAGAACTTTGCCGGACAGACTGCAATCAAGGGCTCATCACCCAGCCTCACTGATGCTCCTTCAGGCTGAAGGGGAACAAATCCCTGCAGCCAGGTTACAAAAGCTAATGGAAAGTCTACCCAGAAGAGGTGTCCACATACCTTTGGCCATGTAGTGTGCATTGAAATGTATAAAATATTGTGTTCCATTGGATTATATTCAGTCTAATTGCCAAGCTGCTCCTCCATCTTCAAAACTGAATGCCTGTCACTACTACTGCACCCACCTTTCTGCCAAAAGTATGAGGACACCCCCATCTATATTGTTATAGGTACTTATGGTCAGGAGCGGTTTTTATGATTTGGACCTTTAGTTCCATTAAAGAAACACTTAATGCTACAGCACACAATGATATTCCAACCCAGTTTTTCTTTATCTTATAGATAAAAGCTGCAAACCATAATAAAGAAAGAAAACTTTAACACAGAAAGTTGAACACGTGTTTGGATTGTGCTGGAGTTTCTATCTTTATCTGTTCATGAGTTCTGCTCATTCTTTGGTGCAGTTTTCATGGGTGTTTTTTTGTCTGCCCCTTGAAAAATCATCTCCAAAGCCTCTGCTGCACTAAACACCTGACTGGTCACATCCTTCTGTCTGTTTTCTGACACTGCAATAAACTCACAACTTCTCCTCACTTTGAGCTCAGAGTGAAACAGTGCCACACCCATGTAGTTTGGGCAGGCCACGCCTCTGAATCAGACACTCTGATTGGCTGTGATAGCACCCACTGGAGCCAATAGGAATGTCCAATTCAGTAACGTGGCTCTAGAATGCTCACTTTTAAAGATGGCGGATGAGAATCGATCTTAAACATACAGAGAGAAAGCAGCAATGCACCATACAAACAATAAGACTGACCAAATATTTTTTAATTTTTCACATTAGTGTATCTTAGTTCAACCCTAAAGAACAGCATGTTTCTAGCTCAGAAGATCGTGGAGTAACGACGCTCCAAAGACAATGTGATATTTGGGAGCATGTAAGCTCCCACTGGCTTCAGAGGGAAAGGACGCTCCACAGATTTTACACATCATGTTCAGTTTAGTTGTTGCTGTAGCACTGCTCAGTTTTCCAAATTAACCCTGCAAAGAACCTGTGGCTCAAGAGGTTTGGTCCATTAATGGCAAGGTTGGTGATTTGATCCCTGAGTCCTCCTGTCAACAAATCAAAGTGTCCTTGAGCAAGAGACTGAACACAGTCACTTCACTGACACTGGTGTGTGAATCTGTGGGTAAGAGGAAAAAGTGACTCAAGTGATATTTTTTCTGATAAGTTAGAAAAGTGTTATAGAAGTGCAATCCACTTACCTTGGCTTGGGTGTGAAGCAGAGGTGGGAGTAAGTCACACAAGTTGTGTCATTGATCTGATCAAGCAACTCAAGTTTCCACTTTAAAACAGTGGTCAGGAAAAGTTTAGTTTTACTTTACAACATTAACAAAAACTGTTGCAGCTGCTTACACCTCACACATCTTACTGATATTTGACATTTTGTGACAATGTAGAGTCCAGATCTGTGACTGCAGCCACCCACTCCTACAATTATTATTTTTAGTCTTATTATTAACATGACCTCCACCAAGGAGGTCATGTTTTCACCTGTGTCTGTTTATTTGTCAGCAAAAAGTACTGAAGTTATTTGCACCAAACTTGGTGGAGCAATGGGGCATAAACCAGGGAAGAATCCATTACATTTTGGTCCGGATCCGGTTAAAGGGACAGATCCAGGATTCTTTATCACTTTCCTTAATGTGTAGGATTGTTTGGCCTTGGAGGAGGTATGTGCTCCACTGGGTGCCATTGTAGTTAGCAGTATTACAGTACATCTCTGTGGAACCTGCATTGTGCCATGTTCTCTTTGCTCCCTACAATCCAAATGTTAGTATTTTTGGACTGAGCCCCTCCCCATGATAGCTGGTTATTGGCCACCACACTGGAAATCACCTATTCATGTCTCAAAAACAAAATCTAACTTTTCTAAAAAGAAAACAACTGGAAAAATGCAAATATTTAATTTAAAAAAAGAAAGAAAGTCAAGTCCTTCTGAGTCCTCTGACTTAGCCGTGTCTCAAGTCATGAACACCAAGTCAAAGTTAAAGTCAAGTCTTTTATCAGTCTTGGTCAAGCATTTGTGTCTTAACTCTGACTTGAGTCAAGTCATGTGACTCAAGTCCCACACCTCTGGTGTGGAGACACATTTGGAGGTGTGGAAATTTAAAGCAGGCAGGGGCGCTCTAACGTAAATTAATTGCATTATGGGAAATGTAGCATTCAGAGTTTTGGTGTCCATAGTTGAGACAAAAGGTTGGGAGATCTCAACATCTGCTGCTTTAAATTAGAGAAGTTTATCCCTTTTAATGCGCATGTTTTTGTTGTGTCACGTTCAGCAGTCACATATATAAGAGTAATTTTTGGCCATAGAGTGAACATAGTAATATATGTTATACAACATATATGTTGTATCCTGTTCAATTTTTAGATTCGGTCTAATCGCCAGGCTGCTCCTCCATCCTCATCACTGAAACATCTTCATCACCACCTCCACCCTCGCACGTCTTCCTACGGGCGCTACTTTCAGCACCGGACAGCTCCAGTCGTTTCCTACGCTCCGCCCACCTCCGTCAGACTGGCAGTGGGAAACAACCACACACACCGCTGGGCGACACTTCAAGTGGCCTATTAGGGTTTTATTGGGAGGGACGGAACTTCAGGAACAATTTGCTACGTCCCTCGTCATCCTACTCGTCTCACATGGATTTCTCCGAGGAGGAGTAAAAAGAGACCGTGAGCACTCGGTTCTCACGTCGCTGCATGTGAATGGATTGCGGACCGGTGAGGAGTCAGTGTTGTTTTTGAGTTTAAAGACTGGAGAGTGTCTGGGCAGCTGTTTGGGTCAGATGGTGGTGTTGTAAAAGCGGGCAAGAAGAGGGAGAAAGTCTCGGGTAAACGATGCACTGGATGAGAAGTGGAAATCCTTCATCGTTTCCAGCTTGATTATGGGTTTGAAATACGGGGCATTCTGTGGTGTGTGCTCGGTGTGTGTCGTCCCGTGAAACAGCGGAAGACGGAGAGTGGCTTTGGTTATGCTCGCCACACTTTGCCAAGTGCCCGCGGTGTCATCTCTGCGCCTGTGAGGAGGAACCATGGCTCTGCTGGTCGTCCCGCTGCTTCTGCAAACAGGGCTCGTTCTGGGATCAAACTACGGTTATGTGGAGTGGTCTGATAATGACAGAGACGACAAGAACCCGCCAGTCTTCAGCACCCAAAACATCAACAGGGAGCCGCCCCACCACCCGACCTACTACTCGCTTCCATCCACCGAGCGCACGGTGGTGGCGCACAAAATTGAGGAGGACCTGCCGAGGGTGGTGACGGCTTTCCTGCACACCGGGGACTCCTCGGCGCTGAGGCAGGTGAACTGTTCGCGCAGGTACGAGCTGAGCAGCCTGCGAGGCGGCCTGCACGTCGCCTCCCACTACTCCCTGCACAGCATCCTGGACACTGTAGCGCACGCAACAAACTTCCTGAACATGATCCTGCAGGCCAACAGGTCCCGGGAGCAAACCCTGCGCAGGGACATCCACTGGTACCACGCGCTGGTGCAGAGCATCCTCGAGGGGGACCCCAAAATCCACAGGGCTGTGGTGACCTTCCACGCGGACGCGCCAACGCCGGGGCCCCACGTTTTCCTCCAGGCTACGAGAACCGAGAAGGAGGTGGTGCTGCAGGACCTGTCCAGCACTGTGCACCGTCACCTGGGGAGCAGGGGCCCGGAGTCGGACTGGTTTAATGAGTTTAGGGACGGGAGGAGACCACACTCGCACAGGAGAGTCCCGGAGGCACGGGGCACCAAGAGTGGAAGTTACCTTCTGGACAAAAACCAGATCAAGTGGTCGGCACCGTACCTGGAGTGTGAGCACGGGGCGTTTGTGCCCTATTGGCTGCTCACCTTGTCTGCTGGCTTCTATGGACTGAAGCGCAACTCTGCACCAGAGTTCAGGTGAGAGGGAGTGTGTGTTTGAGAGAGAAAGAGCCAAAAGATGCTGCTTGTATTTGATACATTCTCCGCAAGCACTTTCTTTCTTTTCAAAATGCAGAAATAATATATTCATATTTCATGTATTAAAGTATTCCACACTTTTTTCTTGATTAATATATACCCGAAAACTTTTCAGAGGGAGATAAAGTCCATCAATCAATTCATTCTACCTTTTTAAACCACTACAGTCATTAACAGTCAGATATGGAAGCAGATATTGAAAGTATACCCCTCATTGATTGACAATAATGCACTATGAGACTTTATGTAAATGTGGATCCTGCTGAACTGAGGCCTTGATGCAGGAAACAGATGGCGTAAAAGCCGCTTCACAGACACAGGTAGACCTTTCTCATTTAATATGCTCGCCTGTCAAAGCACAGCTGTGCCTCTCTGCTGCTGTATCCTACAATCCAATGAACAACTGCAGGCTTTAGCTACACAGTGTTTGGTGGTGAGTGAACTGATACGAACTGGCTCTTTGTGTCTGTCTCTGAGTGAGTGAGTGTGTGAGTGTGTGAGTGTGTGTGGGAATGTGTACTGCATGAAACACCCAAGGATCTCATATGTCAAGGCTCCAGTCCAAGAGTATCACAAAAAAAATCAATTAAATCATGAATAAACAATGTAAGATCAACAACTGTGGGATGAAGCCACTCTGGATTTCAGGTGCACAGTCTGAGCAGAGTAGGATCACACAAGAGGTTCAGTCCGATCAGATAACTCCTGTAGTAAATCCCAGATAAGAGAGGTTTGTCCCTGACACCATCCCTTCTTCAGTCGTTTGAGAAAATAAAATTCAACTTCAAACATTCAAATAAAAACACTGTACTTACACCTCAAGCAAGATTTTAGTAAAATCTACCATAACTGCAACTGGTGCACAAATAGGACGAACTGAATATGGATGATATTTTATTTGGAAGAACAGACACAAATGTTGCTCAGTGGTTTTAGCGATTTGGGCCTGAAGTTGGCAAGCATCCACGCCGTAGCCGTGTCCCTGAGCAAAGTGCTGCATCACTACCTGCTCCAGGGACAGTCACGGTATCTATATATCTTCGTATGATGAAGATGAGTGTGGGGTTACCACAGAATCCATTCGATCAGTATCATCTTGATCTGCAGTTTTAGCTTACACGGGAATCCAACTGACATTTATTGCAACAGCTCACAAGTGTCTCTCTGATACAGTGCAGTTTCAGTAACAACTCGGAAAATCTGCCTGTGATGTTCCCGTTCATCTCCAAAAATAAATGACTTATTGCCTGTCTGGGATAATACTGCCTCTCTAAAACCCCCAACTCGCCACGATGTCTAACAAGTGGAGAGAAAATGCTTTCAGTTGCCCCGAGGCGACTGATGTTGTTAAGTGTCATTAAATTAATTCAGCGAATGCATTCATAATGAATCAATCAAAAAGTCAAGCTCAGCCAAGAAGGTTTTGGGTACGTGTTAAAAGAGCGGTGACATTTTACAAGTGACAGATTCGTGACAGTTAGAGGGATACTTTCATTTGAACGTGGAGAGTCCAGAAACCTCAGTGTGCTGCAGCATGAGACGTGTTTGTTGACTGAATCATTAACTGAAAATTTAAAGGGTGAGAGAACAGAGGTTGTGTGATCTGCTGTCTTCACGAGAGACATAATGAAATGTAAAGTAATACAGTTTGACACATACTAATCCCCCCCCCCAGAGCTTTCAGTCATGTCACATGGTTTTCATCGGTGGTTGGAGTTTGCTCAGTTGTTATGGATCCATGCGAGCTTAGTAGCTGTTGTGATTTTATTCATTTTTCAAATTAGGAAAACTCATCATTGAACTTGGACGCGGTAGTTCAACAATTTGCAAACTCAAGGTCCACTTACTAACTTTTTTTTTTTTTGAGTTTTTTATTTTTTTTTTACTTTTCTCATGTTGGTGTATAAAGTGCAATGGATGATGACAACAGATCCATGTCCAAAACAGCTTAGCCAACATGATGAAGACAATGTAGTACAAGCTGAAAGCCTTTAAAAAAGTCTAACATGTGGACCTTGAGTTGGCATTGTTTGGTCAAATTAGGGCTTTAATTTCCAAGACTTAATATTAACTTTCCACCTTGGATGTTGGAGGCTTTACAAAATCTAGTAAGCGGACCTTGAGTTGGCATTGTTTTGTGAAAATGTCCAAGGTCACATATTAACTCTCATGCTCAAAGTAATGTTTGGCACTGGGTTGTGAAGTCAGCAGAGGGAGTCAGGGAAGAACTCAAGTTGAAGGGAACTCAGTGGTTATTACCAGCACGTCAGCATGAAAGATGCACTCTCTAATTGAGTATAAAGATTGCCTGCAACTACACAACCAGACGCACGCCGCCTTTCCGCCTCACTCTGTGAAATGAGTTGTGGTCTGCAACTTTCCTGCGGTTTATTTCCACTCATCTCACGCCTCTGATGACATTTCTAAAAATAGAAAGTTGGTTGGCTCTGGACAGAGAAGTGTAAGCTAGTGTAGATGATAGAATCAGTTCCACCATGTTGTACTCCGTCTACCTCAAAGCTGCCTCTTCCTCATCTTTATTCCCCTTTCTCACTGTCCTTCCAGGCCAGATTTAGAGGAGACTACGGAGAGGCCATCAGTGTTTCAGAAATACTCACCTCTCTTACGAAAACTAATGGCCTTCAAATTTAAATGAGAGTTACAGATTTGAAGCAGAATCGTGAGGTAAGAGAGGAGAGGGAGAAGGCCTTGAGGCACAGCTGGACACTTACATGTAGTGGTGCTGTTGCGTTTGTCTGTCAGGATACAGTTAGCTTGGAGCTAGCTTTAAAGCTGCAACAAGTTCCATTTTGAAATCACCAAAAAACAAAAGAAATAACAGCATCAGTCTGAAGACTCAGCATCATATTTGGGTTGGGTCACACAGTAAGAGCACAAAAATAAAAATATATGAGATAAGAATTGAATTAGTTACAAATATGAACTAGTAAGTCTGACTTTAAAAATGATGAAATGCTAAGTCATATAAGATATTGAGTCACGTTACGCCAAGTATCCCTAAAAGAGAAGAAATCACTAACTTTTTCATAACTTTTTGACAGTTTATGATCCTGCTCCACTTTAACATGATCTTAAAGGTTATGAGCAACAATACGACACTAAAAATATCACTGAGCGTCTATTCAGGCTGTAGTTTTGTTTTGTGACGCTCAAAATTTGTGCCTCGTGTTACGTTGCATTGGCTCCCAAATGTTTCTCAGATCCAACATCTATCACATCGCTCTGCTGTTTCTACTGCTTTCAGTCGCTAACGAGCCTTGACCTGTAAACATAGACCGGAGCACGCACACACACACACACACACACACACACACACACACACACACACACACACACACACACACACACACACACACACACACACACACACACACACACACACACACACTATTACTCACAGGTATCAAGAAGTTTTCCTGCCTCTCTTTCTCTCTCTCTCTGTCTGATTGAGAAGAGTTGGTGGCCAAAGTCTCTCCCGTGGTTGTTTGTTCTGCTTCCCAGCAGGCAGATGGAGGTAACGGGTGTCAGGATCATCCACAAAACCATAAAGGAGAGAGAGAGAGAGAGAGAGAGAGAGAGAGATAATACATGTGGATGTACAGCTGCTACGGCAGTGGAGAAAACAGGCAGGAGAGGAGAGTAAATCAAAGAAGCCTGAACATGCTTTATGTGTCTGTGTTAAAACCAGAGTCACGGAGAGAGACATGAGTTGGGTTTGGCTCTGCACAGTAGGATATACGGCAGTAGCTGAGGTGAACTTAGCTCCACTAGTTTAAGTCCCGGGCAGTTTTCCTCTAGTGCTGTGTTGCAGTCACGTCCCTGAGCAGTATTTAACCTTATTCACTTCACAGTGTGAATCTTTGATGGCTGACTGCTGCAGAAGTCTCCATGTGTTGAACTTAAAAACTACTTCTGCAGAAATGTTTGGGTCTACAAGCAGAGAGAGAGAGAGAGAGAAAAAAAACCTATGGATTTTTACTTTCATTTAAAAAACAAACACCACATCTGCAATGCTGAACACACTGCATGTGTAATTATTGTCGTTAAAATGTTATATTGAAACGCAAAACGGGAAAAGCTGCTTTCAGAACTGTGGGCACTGGCCACAGGTATAAACCAACTAAACTAACTACATCAGTATCTTTAAGTCTGGTGATGCACTATTTTATATTATAGTCAACAATATTAAAGAAGTAAGGAGGAAGTTCGTGGCAGCTTGTTTTGACCAAAACATTACAATCTTTAAACGCTATAAAAAGAAGTTATATAACCTTATTTCACAAGTATTGATGAACTTTTTCAACCTTGATTCTGTTTCTTTTTTCCTTCATTCTTTTTTCTCGATTTCTCTTCATTACTCTTTTCCGTCGCTCTTAATTTCTTTCCCACTTTCAATCTATTTCATTCATTCCTCTCTATTACCGCTCTCCTTTCCCCTGCTTCTTCCACTCTCGACCTTCCTCCCCCTGAACATCACTCCTCCTGTTTATTTTTGATTTTGCTCTTTCATTCTCCTCCTCCTCCTCCTCCTCCTCCTCCTCCTCCTCCTCCTCCTCCTTCCTCTCCCTAACACCGATTTCCTTAATCCTTGACAATTTGGTCACCCTCTCGCCTCTCTTTCCCTCTCTCACTTGTCACATCTACAACATTACTGTCCCTCATTTTCTGTCTTTCACCTTCCTTCCTCCTCTATTTTCGCTTCTCTTACATTCCCATTAAATATATAATTTTTTCTTCTCATCCTCGTCACCTCATCACAATCTACTGATTCTGTAACCCTTATCATTTCTTTTAATCTCCTATCATTTCCATTATTTTATCTCACACCATTCCCCGTCCCTCCACTCATCACGACTTGTTCGTCCTCCTTTCCCTGCACCTCCCTCTTCTTCTTCCACTCCTGTTTTCCTCCCTCCTCCCTCTCTTCTTTCCCTCTGGCAGGGGTGTTGTTCGTGTGGACGTGAACCTGCAGGATGTGGACATTGACCAGTGCTCCAGCAGCGGCTGGTTCGCTGGGACTCACCGCTGTAATCTCACCAGTATGGAAGTGAGTATCGTTGCCTTCGCTACAGTCTTTGTCAGTTAGTAATAACTTGAAATTTTCTCTCTTTATCTGTCAGTTTTTCTCATTCTGGTGTATTGTAGATGAAGTGAATGTATTTCACTGTTACATTCAAGCATTTGTTCATCCACACACACTTCAGTCTCTCCACTACACCCTCAGTCCACTCAGACACAAGGCAAAAAGATGCCCTGAGACGTTATGAGAGTCACTCACTCCACAGTCTCTGTACTCACACTTGCCATTTTGACTGCATAATTGTGTTCACGTTGACAAGTACACCCGGATGGTGCATTCAAAACAGTCAAAAGATTTAGTGTAAAACGATGGCCCCTCCTCACCCTCAACGATCAAGCCTGTGAAAACGGTGACAGAGGGTCGTTGGCGGCGATGGCGGCATAATTTCATTTTAAGACACATTTAAGTCAAGTGAGCAAAGCAGCAGGCTCAAGAGTCACCCAGCCTACAACCGTATGCTGCAGGTCGTTTGTCCCTATCCTCTGATACCACCCATAGGAGTGTCTCCTGAAATAAACCATAAACAACAATGACTATTGGTTTCAAACGGGAGACAAACATCGCTCTCCCGTGTCAGATTCCTGTGTTTTTTCGATCCTTCCAGCCATAGATGTTGAGATACTTCACTTGATATGTAAAGAACCTTGACCTGCTGGTGGCGCTAGAGGTAAAAGTCACAGAATCACCAAAGTGAGTAGGGTCGTTCCTCTTGGGCACCATGAATAAAAGCACCAAATTTCACAGCAATCCGTCCGATAGTTGTTGAGCTATTTCAGCCTGGACCAATAGAGCGAGCCGTGCCCCCGACAGTTGGTGAAATGAGGAGAAAAAACCCTAGATAGTAGTTCACTGTCTGTAGTGAGAGTGCTGCTGTCAATGATGATGAGAGGCGGTGATGGTGACATGTATGTGTGTGCGTCTTCTCCATGGTATAGTGTTTTTACCTCGGCAGCCGCTGTGATGGAACTGGCAGCAGCCATACATCATGTTTTGTCACTTTCCAGGGTGATGGAGAGAAAGAGAGCAAGGAGATAGTTCTGTCTGTCAGTGTGTGTGTGTGTGTGTGTGTGTGTGTGTGTGTGTGTGCGTGGGCCTCTGTCAGTGTGTGGGCTTCTCTGTGTGTTCACTACTTCGCTCATGTCAGTGCCAATGCGTTAGTTTTATGTGATGTATTGCAGGAAGCCTCTCTGACTCCGGCGGGGGAGAGTGGCTGCTCAGGCTTGCGTGGCATGTCGTTGGCCATGTGATGTATAATAAATGCAGTGTAATGGATTGCAGCAAGATGTAGTGAATAATTGACCATGCTCTTTGTCTGTATGCCCCCCCCCCCTTTTCGGTCTGTGATGGTGGGGGGGTGGGGGGGGGCTATAGAAGGAGACATGGCAGCTCTCCGTGTTCGTTTTGATCTGTTGTGTTGTTTCTTCTGTATTGTTCCGTTTTCATAAGAAACTCTCTCCTGGCTGCTGCCTGATATAATCTGAGCTGAGCGGCTGATAGTCCTGTAGTTCCTCGGTTCAGATCTGTATTTGCTGTGTGTGTGCAGATGGTGCGTGTTGGGTCTTTCTATCATCATCGCAGTGGTGGGCAGAGACAGCCTTTTTAGCTACCAGGGCCGTCTTTGATGGAAACGCGCCGAATTAACTTCGATGTGTGTCCTGTGTGAATGTGGGTTTTTAACAGGCACATTTTTGCATCTGTAATTTTTTTTTTTTTTTTCTGTGGAAACATTTGCTTTTAAACTGCTTATGTGCGTTAAATAATCTTAGACTTAACCATATTTGGCGAAGCGGGAGTCAGTGATTCAGTGCCATCTTGAATCAGCAGTGTTATTTGTCTCTCGCTGTTTTAAATGTAGGAATGTGGGAAACAGGATTAAAAGTTTGAAAAACACTATCAAATTAAAACTTTATAACCATTCATTACAAATGTTTTGTTAGAGGGGACAAGTATTGACTGTGAAACTCTATGCATTCGTAATAATGTCGTTAATCTTGTCCCTGAAGATTGGATTATTTCATAGAGCAATGAAATCATCAGCTGGAACAGACTGTTTGCAGTATTCATTTAGACGTGTGGCAGCTGTTGACTCAGTCAGTCTCAGTATTTTAAAATTCGGGGCAGTTCAGAAGAGGTTACATCTTCTGTGTGGAAACAGAGGTACCCAGATAATATTGAGGTTTTGCATCATAAAGCTATAAAACGACGAGACAGCCATGTCTCAACATCAGCGTGCTAACATGCTCCTCGTGTTTAGCATTTACACCAGTGGTTCTCAGCCTTTTTCCAACTCACAGCACACTGGAAAATCTCTTGAAAACTGAATCTCAAAAATGTTGATCTGACCCGATAACAAGACGGAGGCTAAATAATATGTTCTCCGAGCACCTTTTATTTAAATAATGATGATGAAACATTCAGGACTGAACTGAAAGCAGGGGAAGCTCAATCTTTCTTTTTTGTTTGATGGGAACAAAATCTGCCTCTTGACTCTCTTCCCTTTTAATTCTTTCAGTTGCTAACCAGCTTTCCATCTTGATGCTGCAGTTTGCCTGGATGTGATCAGGCCAGTCACATTATGTCATATATTAAAGATCATGTCTTTTTAAAACATTTAAAAACATTATTTTGTTTTTAATAATTACACATTTTCACCAAAATTATACTGTTTTACAAATGATTTGTCAAAACCTGCCCTCAGGTTGGGAACTACCGTACATGGTCAACATCTTAGTTTAGCATGTTAGCATGCTATCATTTGCTAATTAGTGCTAAACACAAAGTAGAGACTGTAGCAAATCTTATGGAAATACAATAATAATATGGAAGTAATTTAATATATTTTACTCTGAACCAAAGTGGTGGACTGAACAACAGATGGACCGGCTTTGCTCTCCACTGAGTCAGAGCGGCTAAAACACATTTAAAAAAGCCTTGTCTCCTTTAACTCATTATGTGCCGAGACATGAGAGTTTACAGTTTGCTGATGGTGTTTGTGTTTGTTTCTCCACACCGTCAATTCAATCACTGTTATATAAATAGAGGTGAGAAAGAAATCACAGTAGGTGACAAAGAGTTGTCATAATCTTCAAAGGCAAATATAAACAGCAAACTTTCAAACAGCTTTAATGCTGCTAAATATGTGGAAATGCAAATGTTGAGTTAATGTTATCACATGGACTAGTCTGAATATGGCTGATAAAAAATATACCGTTAACGTGTCTGTTTCAGCATATCACAGCGCTGTATAAATTTTAGATTTTGTTTTAAATTTTGGATGTGAAATGTCTTGTTTCTTCTTTCCCATCAAGTGTTATTTTTGTGCCGTTTCTCTCTCGGTGCTTCAGTCTTTTCATTTCTTTTCCCAGCTTGTTGCGAGGCCTACTTGATGTAATCAATTGCATATTGCTGTTGTTCAGCTAGCCCATTACCCACGCTTTGGTTTAGTCCTCTTGGGACTTTACATCAATTTTCTCGTTCTAATCAAAGTCTGAGAACTGTGCTGTCAGAAGCTTCCAGAAAAAATGATTCGGTTGCTGAGACATAATGTCAGTGCACCACACACATGATACGACATTTCAACAGGACTTTATTAAAAAGAAAGAAAGTATTTTTAGCTTCTTATCACAGACCAAATGGGAAAAAATGTTGTATTTTCGTTCCAGTAAAAAAACAGTTCATTTCTGAATCTCACTAAGTGTGATGTTTGGGAAATGAGCTGTGGAAAGTCAGTGTGAGGCTCATTGCTTTCCTCATCGAGTACAAACACACCCCGAGGCTGCGTCTCAGAGAGAAAGATAATAATAAGACAGTCACTAGTAATGTGACAATGCATCATGTGTTCTGCAGTGTGCAGGTAGCATTACCACAACAGTCCCTTCTCATTGTCACTGTGATGTAATGCTTCAGTCGTTTTGTAGCAGAAGAAGAGTTTTTGCGACGTGTCCTCTTTTTTCTTAAAGAAGCACAGCTGGTAATTTATCCCTCAACCTTAATATTTCCTGTTGTGAACAACGCAGCAAACTGTAAACTCAAAACTGTAAACAGTTGCTCATCAGCAGAAACGTAGCAACATCAGACAATCACAGTCTGCGGTTCCCTGATGGTGGAACAAGCTACTGAGTCAGAGCGGAGGCGCCCGACTCATCTCCTCCGAGAGCAGCTCCTCCCCCGACGCCTCCGACACACTGACATGCCCGACGAGTACTCAACACTTCTCTGCCTGACCTCACCTGTAAATCGCTTTAGATGAAAGGATCTGCCAAATGAGTAAATGTAAATGTAAACATGAGCGTTACCACATGACAAATATAAGCCAAATATTTACTTCTACTTTCACTTTTATTTTGGTCTCCGCCAGCTACCAAGAAAACACCCAACTCTTTAGCGAGTAGCTCCTCGTCGCTCACTAGCTAGCATCAGTTGCTCACTTTGTCTTTTGCTTTGCAGCAGCTATAGTTTCAGCTGTGCCGCTCAAATAGCTTTTTTTGTATAGCTTTTATTATAGTCATTTATACTGTTGAAAGAAGGGAGAGTAGGTGGTATCCTTTTGGTGTTGATTGGAGGCAACAATCTGCAGGTTAGCACTTGCTACTGTTATTAGGTGAAAACGAGTTGCCTGCTGGTGACCAACAGTCAGGGTCAGTGTTGGGGCCTAATGGCTTTTGTAGCTGTATTACTGTAGAAGATTGTAGTGATTGTTGATGGCCTGTACTGCACGGTATGTGTCGGCTACAACATGTAAACAATTATTGGTTTTGCGAGTTGATTTCGCTTCATAACACTATGTTGTAGGCAAAAACCAAGACACACAGCCTCGGTTTTATGTCACCTCATTAAGACAGCAGCTTAATGAGGTGCTGGTCGGGAGGCTCAGGAAGATTCCCAGTGGGCCAGGCCGGTTGTCGGGCCATGGCTGACAGGGCCGGTAAACACAATGATTTTATAAATAGATCATCACATCACATTAGGTTCTTCAAATAAACGACTACTGTGAGTACGTTAATGACTTGTATTCAACATCAACTTAATGTGACAGCTTTTAGCAGTAGGCTAATGGGCTGGTGGCTCAATGTGGAGAAAGTAAATAAATAGAGAGAGAGAGAGAGAGAGAGAGAGAGAGAGAGAGAGAGACGTCTGCCTCCCCAGTTTGGTTTGCTCTCTCGGCTCCATCCACCTGCACACCATTTAGGTTTATATCTGTTGTTTACACTCTGCTGCTTTACATGAATAACAGTTATAAAAAATCTCAGGGAAAAAGAAATCTGAATTCTTCAAACAGTCAAACAGTGAAAGGAGGAGCAGAGCAGCAGAGATCGGTTCAGTTTTACAGAAGAAGCAGTAGGTAGAGGAACAAAAGGAAATCTAGTCTGAGTTCATTCAGCCGGATCATGTTGTACAGCTTCATTTCCTGCTCTTGTTTCAACAGAAATCCTGACATGCTGAATGATGTACTCGTCCGTGTCGTGTGATTAGCTCAGGGCCAAAGACGTTTATCACAGAAAGACGAATGTAAGGGAGAAAAACTATTCAAATTAAAACATGTTTGTATTTGCTGCTATAATGTTCAGTCTCATTCAGTCTCACCCCGTATAATTCTTTATATTATCTAAGCTTAAAACATCTCCTTCGTTCTGGCTGCCCCACAGCTTCTCAGGTGGCCTACAGTGGGTTTATTAGAGCCAGCTCTAAAACCTCACACTTTGGGAGGTGGAAGCAAAAGTTTTGGTGACACAAAGTTCTTAAGATGTTAAAACACTCGGACATGCAGTGTTGGGTGTGTATTTGAGCCATTGTTAATATTAAACAGTATATATATATATATATATATATATTGATTACTGCATCTTTGAGTGATTAAATGAACTTAAGTAATCAGAAAATAAAGTTGATTTTTAACCCTTTAACTAGGAGTTGTGTTTTAAATCTTGCTGTATAAAGTTGAGTATTGTTCTGTTCAGGTACAAGAGCTTCTTCTTCTTTGTCTGTTTTCTTTTTTTTTGGTCTGCCCAGATACAGCGAGGTTGTGGAGGTAGGTAGGATGTGTCACCATGAACCAAATACAAGACTTCATGCATTATGGATAGTCAGTCGTAGGGGAAGCATCTTACATAAGGAGCCACTGCTTATATAATTAGACGAGGATTTGAGAATGATTAGTGTGGGTGATTTGTGACTGGATTCATCTGAGAAGGTTTTTGAGTTTTTTCTTCTTTTTTTTTCTCTGTCTTTGTGTGTACTTTTTAAATGTAAGTAGGCATCACTGCAATGTGTTTACATATGCATGCCTGTATATATATATATATATATGTGAGTGTGTGTGTGTGTGTGTGTGTGTGTGTGTGTGTGTGTGTGTGTGTGTGTGTGTGTTCTCTCTCTGCCTGGTCCTGTGAAACGTGCCGCTGGAGATGAAGGGCTTCAAAGGCAGAGCTCTGCTAATGAGTGTAAACTGCTGTGACAGCCAAGTAGGGTTACCCCCTCTGTCTCTCCTCCTGCTTTCTCTGCTCGAGCAGCCGCACTTCCTCCTCTTGCTGCTGCTCTTTTCCACACTCTCTGTTTCCATGGCTATTCGAACTCTCCCAAATTTTCCCTCCGTCCTCTTTATCTTTGGCTATTACCCCCTCCTCATCTCACTTGTTTTCCATCCTTTTCCTTTTCTGACACCCCTGCATGTTATCCCCGTCTTCATTCTCCTGAAGCCAATTAACTCCTCTGAGGAAAGACAAGCCACAAATTATCCCACCATCTGTCAACATGTCATTCTCTGCTTTTGCCAACCTAACCCATTATATTATCATGTGAAGTGGCCAATTCATAAATGAGAAAAACGTATCAGTTATTTTTGTTTTTACTGCTTTATATGCTTCAGCAACATCCTCGCCTGAATAAATTGGTGACCTTGCGTGTTCTCGTTCCAGTGTACACACCTAATTTATGGATTTACCTTTATGTAGACATGGGACGGCACAGTCTGACTCGGAAGAAGCAGTGATACCATTATTTCCTGCTGCAGCTTAGCTACTGTTTTATAGTGATGTGTGAGTCTCATCTGAAAAATTAATCACCTGGACACATGTGGCCCTTCTGTGCTCTGCTGCTGGAAACCAGAGCGGCTCTCGGGGCGGTGTGGGCGCGGGGAGGAGGGAAATAAATATAAATATAGTTTATTGCCTTACTCTGTGTTTCCTTTTTTATTTTATTTTTTGCAGTTCTTATCATCTCTGGCACATTGCCGGGAAAGAGGATTTAAGCTTCAGAAGTCTTAAAGTCGTATAAATACTGTATGGAAGGAAAGGGATACCCAGTTAAATAAGACATTGTGTAGTAGTAAAGGATATTTAGATAAAAGGAATATCTTGGATTGGAGTTTCTTCTAACGTTCGTTAAACTGTATTTGTCAGGAAAGCAGACACTCACATGATCTGTTTTTACCTGCCTTATCTCTAGCTGGTAAGAAAAGGTGACATGAGGAGCAGAGGAGGCAGGAAAAAAACCTGTCTTTTCCTCTTTCACTCTCCTCTTTCTGTTTTGTTCTGCCAGCATCTCTCCGTCTCTCCTCAGGGGAGTTTCAAGCTCTCCAGCTACAGCTGGGTTGAAATGTTTCAAGACTTCGAGCATCTATACACCAGTTGGCAATGCGTGTGTGTGTGTGTGTGTGTGTGTGTGTATGTGTGTGTATGTTTAAGTAGTATAATTTTTTTCTCTTTGCAACATCAAAGAGACCATTAGCGTTTGCATCCAAAGCCACATTTCTAAAAAGTTCAAACCGAGGTAAAATCAACCCTCGGTTTAATGAAGCGAGCTTCACTGTACAGCTGTGAAAATGTAAGCGGCTTTCTGTACAACTCTATATTCAGAAATGTATTTCTCTGCCACGGCCTGCGGGGAACATACATAACAGGGCCATGAATTCACAGGCATGTCCCGCACCGCATCATCAAAACGTACAGTCTTCTTCAATGATCCTACACACCTCCGTTACTGTTACACTAAGAGGTTTCTTTCCAAATGGGCCCACTCGTGCAGAACAGGTCTTACATATGAAATCGTCCAGGATCTGTAACTTATGTTGTGATACACTTTTCTTTTTGCATGCAGCCGTCTTAGTGGTTCTTCTTCTGTTGTACATTTTGTGCGCAGACTGTGACAAGAAGGTGTGGCGAATGGGAACTCAAGCAAAGTCCATGTTAACAAATGGAGAATGATTTGTTAAAAGAATTAGCGGGTTAGAGTGGGAGAAACATGTTTTGGATACAGTTGTAATGAAAGCGGATTAGCTGCTTTGGTCACATTATTCACCATAATGATTTTATTGTGGGGCCATTTTCCCACAGAATGAAAATCATATCAAATAATAAAAGAAAAAAAGCCACACACAGACAAACCACACACACATTTAAAATATGTACCTCTACTCAACACAGGTGCACTGACCGTGAACACTTTATATTAAAAAGGGATTTTTGCAATATCCTTCCATTCTTTAATAAAACATTCAGTGGGAAGGTTTCGGTCTCGGCTGTAGGGCTTTTTATTCTCAGTAAATCACTCAAAGTTTACAGGCTCCGACTCTGACAGTGACAGTAATCTTTTCAGCAAGATAACAAGTTGAAACCACAATACTGTGTTTATGAATTGTATTTCTATTCTTAGAAGACAAGAAGTTATTGATTTGGTTTTAAATGTGACACTGGCTCATGACATAACAGAAACAACCTATTTTGAATGACATGAATTAATTTTAAAGGGGACTTTCACCAATTTAACGCGGCGATTTTATCATGGCGACTCCGCTGCATCATCGAAAACACTCTCACACATTACTGTCTCTGCAACCTTTTTTTCTGTCTTTCAGCGCGAGTGCAATGCATGATGGTATATATTGCTTGGTTAGTGACCATCAGGTGAACGCTGCTTTTCATGATGCAGTCCACTATGATAATTCTCACTTTACATTCGGCGACATTACAACAAAATGGCGAACTCATTATATAGTGGACTATATACGGAGTAGTGATTTACTGTCGGACACAGCAATTGTTAATGAAATGATTCTATCAAGTTGCATCATGGGAAGGGTAAGATCCACTGTTTTTGGATTCAATCCTCTTTGTCTCGGTTGCTCTCTATCAGCAACAGCATGAGCCTCCCCCCAAGTTAAGTTAGTCTTGGCGAACTCATCTCAGCTCAGCGCCAGGTTGTATTTTTTGGTGTTCCAGGTTTTCTGTGGCCTGGAGGAACCCGTCTCATTGCAGCCTTTGGGATGTGATCTGACACTGTTGGAAACACATGGCACAACCATCGCCGTTCCCTCTC
Organism: Seriola aureovittata; assembly: GCF_021018895.1. Classification (NCBI taxonomy): domain Eukaryota; kingdom Metazoa; phylum Chordata; class Actinopteri; order Carangiformes; family Carangidae; genus Seriola; species Seriola aureovittata. Next base: position 21,506,463 of record NC_079375.1, on the reverse strand, counting down.
CCTTATTTTGGCGTTGATGTTCTTGTCTTTGGTTTTTCTGAGTAACTCCAAAGGAGGTGATCTTGTTCCGAACAGCTTTGGTTTCCCGCCAGGATTCAGAACCACACATGGATGGATATTGACACACTCTGCTTTCAGGCTGTGTTGCTTGGATGTCCAGATGTTGCAGAGTTAGGAAAACACCCTCTTGGCTTTACCCAAATCTTGCCTTCAAGTCCTTCTGTCTCCCGCTGTCCTTGCTGATAAGGCTGATAACACCATTTAGTCAAACTGTGTTCTGGAGATGTTTTATTAATGTGGTTTTGGAGCTTGACCCAAAACAATAACTATAACGCAGGATATCTCTCCCTCTGCTCTTTCTTCCCCCTGCCTCATGCAAAGCCCCAGACTTACAAGTTACTAGGAAATTGCTACAAAATATACCACTAATAAATATATCACATAAAGTCTTTTACGCTGCACTCTTACTATTACTTAACCCAAACAATATGCAATTATATTTATTACCAATAAAAACACAAAATATTTGCAATGTAGGTAACACTCCTCTGCTCTGCAGCACATTCTGGCAAGTCCAGCATATTTCTTTGATCTTTAATTAGGCTGATGACGCATGCATGATAGCATGCAGTGAGGAAGGCGAGCGCAAGGACAAGGATGCATATAGTATGGAGAGTACGACGAGATTGGGAGGGAGGGATGGGGAGTGACAGCAGAGAGGGACAGTCGTCGGGGAGAATTCATCCTCCACAGAGAAACACCATTCACTCTCTAATCTGTTGCCTGCAGCTCAGCGGCTGCCACAGCAAAATGTAAGAGCCTGTCAAGTCGGCAGCAGCAGTTGGATCTTAATTGAGTGAGGCCTCCCAGTCGAGTCCATGCAGGGAGCTGGAGACCACCCACCCAGATGTCTGTGTGGGGAAACTGAGGGTTCATCTCATAAGTCTTAAAATGCCGAGTGAGACTTCCATATCACTCCTGACACATTTCCTGAGGCTGCACAGCCGATCGGTGGTAACGTTTTCAACATTTTGCCCCCTTAAGAAAATGGAATATAAATCAGAGCCCCGAATTTGTGAGTTTACAGTCTCATCACCTCTGTTCTCTCAGCTCATGTCCTTTAAGGATACAGGGAAACTAACAGCAGCACTCAGCTCAGCCTCACCTGATGACTCCTTCTCTAGTCACAGCACTGTAACCACAACAAACCACCAATCGATAACCAGCTATATATCTCAGTTTTTTCCCTCTTAAATTGATGTAGAAATTCCAGACAGGCTGAAGTCCAAGGTCTCGTCTCCTCAGACATCCACCGTTTCAGTCGTTGGTCGTCTTGTGAAGCAGCAGCAGGCAGATTCCCTTCCCAAGAGACAGAGTAATTGTAATGCTTTTAGGGTTTAATGCTTTCAGTGTATTTATAGATCTCTGAGGGACGCAGAGTGCTCTCTCTCTCTCTCTGCCTCTTTTTCGCTCTTGCCAACTCCCATCTTGGTGTCGTGTTCACAGCTTTTTATCAAATTACATGGTGAGAAAACTGAAACAGGTACCACAGGCTGCAGTCCAAACATGAGGGGACCTCTATTTGAAAGTTACAGATAATTGATTTTTAGGTTGAAAACACTTCAGAATGTCTTTTTTTTTTCATGAGCATGTGAAGTATGTTTTACACTTTGTGTGATAGTACCAGTTGATATTGTTATGTGGTGTTCTGTTGAGGGTTATAATAAAAGCTGTGATTTTGTACTTGTTAGGCAGATGAACAGTCCTAAGCTGTGCACCTGCGCCGCTATGCTATTCGTTGTTGTTTTGATATTTCAGTATTTGCATAGTTTAAAGGGCAGTTTAAAATGTGTTTTAAATGGTAGATGGACTGCACTCACACATACATACATACATACATACATCACACCCATCCGTCACATACAGTGATGGAGCCATCAGAGGCAATTTGGGGTTCAGTATCTTGCCCAAGGAAATTTCAATATGTGGACTGGAGGAGCCAGGGATCGAACTACAGACCTTCTGACTGCTCTAGCTCCAGAGCAGAAACACACTAGGCAGAATGCAAATATAGGTTTTGACTTGGTCTTGTTTCTGCAGAAAAGGTTCATTTCAAGCTTAGCCACAGTGGATCAAATCAAAGAATCAAATAACAACAGCTTCTTTCATCCCAGAAAGTGGGGTGTGACTCAGATCGGATATATCTTGAGGTTCTTGAGCTAGCGGGCGAGCTAGCTGTTTTTGTTTGCTCACAAATGCATGACTGAAAGCTGTTCACCTTCCAAGGGCACTATTTTTATGCTGCACAAAGCAGCTGCAAAGCAATTTTCATCTGGGTTTGTTGTGAGATGGTTAAATGTTGCAAGTAAACCCTAATGCACTACACACGCTAGTGAAAGAATATAACCTCTCCCAAACAGACCGACTGACATTAATACAGTGTCAACAAACAAAATGGCAATAACTCTGATTTTCAAGGGACTTTTTTTTGCCCAGTTTCAGAAAAATTGTGAGTGTGAGAGTTAGGTAAATATCATCAAGGCCACTGCTACAATGGATAAATCACCACAAACTGATCCATAGCTTTGTTAAAGTATTCCAGGCTACCTTTTCCCTTGAAATTGCGTTATATGCGAGGATCAGGTCTCAGCTCTGTAATGAAACCTCCTAGCCCCAGGGTGCCCCTCTTTAAAGATAAGTCTTTCCATGATTGACAAGGCAACCTTGAACCTTGTAAGAAGAGGAATTAAAAAAGCCCACTGCTTCCAAAGTAAAGTGCAATTATAAAATACTTTCTCACGTTCAGCCTGCGGTCTGATGAAGGCGATCCATCAAACTGAGACAAGTCAAACGGCCGTTTCATAGCGCTTTTGTAGGGGCTGAGGAAAAATGAGGCTGGCCTTGCCCCTGTTAAAGTGTGTGTCTGTGTGTGTGTGTGTGTGTGTGTGTTGCTGCATGAGCATTGCTGGAAAAAGCAGCATTGGTGATAGACAACATATGGAGCAGGGCTCGGTGCTGGGTGACATTAATCCAGTGTTGATGCTTCATGTCAGCTCCTGTTTGATATACACGTTTCCTGTTATACTCATGGGGTCGGTACTTGAACTGGTTTCGGAGCAGTGTGCATGAGCACAGGTGATGTAGGTAGGTTAGTAAAAAAAAAGGTAAAAGAAGAAGAAAAGAAACAAACATTTCTCCTCCCATACAAGGCTGGAATCAGTGAGAATATTCAAACCAAATGTTCAGGTATTTATTTTACAATCTTATCTCCTGTGCTCTAAAACGCACTTGGGAAACACAAAGTACTTGTGCTGCGATCGCACAGGCAGGTTTAATAAATGCAACAATTCTGATGCACAGAGCACAATAAAGGCCAAAAATAAGCATCATGTTTCATCTTTGCCCACCTCAGTGTCCCTGGGTATGTCTTATCTTAATGAGCCTCCGCTTCCTTTGGCGTAAGCAGAAAATAAGTTCATAACAAATGCTGGTCGTGTATGTCTGTGTCTGTACTAGAGTGAGTAAGTGGCTGTTTGGTTGTGGTCTGGCAGTTCTTCAATTTGCCATATTTGCTTTATTTATCTACTTACAGTATGTACACATATACTTACTATCTATCTATCTATCTATCTATCTATCTATCTATCTATCTATCTATCTATCTATCTATCTATCTATCTACAGTGGCAAGAAAAAGTATGTGAACCTTTTGGAATGTCATAGTTTTCTGAATAAATTTGTCATAAAATCTGATCTGATCTTGATCTAAGTCAGGGTATTGACAAATATAATGCGTCTAAAATAATAACACAAGAAAAAAAAAAAAAAATCAGATCTTCCATGTCTTTATTGAACACACTCATTCAACATTCAAAATGGCAGTGGAAAAAGTAAGTGAACCCTTAGAATTAATAACTGCTTAACCCCCCCATTAGCAGCAATAACCTCAACCAGGCTCTTCCTGTAGCTCTGGATCAGAACTGCACATCGTCGAGGAGGAATTTATGCCCATTCTTCCTGCCAGAGCTGCTTAAGCTCTGCCATATTCTTTGGACGTCTCATGTCTTCAGACGTGCAGCAATGTTCTTTTTCGTAAGCAGTGGCTTCCTTCGTGGTGTCCTGCCGTAGACACCCTGCTTGTTCAATGTTTTACGTATTATAGACTCATGAACAGAAGATGTCAGCCAGTTCCGATGATGCCTTCAAATCTTTGGCTGTCATTGGGGGGTTGTTTCTTTACCTCATTGATGAGTCTTCGTTGTGCTCTTGGTGTCATTTTGACTGGGCGTCCACTTCTTGGTAGAGTAGCAACAGTCCCACAGTGTCTCCATTTGTAGATTGTTTGCCTAACTGTAGACTGGTGAATTTCTAAAGTCTTTCAAATCACTTTGTAACCCTTGCCAGCTTCATGTAAATCAACAATTCTTGATCGTAGATCCTCTGAAAGCTCTTTTTGGCGAGGCATGGCTCACATAAACGTGTTCTTCTTTTGCAAAACAAACTCTAAAAGTTTGAGTGGTTTTTATCAGTCAAAGTAGCTTTAGTCCACACCCCCGAACTCATTGTCTTAACGAGACTCCAGCTATGCTAAAACCTGACACCAATTAGCTTTTTTGAGGTCATTAATTCAAGGGTTCACATACTTTTTCCACAAGCACTATGAGGATTTTTTTGATTATTCTCAATAAAGACATGAAAGATCAAATTTTTTGTGGTATTATTTAAGACACATTATATTTGTCAATACCCTTGACTTAGATGAATATCAGATCACATTTTATGACAAATTTACTCAGAAAAACATGAAATTCCAAAAGGTTCACATACTTTTTCTTCATCTTTTCTGCCCAGCAGATGTTCCAAAGCTGGACAAAGTCCAACTCTATTCTTTCGCCCCGTGGAGGCCGAGTCCTCAACTCGCCACCTGCACATAAACATCCGAGCCAAGCCTCAGGTTCATTTTGGTTTTGGATGAATGAAAAATTTTTGAAAAGGCTTTAGCACAAATCAATGCCCCTTCCTGTGTTATGCCGACTTAATATAATTTCACAGGTATGCTTATCGCCAGAAAGGAGAAGACACATGAATAAACACTTGCTTACGCAGATTTGCTCCAGCAGGAGATGTGCTGCAGCTTGCTGTGGCTCATTTACAGTTTTTTTTTGACTTACTGGGTTTTCATTCATGTTCTGTTTGCACATCGTGATTTAATGCATGCAAAGTATATACTGAAATGCTTAACACTGATGTAAGATTTAGTAACTTAAAGCTGCATGTTGGTTGTTTTAGCACCAACACACATTTACTGTAATTTTTTGGATATTTGAACTTAAAATGCTTTTAGTCTCATGACATCATTTATCCACCTGGTTCTGAGAGGCTGAGACCGCCAGGCCTTGTCTGGACTACACACTAGTTCCTGTTTTTGTGGCAGGTTTGAAATTGTTTTTATTCAGGACTTCCCTCGGATAGAAAAGTCACCATATGCAACATGAGAATTTTCTTTATTTGCATTGATGAATTTCATTGGAACTTGTACAGACACTCCTGGTCCTCAGAGGATAGATAGATAGATAGATAGATAGATAGATAGATAGATAGATAGATAGATAGATAGATAGATAGATAGATAGATAGATAGATAGATCCTACTGACTTTAGCTGTACTTTCTTTTTAGTGTTAATAAGTAAATGTTAGCATGCTAACAAGCTAAACCAAGATGGCGATCATGGTAAACATTACCTGCTAAGCATCTGCATGTTAACATTACCTATGTGATTATGTTAGCATGCTGATGTTAGCGTCTAACTCAAAGCACCAAAGTGCAGGTTAAACAGAGATGCTAGCGTTGTCGTCTCAGTCCTGTTTTATTATGGCTGGTAAGCTACATATATTCTACATAAAAAATTTCAGAAAGTCACTGCGAAATAAAACATAAATATTTAAAATATAAACTACTGAAATGCTGAATTACAGTAAATGGTGATGAGGAGATTGGTTTGTATTGGGCACGTTACAGTTATGGAAATGCACCAAATGCAAATGCATGAAGTCGTCTTCACATATCTAATCTTCCTTTACTGCCGTGCAGTAAATGATTTCTTTAAATGGACATATTTTACAGCTCTTCACAATTGCTGTGTGTGAACGCACAACATTATCATGGACATTGAATCACTCTAATGAAGGTCGCTGATGACAGTTATTCATGTAAAGGCCACTATCCTTGGATTTCCCTCATTATATATAGGAGATGAAAAAAGAGGCAGAAATATTTTTGAAGGACTTTTGATACAAAAAGGCTAAAACATACAAAAATGTTAGATATTTCACACATTCAGTTTATGCTTGTATTTTCTCTTCTGGCTTGTGGCTGTTAAATTTTTTATAGGTAAACCCAACATAGCTTTGAGGATGCTGTCGGACACAGTTCACATTTCAGAGCAGCCAATAGTTCATAAGAAAAATGTGAAAAAAAATCCATCAACAAGAGGTGAAGTCTCTAAGGTGTAAAACTCACATTCTTTCTTCCAAGAAGTGGAAACGTGTTTCATAACTCCCAGACCTGCTTGTCTTCAGTGGTGCAACACTGAAGCAGTTATTTACTGTATCTGTTTATTCTGTCAGCCATTTGCACTTCAGTTCAGACATTTGTACCCTCTGCAGCCCCATCCTTCGTGCCGCTGCTTCCCAGTTTAGAGATTTGAGGCTGTTTGTCAGCTTTGAAAATCAACTATCTCTGCAGAAGTTCAGCTGGCAGCTTTGGCAAGCCGAGCTCTTTCACTCAAAAAAAGATGAAGACAAAAATAGATATCATCCAAAATGACATGTTGTTGAACTACCAGTGAAATACCAAAATGTCAATGTTCACTATAAGCTGAAATAAACTTTACACCAAAACCTGGCTCAGCAGAAAATTCAATAGCAAAATATCACTTTTATATGGCAGAAGTGGAGATTTGACAGATCTGAAGAGGTGGGAGCGTTTTGTCGTTTGTGTGATCAGTTGACCAGTTCTCTGTCGCAGAAGAAATAAATGTCTTTTCACGAAATTATTATTTATTATTATTATTATTATTACCTCATTCGACTTTGAAAGGAATATTTTTGAAATTTTGGGAAATGCACTTCGCTCTCAGCTAATGCACTCAGAGTTAGCTCCGTATCTTTTCTAGCATATTTTGGGGCTATTATGCTACCTTGCGCGTGAACATGAGTATCACACTTACATCATTCCTACACACAAACAGATGAGAAAATGTGGCAATCTACTGAGATTCATTACTGAGCTTCAGAGGTGCAGATAGTTGTAGTTTGAGCTCTTTAAGAGAGCGTGGCTAGCTGTTTCCCCCTGATTCCACTTTATATGCTAAGCTAAGCTAATTGCCTCGTGGGTGTAGTTCTGTACAGACACAAGAGTTTTTTTAATCTAATTCTCAGCAGGAAGGCAAATAATAATTTTCTACAATGTAGAATTATTCCCTAAACATTGGTTGTATTTGTAATAATAGATTTATCGGTGACTGTCACTGATTCATGAAGCATAAATATAGCCCTGCTGTTCTCCGCAGCAGCTGTCCCAGAGGATATATACTGTTTTTACAGTAAGCATGCAATGTAATGCACTATTTATGAACGTTCATGTCAAATTTATTGCAGCTGTATTTTAGTAAAAGGATATGTGCATTCACATGAGTGTGTCCATACCGGTGCCTGGATGTCGTTGAGTGTGTTTCTGCCCCAGATGGTCTGTAAGCCCATGTAGCTCCCACAGTTATCAATGCAAGCTGGAATTATGCAGGCGCTCTTAAATTCTGCAAACAACCCTTAATTCTTAATTTAGATATTAATTAGTTTCCCTGTTACTTGGCAAAGCCCTGTGATTTCCCCTGACAGCAGGCATGTTCATAACTGGGGCGTCTGCTGCCTCACGCTGCAGAGGAGTATGTCGACGATGTAGGAGACTCAATAACATGATTGAAACAAGTTCATTAACTGAGACCAGACACTGCAGTGGGCCTGAGAAGGAGCGTAATCATCAGCCGGCAGTGAAAACACATAGGAACTGTATTTCATTCAGTTTGTGATATCTGTCTAATATCTGCTGGGACCCTGGATAATACTCAACTTCTTTGATTTCAGTAATATCTGTAAAACACGGCAGCCTATGTGCAGTATCTTGTATTATAAATGTTATAGCATTCTCTGTTGGTTAGCCGCACTAATCCCACTGTTAACTGCTATGAATCATCCAGATCTTGACAATAGTTTCCTACAAGATGCAAATATTTGGACGTTCCAACACTTTAAAGCTCACATTTACTCAACATGCAGAGCCAGAAGTGTTTAACTGACCGATGCTTTACTCGATCTTTACTCGATCTATTCTGGCTGATTTTCATTTGTGCATGATATAGTTGGTTTCTTTATTACTGTACCTAACGAGTGTTTTCTTTATCGATTCATTTGTGCATTATTTTGTTGAAGATGAAATCTTTGATTTACTAAAATAAACAACCAGTGAATTTGGCATTTTTGCTTGAAAACTTACTTAAAGCTACAACATCAAGCTAGTGCTCCCATGAGACTGGGAGGGACACCACTAGGCCCCTCCCAGTTCTAGCTAATGCTAGCTTGAGCCCTGGATGCGATAAGAGTCGTAGACTAGAAGCGCGTTCAAATATTGATTGACAGCTCTGAGCTCCCACCCCTGACCTTGGCCTTCTCTGATTGGTCAGAAGGGTGAGACTTGCTCAGAAACTTTACAAGGAAATATCTCAGCATTGCTTCCAGACTGGAAGACCTCTCTATTTCAACTAAAAAGAATTTCTAAAATGTACATACTGTAGCTTTAAATTAATGGTGATGCTGATTAATTTCTCCCAATCAACTAATCCATTAATTGATCATGTCTGTACCGACTATAATATCACTTGGTATTATCACGGTGAATGCCCGAATGTGTAACAGTGTGCGAGAAAAGCTAATTATCTGATTATATTTCTGTCAGAGTTTGTTGTTGCTGTGTCTTGTGATATGTCATCCTGATATTTTATCATTTTACTCCCACTCGCTTTTGGATTCAAGAAGCACAGAAGCGCTGCGTTGGCTGAGTCACCGTGTTGGCCGATCATCCGCCTCCATCCTGTTGTCGTCATTTCCTTCACAGCTTCTCACTTCTGCCTCCACGCAACTACTTCCTGTGCTACTCCTGTTGATTACAACCAAAATAGTTTTTTTAATTATTCTTTTTTTATTATTATTAAATCTCCACACGTCTGTCTCTGCCCTTTTTCTTACAGTGCACTCCCATCGTTGGCCATGGATTTGTGTTGGACAAATACAAGTGCCAGTGCAGGAGAGGATTCTACCATCCGCGCAGAGTGGCACTCAATGGCTTTAAAAGTAGGTTACAAATCCCTCTGTGATATAAAAATACATATTGCAGCGAGCTGTCAGATCAAAACTTTGAATCTTTCAAAAGCAAGCTTTGAGGTTCTTTAAAAAAAAAAAAAAAAGATAAATAAATAACAACCTCTTTCTTGAGTTGACAGCCACACATTTTGTTTGAAATTGTTGTAATGTCTTTGAGCGTGTGTCCTGGGGCTTGTGAGGTTATGAAATGTACAGCATCAGTCAAAGGATTTTCTCTGTTCTTAGTTTGGAAATGTTTCTATTCTGAGGAGCCACAGGTGGCGTCTGAATCACAGACCTGTTGGATCGTGAGTCGCATGGGTAGAGGGAGAATACATCTTGTTGGAATAAATTTGAATAAAGGTTTAGTGACACATTAATTGACCGTTTGATAAGCCTCTCGTCCCCACAGTTATTATAGCTGCTCTCCCTACACACGTCATTGTCATTTTTAGAACAGTGGGTCTTTGATTTGAAACGGTCCCGTACAAAAGCAGGTTTCTCATTTCTAAATGACATTCACAGGTTTTGTCAGCTGAAATGACGACTGTCGCTAGGAGATTTTGTTTTTGTTGCTAGTGTCAGCCAATGCTAACGCTCGAATAAGTGTAGCTTGAAACTGCAGCTCTTCGGTTGACACTTTCATGTTTCCAGTTTAACACTTTATCACACATTAATGTGCATTATTGTAAACAAAAATGTAATTAAAACATTACTTGTTTTAACATGTCCCTTAAGGTCTGGATCCTTACTACTGAAAAACAAAGTGGGTTATGTTGTATTTCTACACAGTTTTTCCTGGAGTGGAGAAATTCAAAGCTTTATACACCTGTCATCCCTTAACCCGTTTCAATGAATAATAATAACTTGAACTAAAATCTAAACATGTGCACAAAACTTCAAACTGTCTCCACTGATTTTCCTTCCTCTCATCCTTGTGAATTTCAAGTACACCCATAGCTTTACCTCCCTGCTCGTGCTTTGGGTCTGAATGCCTGTGTGCTGACACCTTGGCTGAAAGCGCTGCAGTGTCCTCGGGCTGAAAGCTTGGCCCTGATGAGTGAGATAATCAGGCAACTGCGGTGGTTTTCATCGCTGACTCCAACAATACAGCACCCCAAGGGGGATGATATGCTAAGCTGCAGCTTTATTGTAATGCAGCGTGATGAGGCCTGTAGTCAAATGGCGCAGTCTGTGAAGAGACTCATCTTCTTAACCCCACGCAGACCCTGTCATTAAAAATCTCTGGCGCTCAGGTTGGGTCGCAGTAGCTGGCGACCCCGATCCCACCCCCCCCCCCATAACCTGTCTGTTATTCCTTATGCATCCCCTGAAAACAGACTAGGCTGCAAACAGATTTTCTATTGTTCCCTAGCAACAGGCCAAAAGGACAGATATCAAAGGGGAGAAAAGACGGAGAGAGGAAAACACAGCCTGCAATAACAAATGAATAATTTGGAAATGTGCAGTCAAACCTCATGAAAAGTGACATTTGATTTGAATGATACAATGTACGTTTGGCTGGTGATCTTTGCCTTGATATCTGTGATTACCCATTAACAAAGATAGATAGATAGATAGATAGATAGATAGATAGATAGATAGATAGATAGATAGATAGATACATAGATAGATAGATAGATAGATAGATAGATAGATAACAACAAACTGGCACCAATTTAACTCTCATTGTGCAATACATGCTCATCAAGCATCGTTTTCTAGAAGAGCTGCATAGTGAAAATGGGGGATTTATATTACAGATTGATTCCAAATCCCTTATATTTCTGGCATGTCTGTTTCTTCACGTGTAACTGATTAAATTCAGATTTCACAGGTGCCTCCGTAAGAAGAAACACAAACTCTCAAAAGTAATCCAGGGTAAACCACAACCTAGTGTGCCACATGCTGGTGTAACAACAATTACGCCGACTGGAATGATGAAGGGAGAAGTGTCACAATATTTTATCCCCCACTCCTTCATTATTCCCTCCTCTGCTTAATTAAAGGCTGTATTCTTGTAATTATGGCCCCCAAGGCTTTGTGATTTATTGGATTGATGATTGCTACTCCTTCAAGTTGATTAACTGAGCATTTAATGAGAAGTCAGTATGTGACAGCCAAATGCAAATTAATTACAGTGATAATCCTTGAAAACACGACAGTAAATAAGATCTGTGTCCTGACTGGTGATTAGATCCAAAGTTTTCAAACTGCTGTCTTTCAACGCAACTTAAGTCTTGAATATATCCACAGATACATGTCTGGTTTTCATCTAAAGTGCTCTCACGTCCTCAGGTAAGGAGCAGGGCTCTCACAGAGACGACACCTCTGACGTGTCGAGCAAGTGCCTGCCGTGCCGCGAGGGCTGCCCCTACTGCCGCGACGACACACCCTGTCTGGTGCAGGAGGACGGCGTTCTGCGGCTCGCCGTGGCGTCCTTCCAGGGTCTGTGTATGGTGCTGGACCTGGCCAGCATGTTGGTGGTCTACCACTTCAGGAGGAACAAGGTGAGGAGGAGATCAGGGGTCAATGCCGAGGAGTTTTCGATGCAGAATGCACAAATTTCACACATCAAGATGGCTTTAATAATCATGAGGAGTGCTACTGAGCTTGTGAGAACAGTTACATAATGTCGTCTGTGGCTCTGGAGTGAAGTGTATCAGGGCAATCTTTAAACAGAAAATCTGCGTTTGAAATTGAGGGCATGGAGTTTGAAAGACTGGGCATCTTCCGGGTAAAGATGGACTAAAAGTACAATCACATTAGATTTAATCATGCATTCGTGTTTTGATGCAATCTTATTAATTATTATTTAAGCAATCTTTATTTCCCCTGTTATAAAGAGCCAATATTGAGTTGCATTATGGGAACTGTAGGAGTCAACATTTTTGGAGCTTGACCCAAATACCATAACCAAACGACATATCCAACCAAACATTATTATAGATGGAGGTAAATGATGCTTTTAAACACTGGCTCACACAGTAAATGAAGAACGCTTAGATAACTGCCCCAGATTAAACGGGTCTGTGACACACAGGTTTTGTCATTTAAAGGCCTCTGAGAGTTTTACACTGCCCTTAATTTCAGTCTGTAACTGACAGGAGTAGCAAGTCCGTCCTTAAAACTAAATTAATATTTATTTGCTCCATATCCTTTTATGAGAATTCAACCCATTTCATATTACATGCATTTCACAGAGGACACCTTCGCTGATTTGAGCGAAGTTTGTTTGATTTCTTTAATGTATATTAGACTCAACTAACATCTACCCCTCATTGAATCCTCACAGACTCACAGCAAAGTTGTTGCATAATACACACTCTGCTAATAGAATAAAGTGAAATAAATATGAGCTCCTCGCGGCGCAGGATAATTACAACCAGTCCTCGGGCAAAGTTGAGTTGAATCTTTCCCTGTGTGCTATTTATAGACATTTGTGTTGTTGCCTCAGAATCTCTCACATTTTCTAAGTTCACAAGAAATGTCCCTGGAACCCTTTGAATTTACATAAAAGACATTAAAAAAAAAAACTTCTACAAGGTAATGTGGGTAATTAAATCCAACTCAGAAAAATGCTGCAATAAAAAAATATATATATTCAACTCTTCCCTGTGTTTGTTTGGCTTTGAAAGACGCACAAATTTATTATTTGCATTTGCTGTCACCCTCCTTTCTGCACATGAGTGTAAATAAATCACCTGCTCCCTGTCACCGACTGACTGATTGATTGATTGATTGATGGTTTGTTTGTTGTTTCTCTTTCAGAGCATCCGCACATCTGGTCTCATCCTGCTGGAAGCCATCTTGTTTGGGGCTTTACTGCTCTACTTCCCAGTAAGTCTCCCTTCAGATTTACACCCACAGTTCACTCAGTCAGTCCGTTGCTCCGTCAGCTTTTGCTTCTTCACTCTAAAGTTTTTAAATCCTACACTTTACGAATACAACATAAGACCAGAAACAGACACCAACAAACACATACGACACATGAAGAGTAAACCAGAGGTCACGGACATAAAGAAACAGATAAATCCCATCATTGCATCACAAGCTTTCCTTCTGGACAGGATGTGTTCTACATACAAGATTTGTGTTTCTGGCTTTGGATCTTGGTCAGTGCAAATCACCTCTTTACTAAGTGTCTCTTGCTTTAGTCCGTGATGAGTGTCCATGGCCCATCCAAGCCATTATCTCTGTAAACTCCCGGAAGGGCTGAGGCTGCACAGCCCATCATTATCATTATCTATCAAGTCATTGTGTTACTGCAATTTTCAATCCATGCACTTTAGCTCCCAACAAACACACAGAGCCTCATATTCACATTCACGTTGAATACTGAGAACATGACGTATCTTGGACTCCCTCCCTAAATGTTCTTATTTCTGGGCAAAGTTATAACAGACGTGTTAATGATCCTCTCTGTTCACAGCCGTGCCAACAGAGGTCTGACACATAAGGATTCACTCTATTCAATTTGAAGATGATCTTTCCCAGACTGTGGTGTAGTTGAAGTGACAGCTGTTCACATGGTGATTGAGACATTATAACATCATTACATAACATTGTAAGAAAAGGAGTCAATATCTCCTGAAAACATTTCTATACTCAATACTAATTCTGTCTTCTTTTGCTGTATAAACTGCACCGTTCACCAAATGTAAACACATACTACTAAAACAAGTCCTGAACTTCCTTTAAGTTAAAAAATACTTTCTCATTCATATGATGTTCTATTAAAAAGTTTGCCCTTGATCGTAATTAACTTCTCCATTAGAATCATATATAGTTTGGATTTGTGTTAGTTTCGTTGTCAGTATTTCACCTGCCGAATCACCTCACTCCAATTCCTTTTAAGTCTAACCAGTACAAATATGGCCAAGTAACATAGTCCCTTAGTATGTGATTATTTGGTTCCCTCATGTATCTTTTTTCAAGTGTACTAAGTTTTACTATTAGAGTTTTTCTTGTCACTCTTTCTTCTCTAACATTCAAACTACTTTATTATCCATCCCCAACATGTGACTGTGTGTATGTCTGTATGGATCCATATCTAAAGTGAAATACTCCTTCACTTTGACATGATATAATCATAATAATGGGCCATCCCATCTTTCTCATAATTAATTTTTACAAATGTCTCTCAATTTCATTTCCGTCATAGTTCACTTCATAGTTGTTAGCCAAAATCCTCTGGGACGTTCCATCAGGTCTTGATGTGCCTCTTCAGGAGTTTATAGATATCTTTTTTTCCCCACCCACCCTCACCAGCAGTCATGACTAACAGGGCGCATAGTGCAAGTAAATTATTTTTATTGTAATTATCTTGCAATACATAATTCATTTATAGTTAATATGTGTGCAGCTTTCTCCTCTGGATAAGTGGAAGGAGGCTGTGCCCCAGCACCACACATTAACCGGCCACTACTGGTCTTTAATATCAGCAAACGGCTTCAGAAGTGGGTTCAGAAGAGGATTCCTCCGGCTGTGCCTCCTTCTGTCTGGTGTTGTTTACTCTCTCGCTGTTCTACTCAGAGAAAGTGACGCCACTTATTGTCATTCATTTATGTAATTTACAGGGGCAACTAAATAACTAACTAACTAACTAACTAATGAATGTGAATACAATTCAATAAAAAGAATTTAATTAAACTAATCAGTAACGGTCGATTTCACACATAGCTTGTTTTGTTTTTGTCTTGTCTCTGCATCTTCTGGTGTCTGCCTTGTTTGCTCGGCTTAAAGGAGCTATTTGTAAGTTTTGCTAACGCTACATAGCCAACGTTAGCATTAACAGCTGTTTACTTACAAGTCTAGAAGAAAGTTTTTTAATTCAGCATCAAACTTCATTCCTCTACTCGGCAAGAGCCGGCTCCAGTGGGAGAAAAGCAGTTCTCTTGTTGTGCTTCTATTTCTATCACTTCTGAAGTTAGCATGCTAGCCAGCTAGCTCCGGCCCGTCTCGCCACTTTCTGATACCGAGTCACTGTAGCGTCCAGTCTGCCCAGAAGAAGAAGCGTATTGCAACCTCTTGTAAACGCAACGATGACTGAAGCTCTCGTCAAGACTGGTAAGTAAACAGCTGTTAATGCTAACGTTGGCTATGTAGCAATAGCAAAACTTACAAATAGCTCCTTTAAATGCTGACTGCAGCTCTGTTGCCCCATTAATATTTCATCCCTACTGTGCACATGTATATGGATGCCCTCACAATAAAGTTCTCATCAATCTATAGTCTTGAGTTTCCTTTTCTGCAATAACCATTCAATGAGTTCACGTTCAGTAATTTCCTCTCTATACAGCAGCGTTCAAATTGCCTTCAAATACACAGGGGATTGGAAGGCAATTTGAAAGTGAACACTACTATATGGAGAGGAAATCACTGAATGTAAACTCAGTGAATAGTCGTTGCAGAAAAATGCTGACTATAGACGGGATAAAAAATAGGGTTTGATGTCATAAAAATCTGCAGGATGATAACTTTAAATTGCTGAAGAGATCATTTCGACAGAAAAAAAATCTGCATTTTAGCAGGAAAATGAAGCGAGTTGTTGCTGCTGCCTGTGTTCAGAATACTTTACTATATAGATAAGACAATAAACCCTGCCTACTACTGTTTCGGGCGCAGCTAGAAGTTGTTATAGTACTGTACCTCTGATCACTGTCCGGACAATAAGAGAGTCGGACATCACAGTGCAAGTTTGCCTCGTGTGTGTGTGTGTGTATGCCTTTGCCAGCTTTTGTGTCATCTCTTTGTGTGAGTGAGTCCATGTGGGTGGACGCCAGTGTGCATTGTATATGTGTGTATTTACACTTGTGCACGCAGCCCACAGTGCACCTGGAGTGCCGCGTCAGAAGCCCATCTTTAGCAGGGAAACAGATGGAAGAAACCTGAGCGCCATGTAACTGGGAGATCTGATGTAACTGGGGAATTCGCTGCCTTCAAACACTTGCGCAGACTGCCAACAGCGAGCCTCTGCTCTCCTCAAAACACAAAGTCTGATGGCTGGACGATAGCCATTTTGAAAAAAGAATTTAAAAAAGAAAAAGCAGAACAAAAAACAAAATCTGTTGAGAAGAAAGAGCTTCAGAGCGCTCGACTGACTGTTGGGATAAAGGTTTTGTTCTTATTCTGAAGTTACTGGAGTGTTACGGTGAGAAAGACATTAGCATTAGGTTAGAGAGCCTGGCAGCTTTTGGTGAAACACATAAAGGGCTGCAGGTGTCGTGGGCTTGTCCTTATGTGACCACACTTGCTGTATAATTCTGCTGTGATGCTCAGAATGGATTTGATTTTGCATCTGTCCATCCACCCTCTCCCCCATTCACCCCAAGGATCACTCAAGTACCAAAAATAGTTCCCCAAAAATATCCTGCCGCTCTCACACACACTCAAGGGTCTTTTCTTCCCTTTGCTCTGCTGCGTCTTCAGTATTTTTTCCTGCATTTCTTAGCACCTTTGCTGCCTGTATCTACCCACCCCGCCTCACCCCATGTTTTCCTTTCAGTACCCCCTCTGCGTGTTCTCTCTCCGTCTCACCTTTGTGTCTGTCTCCTCTCCTGCAGTCTCAACGTTTGTTGCTGCTGCTGTTTCTTTTTCGCTGCCACCACAAGCCTCCTCAGCTACTGTACGCTTGGTGCAGCTGCTCCTCCTCTGGTGCTCAATGCATTTTTAAACAGTCCATCAAGTTCTAGCACAACTTGTTTTAAAAATACATCTGCTGATTAATTGATGGAGGACGCATTGGAGGTTGGATGCAAACCAGGAGGGCTACCTTCTCTTCTGAGCGATATAAACATTTGGCTTTTTTATCGCACAGTCCCCGGTGACTTTGTAATCCACATGGGTAGCACTGCAGAAAGGGTGTGACACTGTTTGTGTGGGCCTGTCTCAGTGCATGTTGGTGTGCGTGCACAGGCAGGAAAGAAGATGGATTTTGAGTGTGTTTAAGTGGATTTGTACCTTCACATTTTCCTTCGATTGTGTGCATGTGCATTTGTGCATGGATTTGCATTTCTGCATTCGTGTATGTGGGTGTAAGAAACAGCGTGGCCTACTTATACATCTTATTTGCAGAGGTGATTTATTATTTTGGTCCGTCTTGTAGACCGGAGAGCTGGAAGGCTGGATGTTTGCTCAGGAGGCGAAGAGATGAAGGTGCCAGGCAGGATGCTAATCCTAACCACGGGTTAGCATGAGAGTGAGACATGAGAGGCAGCAGGACAAAAGGAGGCTATAGACTGAAACAAGGAGAGTTTGCAAGAAAAAAAAAACAAGTCTCTGGGGAATTGTTGCACTCCCACGGGTTGTTGAGCTCCACTCTGTCCTTTGTTGTCTCTCTGATCGACACTATCATTTGATTTAGCACCATGAGTTGTAATCTTCTGACTCAAGCTGCTTCACAGGAGCACAGAGGAGGAATATTGTAATTACACAGATTAGACTATTGTGTTAAATACAACTGTTAGGCCTCTTTATGAGTATAAATAGCTTAGGATCAAATCATTTGTCTTTTATAAATGCAAAGATCTAGAAGAGTTAGTGGAAAGGAAAAAAGAACTAAAAGAGAGATAGAATATTGCACTGACATTAATCAGGTGCAAGGACGTAGGTTTGGTTTTATCTGTGGTGGGGACGTTTTCTGTCAGGTGGCCTAAATAATATGTGCACTTGTTCTTTATCTCTCTTTTCTCAATCATATACTCACGTGCAAACACAAAGAGCCTGACACTGCAGAAAGTTTACTTTGATTGAATATGTTTGCTGATATAACTCATATAACTCCTAATTTAAACAGATGTTTTGCTGTTTTTTTAATTAATAGTCTTAACATGATGGAAGATGGTGCGCTCCTCTGTTTGAACCAACTATCTGCTCTGAGCCATTTTCTAATCTCACCTGAGATTCTGTAGCTCTGTCCTTTTTCTTGTTTTGTTGATTTGGGCGACACAACCCAAAAGTTTTGGTGACAGAGACACAGCGATGCTCAGGACATCAGAGCTCACCTGTCTGTGTTGCTCAGGCTGCTGCTGACGGGATATTCAGAATACAATGATGCCTGACATTAAAGAAACGAATCAGTTCGACAGGCTGTGGTTAATTTACTTCATAAATAACACTCATGTTTTAATACCCACATGCAGTAAGAGCTCTGCTCTTCATGTTGAGGGGGAGGGAGGCATTAAACAGTAAATATTTCTCCAGCTAATTTCAAAGAGGGTAAATGTCCCTGCTGTCCGCTCACAAATCTCCGCCCATGGTCAGGTGGCCACAAAAACAAATTTGCCCCGAGCCATACTTGAAACGTCAGTAAACCACTAACACGCCGCATGAATTTTATAGGCTGATATTATTCATGGTTGTGTTTACAACTTGTTGTCCTGTAAAAATCAATGAATGCAGATAAAAAAAGAAACAATTTAATATCTTTTGGAAATTCTCTTATTCACTTTATTTGCCTGTGAAAGTCGGTGAGTAGGGATATTTCCACAAATGTGTAACTAGTCCTTTTAAAAGATAAGTGATTTTTCAATAAAGTTATTCTTATTAAAGTTCTGCATCGTGTTAAAGGTTTCAAACTGAATCTATAAAATCTGGATCTATAACTTGAAACCCTTCTTTTTTCATCCATACCTGTCTGTCTTCCATAGACCAACTATTTTATCAGATCCTGAGCTGCAACGGTGACTTAAAGCCGGCAGTGGAGCATTAAGAAGGAACCGCTATAATTCCTGTTCTTGGGTATAAAATGGACTTGGCTCCCCGCTTTGTCATGACCAGCATACCAATGACAGACTTTGGCACAGCGAGGTTTTGATGAGGCTTGTGGATGGAGGGAAAGTGTTGTTGCTGCTGCGCTCGGTGCTTTGACTCTGTGTGTCACATTCTTAATCAGGAGGTGAGAGAGACGTCTGAGCACCAGAGCTGCTGGGCTGAGAGAAGACAGGCTGAAGGCTGAGAATCCAGATATTATTAACAGTTTAATTGTGAACTGAGATACGTGTTTGGCAGAGTGGCTGAAAGACATTTAGCTGGTTTTGAGACTGTAGTAGATTATAGAACATGTGGCAGGATAGGAATGATAAAAAAAGCGAGTAACAAGCTCTAGTGGCTCACTGTGATGTTTTTTTCTCTATGTGTCGTCTGGAGACTCAATTTCACTCATAACTCTCTGAATATCTGTATGAGAAGTTGTCAGATTTTATATTTTTTTGTCATATCATCAGTCGGTTTTGATTTTTTTTCTATAAAAGTGAACACTTTTATTCTTTTAACACATGGCACAGCCAGACTCCTGCAGCCTCAGGGTTGGCTGAGAGTTTACTTGAGTTTGCCACAGATGTTCTGCCTCTTTTCTTCGGGAAAAGAGGTTGCAGGTGCTGCTGTTTCTCAAGCTTAATTACGCTGGAGAGCTGCTGCCTCTTGAATGCCAAGGCATCGTAAGAGTACAGATGAATCACGAGCTGTTCTTCTCAGGGATGCACTTATACTACATCTGTAACTAACTGTAACATCCACCCACAGCTGGACACTGTTCATTGTGATGTATAGTACAGGCATCCGTCTATCCAGTAATTCACCCCTCATCATATGCACCTGTAGTTATGTAATCATGATTTACTGTATCTGTGAATTATGCTGTGCAAATAATGCTGTGTTTTCACAATTCACCGTAGCACAAAAGTAACCACAGGTGTAGATAAAATGAATGTTTGCCCTCTTCGTTGTAATGTGAAAGGATAGATTTGCATTTTTATATTTTCATATTACAGGTCGAAATGTGCATTGAAAGATTGTTCCTTCTGTCCACACTGGCTGCAGAGAGATCCAAATTCTAAATCAGTTTCAAAGAATATGAGCAGGGATGAAGCTCAAATTCATCATTCAGAAGTTCAGCCGAAGTAAATATGAGATTTCAGCAGTCTGAGTTAGTCAAATCAAGTTTCCAAAGTTGCAGTCGTCTGGTACCAAGGTCCTTCTTTTCAGAGAGGAAACTCTGTCCATGAGGCAGGAAAAGAACATTTCATACTGAAAAGACGGAAACGTGAGAATATAACCATTCGGCCGGTCTAACTCAGGCTTCATACTCACTTCAGATAAACTTTGAAATGTATTTTTGAACAAACCGAGGTCTTTGGATTTCATCACCGTAACCACTGTAACAATGTAACCATGGCGACGAATTTCCTCTAACCATCACCAAGTACTTATTTCAACCCAAACCACAATCTTTACTTAAACCCAACCAAGTCATTTTGGTGCCTAAAACGAGCCAGTCATATTGTTGTAAAAACGTCATTTTAACTTTATGAGGAGACAATATGTCAAAGTTGTGTTCACAGCTTGATGCGCTGCCCCCTAGTGGCCAAAACTCTCAAATACTGCGGACAAGGCGTGGTAAAGACAGTGACTGATGCTACTCCTGCCACTTCTTTTAAAGCCGTAACCCTCCTTTTTTTTATATGTTTGCCCATACACAATGTAATATACAGTGTATTGAATTTCCATATATGAAATAAATGTACATTTAAAAGAAAAACATATAAATTATATATGAAACATATCAGAAATTTACACTGTTTCATATCAAGCCCATAAAAATATGTATGTATGTTTATATTAGAGATACATAAATATCTATCCGTCCCACAGCCCATCAATATATGTTGATGTTATATTAAGTATTCTCAATACAAACATATATAACCACACATAATTTTTAATTTATGTTGTTGTATATATATATATATATATATATATATATACACATATAGTTGCAACATGTTATATATCATCATATAGATATAGATCACATCATACATATACAAATTAGTATTTCATATATGTTATAAACTTATATCATCATATGTCCATATATGTGATAAGAACATATACCCTCATGTGTGACTATATAGGTCACTCTTTATGTAGAGAGATATATCTGTATTTATTACACTTCTGTATGAGCATGTTTTTGAATAAAAGTTCTGATTATGACCAGTGCACCTCTTACATTATACATCTGTTTTATCATATTCATCATTCAGCAGGTGAATGCACGACATTCAAGCGACTTAAATGAGGCTTTCAACAGGCCGCAATCATCAGAGTTAAGACTTGAGTACTTAACAGAATAACAGCATGGAGATGTGTGTCCACCAGGCGAATGAATGAAGCAGTTACTCTTTGCTCCAGTGGAAACGAGCAGAGTCACTGCGCTCGATCTTCACCTTCACTGAAGGCCACTGGAGATTTGACGTGTGGCGTCCCGCTGAGATACACACTGATGAAATGAAACACGGCTGCAACCGACGTGCAAATGGAAACTCTGATCTTTACAGCTCTTCTCCTCAGTCTCTGTCACAGCCTCGTCTTCAACGGTACTACGTGCAAATAAATCTCACACCAAGCAGAAAATGATAGGCTGACATTTTATCAGCCACCGGCACATTGTCTGTTCTATTGCAGATCAGGCAGCGTGTCAGAAACCTCATCTGCACATGTGCTCAGAAACACCGCACGTCCATGTGCATGTGTGGAGAAGCACAAATCAACATGCAAATACACACGTACTCAGATTTAGTCACACGTATACATGCATATGGAAAACAAGGTTGGTAAACATTACCCGAGACATATAGAAAATAACCCTTCAAACTCTCATTTCTAATGTGTTCTGGCAGCTGACATATGAACAACATACAGATAAGAGATGTCAGCGGGAGCTGTGGAGGTGTGAGATATCTGCGTGGCCAAATCTGCCTCCAGCTCCGGTTTATCACAGGCTGTAGACTTACATCATTTTCATTTCCGATTCCTTCTCTGTGAATATGAGAGAAATATGACAACAGCGGATGTGAGTGATTCATCGCTGACAAGAAAACAAAGTATAACATGGTCAATGTGTCCCGGAGTGTGTGTTGTAACTCTGCTGTACCTCCCTGCAGGTGATGATCCTCTACTTCCACCCCAGTGTGTTTCGATGCATCCTCCTGAGGTGGGTTCGCCTCCTGGGTTTCGCCATCATGTACGGCACCGTCATCCTCAAACTATACAGGTACGGGAAACTGAAACTAACACTAAAAGCGCTGGAAGCAAAACAGCAGTAATCCTCCTGAGTGACACTGATGTTTTCTGCTCGTTGTTTGACCTTCCTCTGAATGATTCCTCTCTCTAATAAAGAAAACTAAAGTGAAAGCAGAAAGGTTAAAACATGGCAGCACAGTGGTGCAGTGGAGGATGAAGGACTTACATGTTCGTCCAGGTACTCTGACTTCCTCCCACAGTCCAAACACATGCCTGTACATGTATCAGACTGATGACCTGTCCATGGGGTGCCCCGCCCTCGTGCAACGGCAGCTGGGATTGGCTCCAGCCATCTCTTCCCTTCTCCTCTTTCCTATCTCCTCTCCTCATATTAACTTGCCCTATGAATTAGCCTTTCTCAGTCTCAATAATTCAGTTCCCTCTCTCTTGTGCGCACACACACATATGCACAGAGTCTTGCCAATAAGCACATTTGAATTTCACATCAGGTTCAGTCTATCAGCGTCTGCCTACTGAAGTATCTAATCAGACGCAAGCACACACACACACACACGCACACACACACACACACGCTCACTTCCTGCTCTTCAGCTCCGAGCAAGTGTTGCAAGAGATGAGAGAAGGAGGTCAAAGGCCGGCCAAAGTGTTCCCTTGGCAAAATTACCAATTTGATTTTCTTCCGAGCTCGCTGGGTGTGAAGTGTGCCCCATGGGCGAGCTCTTACAGCCCGGTCCCACTGAATATATCAGAGATGAGATAGATTTGTCACAGTCTGGTCAAGAGATGGCAGATGAGCAGAGCAAACAGAGCTGACTTTTCTGTATGTCTGGAGCACATGGCAGCTTTCTCCACATAGAGCTCCACCTCTCCAGTATCAGATCACTTTATGCCGCTTCAATTGTTCTGGCTGATGGGCTGCATCTTTAATTCCCTTCATAGAGTCACTGCTGTCCTGTGTGCACGCCGTGAAGACTATAAACACTGTGCAACTTATAACTAAACTGCCTCTGCATGCATTTTGTCTAACATTCAGATTCAGATTCAGATTCAGACTACTTCCCTAAGACGGGCAATTCCTTGTCAGCTTACTCAGTCAATACACGCAACTTCAAAATTCACATATATGGATCAATACAAGGGAACAACGAGCAACAGTAAGTAAAATAAATAAATAATAATGATAATGATATAGATAAAAAAATAGTAGAAATACAAAAATGTAAGTCATTTACGTACGATGACGACTCTCTGTGTTTAGTGGCCTGATAGCAGAAGCTATGAAGGACTTGGAGAAGCAGTTTGTTCTCATGGCATCGTCCTGAGGGCGTTACAGTAAATCCACTGGACAGAACATGGTCCGATTGGCTGATAATGCCTTTTGCTTTCTGGCCTCCTGTTTCTCCCAAAGGGAGGACAAGTCTATTTGCTGGAATCCAATTATCCTTGAGCAAACATTCACAGTACCATTTAGGCTATTCTTTTCCTTTACGCACAACGCATTAAACCAGCAAATAAACGAGAAAAATTCAAATACTTTCAATGAACGATTGATAAGAAATGACATAAAATGCTATGACACACATGAAAGGAGTTAAGCTTCCTCCATAAGTGAATTGTCTGTTCCATCAAACTTAAGCTGAGAGTCGAGCACTGTTCCTAGAGACCTATCTGTCCACAATTTGAAAAATGCCCACCATGAATAGTGCTAGCTTTTAGGTTTATAACTATTTTGCCTGAAATATAATGTTAACAATCATCTCTGTACACCCATGAGAAAAATCCAAGTGGTTAAATTTCCTTTCAGTTCTCCCTGCAGCACAAGAGATGTTACACCATGAATTAAACCAATCACACTTAACGCTCATGACTGGATTGAAATAACAGCAGCTTGTCTCCCTCGCACCTTTAAATTCAAGTGGTCGTGTCTCCCAGGGTGTTAAAGGTGTTCCTGTCCCGCACGGCCCAGAGGACGCCTTACATGACCAGCTGGCGTGTCGTGCGGCTGCTGGGGGTAATTCTGCTGGTGGTGCTGTGGTTCCTGGTGGCCTGGACGTCCGCCGTGTGCCAGAACCCTGAGCTGAGTCGGGCCCTGATCGCTGTAGGCCTCACCCCAGAGGGACTACAGTTCAGCATGTGTCTGCTGGACCGATGGGACTACATGATGGCTGTCGGTAAGTGTGTGTGTGTGTGTGTGTGTGTGTGTGTGTGTGTGGTCACTGTGTATTAATGTCTACAGGACAAGAAATCATCCAGAATGAGGAAATTCTGGTGCCACTTACCACTTAAACTATAAGGAGCTTTTGGGCAGCTTGGGTCTAAGCCTCTTGGGTAAAGCTTAAGATTAAATTTAGTTTAGAAACTTTACTTTTGGAAAAAGCTGCAGGCAGGGTGAGAGGGAAAAATTGTTTGGTAACAGTAGTGGAACATTTTAGTTGTAAATGCTTGAAATCTACTCATTCCTGCTTCGAAGGGTATCTTGTATTCTGTGGGTGAGTTTATTCATTAAAGAGGAACTTGAAGGTGCTCTGCTATGGAGCAATATTTTTATGAGGCGGTTTCGATTTTTTATTTTTTTGGTGACACAGTTCACATTCCCCTCAATGGTTTCACGTTATTCCTCTACAGGTCACAGTAACCTACTGACAAACACAGCAATGCCAACACAGGCAAGTAAATACAGTTGTAAACAATGAAAGATTTTTGCAAAAAAGGCGAATAACTTATTTTCACTATAATTCCATCTGTTAAACACAATGACAGAATATATGGCTCATTTGGTCGTGGGTTTTTAAACACTTTCTGTAACAAAAGCAAAAATCTTATCACACGGGGGTTTAATCTGTGGTTTAATTTGTGTCATGCTTGATGTGGAAAAAGTGCCCATGTCTTCTTTCAGAATATTTTCAACAGTTTTTCTTAAAGTAGGCTACATGAAAATGCATAGAAATGTAAGAAAGCACATCTGACAGATATTTCTTGGGAAATTTATCTTGTAACCTTTCCTACAGGGACTGGTGGCATCTCTGAAAAATAAGTTTGTAAGTTCTAATACTTTAAAGTCCTGAGGCTCCCGTATCGTACTGAAAAAGTAAACAGTCTGCTACCGTTCAGAAACTGATGGGCACAGTGAGGCAAAAACACCCTCTCCGACCTCACAGATTTGAGGTCCAATGTGAAATTGCACCACTGGCAACTCATCTATTGTGGGCAGTGCGGTCTTCGTCTGCTCTGTACGGGAGGTGATGGTACTGACAGCAGATGGTTTGGACACAAATAGACTGGAGTCGTTAAACTGCATCTTTCCAGTGAGTCCTAAGCACAATGCCTCCGTTGTTGTTCACGGTAGGCAGAAATGAACAGGTACAGGCCATGGGAGTCCTGATCTTGTATGAATGTGATGAACTGCTCTGCTTTGACTCGCGTCTTGTGGGAGATGTAACAGCTGCCTCTTTAAGCGGCCCATAAAATGCTCCAAAACACACAAGCTGCTGGTTAAAAGACTTTATCGACTGCCTGTTATAAACCTTACTTTAATCTATTGTTATGGTTTATTTTCAATTTAGTTTTTGACCTTTGATTTTAATCTTGTCTTTAAAGCTGCATCTTTTCGCGAAAGGCGCTATCAAGTTATTATTAATGTGCTTTTAGGGATGTGTTTATTTAGCGCACTGCCACTGAAGCAGCATTTTGCAAAACCTCAGCTCTGAACTTGTTGTTAAATAGATGCAGTTGTGAATTCTGATTATATTTTCCATTGTTTGATTTGACTTTCCCCACACAAACAGTTTAATGAATGGCACTGTGAGTTAGGGAAACAAAGGAAGGCTCTAATAAACAGGATGGCGTGCCTTTGTCTTACATTAAGTAGGGCTGCCACCAGCATGAAAGCAGAATACGTCAAGAGGGCAGACGGTATCCTTAAATGTCTCATTTATTCATAAAGCCTTTTACCAGCATGTCTCAAAGGACTTCCCTGAGGATGAGCATATCAAGTTTTAACTAGGTAATAATCTATCCCATAATAAAATGGAGTAATGAATTATGGAACGTCATAAAACATATGGAAGCAAATCTAAGCTCAATCTATAGGATTTCTTATCTAAACTGAAGTGAAATTAACTGCTTTATTGAAATGTTTTTGAATGTGTGTTTCTTATATTGTTGCTAATGCAGCTTCACCTTGAGTGTCCGTACTCTGCTCGGCTTCCTTACACATTTCAATCTGACTTTTTACATTCTGTTCCCACCTCTTTGAGTTACCCTCATCCTTTGATTCACATTAATCCATAGATCATAAATTATATATATTTCCAACCAGGCACATAAAACATAAAATGTAAGTGAACCAGACTATAAGAATTAGTTTTTTATTGAGGTATCCCTAACGTTACCAGTTTTGAGCTGTATTATCAATCCTTTAGGGACTGAATGAAAATTACTTGGATGGCGAGGGGGGCGGAACCGTCTTTTTGACTTGAATTGCGAGGTCATTAAAGAGGACCTTTAATGGCCATTTTAAGTGTTAATCATTTCATTCTCAGTGTCGACTAAAAAAGATTTACACGCTTTAATGTTCTGAAAAGACATTAGTTTTCTTCTGCTGAACATTTAATACTGTACTGTCTTCACCCTCTGTCTGAAACGCTCTGTTAGAGCTCGGGGCTCTTTAAGGTCCGGCCCCCCGGAGCTGGAGCCCAGTGTGCTCTGATTGGTCAACTACCATGGCAACGACACGTTCCGCACGTCTTGTGTAAACAAACTTCAGATGACAATATTCATAACTTGCAATATTTTTTATGAGAAACCCTTTTGATGTTTTTATGTGTGGACACTTCCGGACTAATGGAATATAAATAATGGAGGAGCGAACAGACGGTCGACAGGTAGGGAGTCTCCACCTCTTCACCTCCTGCTGGTTTACAATGCCGGTAAATCTGAATGAATTAAACGTTATTGGGCATAGTTACTGAAAAACAAACTCAGCAGTTAAACTGTGGATAATTTAGGTACAGCATGTCAACAACTGACAACGCGATCGTGGTAACGCTGTCAACATCCACAGTAACAATGCAGACTGACAGGCTGTGAGGCTTAGTCACCTGTGAGGCCACATCAAGTGTGAATTACAGAAATAACTGCTGTGAAAATGAAGCATCTGACTGTGCGTGGTTTCTGAAGCAGTCCTCCTTGAAGTGCGCGCTCACACTATAATGTTTGGAGCAGTGGAGAACCGTGGAAAAAATGAAGTAGATTTCTGCAGGAGGTTAAGAACGCTGCCTTTTCCACATGACTACAAAACTAATGAAAACTCTTCACCATAAGTAGTTATGTACTGTGCCTTGTGTGTGTGGGGGGGGGCGTGCCAAGCTTGCAGGTGGGCAGTATTGACCAGGAAGTAATGTCTGGACCCCCAACGAGGCGTTTCATACAAAAGGAGAAAATTGAGTTTTTACCCTGACAGAGTTTCTCCCTTTGATGTGAATGTTACGGCTCCCAGGGATGGGAGACCATGATAACAAATATCTAACCTGTATAAAGCAGGTAAAGCAGAGGAATGAGGACACAGGTCGTCTTGTTTCCTTTCCGGATTGCCTCTGAGGAAACAGCTGCAGGTGCGCTCCCTAACCGTTCCCCGGAGCAACTCATAGGAACACGAACGTTCCACCCCCCCCCCCCCCCATATAAGCGGGGCACCTCAAGACCATATGACTTCTGATTGAAAATAATTGTGATACTCATTAAAGGAATCTTACCACCTAAATGTGGTCACCCTTTTTTAGATGTGCCACAAACTTTGATCCTTTTGACTCTGGAGACCATTTACATGCACAAAAATCTATATAACACACTATAAGTAAGGAAAAACTCATTGTTCATTCTATTGGTAAGTTTTGCTGTTGCTACATAGCCAAAGTCAGCATCACTTATCCGTCTTGCCAATGTCATGGTTGTCACGATTCGGGAAAGGCTGGACCCAAATGCAGCCAACACAGGGGACTGAGGTGCAAAAAGTTTATTGACTTAAGAACCTGCTGGTGAACCATAAAAGGAAACCGAAGCACAAGGGTTACACAAGAACTTAAACAGCAGGCCAAAACACAAGGAACCACAGGGGATGACAACAGGAGACATGAATTGGCAACATGAACAGAGCACAGAAAAACCATAGATGAACAGACAAAGGGGAGCACAAAGACTATATAGACACAAGGGAGGTAAGGGTGATTGAACACAGGTGAAACACATTAGGGCGGGGCAGGCAATCACCACTCAGAGAAACAGGACCAAGACAGGAAGTAAAAACATTGAGACACACAAGGAAACCAATTACAAAAATAAAAGAGGAAGTGACAAAAGTCCAAACAAACTAAGAAAAAGTGTCTGCCATGGCAAACCGTGACAGCCAAGAGCTTCAGCCATTGTTGTGTTTACAAAACAAGATGTTATAATAAAAAATATAATTAAAAAAAATGAAGAGACCGTTAGACCGGGCCGGGGCTAGCTGGTTAGCATGCTTACTCTCAGCAGAGGAGAAGAAGTGATAGAAATAGAAGCAAAACAAGAGGGTTGCTTTCCACCGTTGGAGACAACTCTTGGCGAGTAAAGGAATGAAGTCTGATGCTGAACTTGCAACGTTTCTTTTAGACTGGTACATAAACAGCTGTTAATGGTAATGTTGGCTATATGTTGCCTCATATAGCCAACATTACCTTGCCTCCTCCTTTTCTGACCCTCACTAATATTTTTGCACAGTCTCTAAAAGCCCAGAATGAATAACATTGACCAACTAACAAGAAGGAAGAGTAATTGCTTTGCAGCTGCAGGTACTATCCTTCAAGTATCTCTCAAGTCGCAGACGGCCGTGTGTGTGCGTGCGTGTGTGTGTGTGTGCGCGTTACAGTAACTTCCTGATGACAGATTCTTGAAGCAGGAGGCATTGATGGGCACCTCACTGAAGCCAGTCTGACAGCAGGGGACACTAATCCTGTTTGGAAAGAGGGAAAGGATGGATCCCTGAGAAATGCTCGGCCTGCCTCTGAAAACTGATAGACAGGCAGACAGAGAGGAAGAGAGACGGGAGTGGCAGAGAAAAAGAAGAGAGGGGACTGTGAAGTATGAAGCTTGTAGGGATGTGGGCAATGATGCAAGGAGAGTTTTCCACCAGCCCAGGAGAAGGGGGGGGGGGGGGGGGGAGCTTGAGAGGAAGAGAGAGGTGGTGAGGGGAGGACAGCTGAGGACACTCTGAAGACAGGACAGAAGAACAGAAACATCTTCAGAGGAAGCGTGTGTTTGAGGTTCACAGCGCTTTGAATGGAATTAATCACACAGAGCACAACAACCCCTCTGTTTGTGTGTCTGCGTCTCTACATGAGTGTCGGTTTGCATTTTCATGTGCACACCAGACAAGGTGGGAAATGAGGAAGCCCCGCTGCTCACTGTGACAGCCGGTGAGAACACACCCGTGTGTTAAAGCTACAGTGAAGGACAGGAAGCCCCCTGCGAAGGATTTTTAACAATGCACAAGTCACGGTGCACGTCGTGTTTGTGAGAATTTATCTAATTGCTTTTCAGCGTTTTTGCTTGTTTTATCATAATACCAACAAAGGAACACATGTCTATCTAAAAAATGAATAAATCATCCTATTTTCTTCTGCAATGTGAAGCAAAACAGAGCTGATGCAAAAACATATTGATAATGTCAGCAATAAACAATTAATTTGAATATGCAATTAATCTGCATTAGTTGGAATTGTTATCCTTTCCTTCTTGCGACCAGCTCTCCGTGCATCCTGATTCAGAGGCTAAGCACCATGTAATTAGTGATGATTTATAGACTAGGCCTATTCATGAATATTAATTGTCTGTAATCACTGTAAAGACTTTATGGACTCATATGCCAAACACAGTCCAAGGCACAGTTCTTGGTGCTATTTGCTGTCTGCAAACAAAACAACAAAGTTTGTGTAGATTGTATCAGAGGAAAACCTCTGACTTTGTGATGCTTATTTGGGATTTTCATATCAGTACATGATAAGGAAAAATGTGTTTTATGTGCAAATATATTATTTTTTCTACCAGCAGTAAAAAAAAAGAAGCATCATCTTTTGGTTCTACACCAGAGAGCAGCAACTACAAAATGTTTTAGACTGCTGCGAGCCATAATTTCATACCTCCGAAATGCAGCATCCATCAAGGAATCCTCTTCATCACGTCCAAAATAATTACTATTGATTTTTGCAACTGATGCTCTGTAAAATTTAATTCCACCGACAATTTAGATGATAATGTGCAGGCTGTGAACACACACCGTAGTGATTCTGACATGTGTTGATAACCGTGAAGCCAGCCGCCGTTTCGAATACAACTTCCCTGTAAATTGCCGTTGGGCTGTGTGACCTTGGTGAGATTTGACGATGGCACGGATGTGTCAACAAGCAAGTCGAGGAAGCAGCTGCCTCACTTCGGGGAAACACTTCAAACACTGGGAAGTCTTGCTAAATTAAGAACTGCTCAATTTGAAACTACACAATTGGAGTCAACACTGTCGGTGTCTGGTGTCAGAGCGGGGTTAGTGTGTTAATGTGGGGTGAATATCAGTGTAACAGTAGTGCAGGTGAAAATCAGTTCTCAAAGGTAAAGCCCAACATTTTGGGAAATACTTTTTAGGGCTTTTTTGTTCCTGAGATGGAGATGAGACAACTGATACCACTTTGATGCCTGTCTGCTAAGTATCACGCAGGAGGCGATTAGCATAGCTTAGCATGAAGACTGGAAACATGAAGGCACAGTTAAGATCTGTCCAAAGGATAAAAACATCCAGCTACACACCTTTAAAGCTCTCCACAAGTCTCTTCTGTTTAATCCATACACAAGCAGAGACGTAAATATACAGTTTGATTTTCAGGTGGAAAGTCTTTTCGTAAAGTCTGTTTGCCAGGTGTGGCGTCGTCGTCTCTCCACAGACCTGCACTCAAAACAATATTTAGCCTTTTATGTTTAGCGATTTATGTATTTTCATTGCATATAAGGTTTTGATCCATTTGGATTACACAGTTTTAACAAACATAATGTAATGCATAACAAGTAAGAATGAGATTAATGTCATAGTCCCAATAAATCCAGTGCGTTTAAAAACCTTAATAACCAGGTTTATGCAATATATTTAAAACAGACTGAGTAAATCTCATTCTTACTTTTTTCATTTATGTTTGATAAATATGCATCACATGTGTAATCCAAATGTATAGAAATCATACATACATCTTAAATATTAGGCCAAATACTTTCTTTGAGCGTGGTAAACTAAAACCTGACAGTTTTTGGCCAGCTGTGCGGCCAGCTGTGCAGCTAGATTAATTGCATTTTTACATTTCTGGTTGTATACGGATGAAACAAAGGAGATGCAACTTTGTATTTAACTCAGAAAGTAGTTTCAATCTTTTCATGTAACACTTTAAAAGAAAATAAGTGTGTGTTTTTGCCAGTTATTTTTTAATCATTATGCTTAACGATGAGTTGGTGCATTGTTCGGTCAGAAGACAAATGGTAGCCATTCTGAGCAGGAAATACAGACTTTAAAACACTAATTAGGAAAAAGAGTTTAAAGACAATAACAACTTTCGAATCAAGTGATGTCATCTAACTATCTCTGTGACCTTTTTCTGTTGTTTGTTCCTTTTGCTGCCCAGCGGAGTTTCTGTTCCTGCTGTGGGGCGTGTACCTCTGCTACGCCGTCCGCACTGTGCCCTCGGCTTTCCACGAGCCACGTTACATGGCTGTGGCCATCTACAATGAGCTCCTCATATCGGCCATTTTCCACATCATCAGGTGAGAAAGGAAAATGGGGATGGGAAAAGCATCAGTGGGCATGAACAGTAAGTGCCCACTGGGGGTCGGGGGGGGGGGGGGGGGGGGGGGGCATAAAAGAGGCATGAAACAGAGCTAAGATTGGAGAACAATGAAGTATCACACTTTGACTTGATGAACATCATCACGAATAATGGCAAGGGGCTTAGACGACTTTACCCCGTCTTGCAGCACAAGCTGTTGTTTAATCATAATCATAGGGATATTTGCCTGTTAGCATGGGCATTACAAGTGTTGAACATGTCAGATGAAAGGCAGAGTTCACCCGCCTCCTTCATCAGGGAAATGAACACTGTCAGCAGAGCGCAGGGTAAGCCGGTTGAAAGGAGGTGAATAAAAAATGTCTTCCCTGGGCAGAGACACAGCATAATACATCTACTGTGGCAGAGCCCAGAATAAACTCTCAGTGCCGTGTAACTCTCTGTCTGTCTCCTACAGAGGTGGAGAGAGACTGCTCTAGTTACAGTGTTGTATTCAATTAGGGAAACTACTTCAGTATTTTAAATGTTAAATGTCATTTTAATTTAGTAACAGACACTCTCAAGTAAAATAAAGCTTATCATGCTTCATTGATTTATTTGCCGGAATCCGAATCAAGGGGCTGTCCTTAAAGCTGAACTAATCAATGTTTTAATATTAATAAGAAATATATATATTCATGGGAGAGGAGTCACTCGTAGTGATGAGGTCACAGATAAGTATCATCTCACTCTTAAGTGCCTTTAGCTATAAAAGAGCCTTTTAGCATCTTTTATCTCATTGTTTTGGTTTTCAGGGGCCGTATTACAGAAACTTCTTACTTCTTAGAGTACATACATAGATCCTAACTAACAGGAAATCCTATCTTTCTTATCTTAATCCATCCTACTCAAGTTAGGAAATCTAAATAGTCAATCCAACATCAGTTATCAACTTTTAGGTCTGTTACCTAGCAACCAACGCTTGATTTAGTAAATTCTGACTCACTTACTATGCATTCTTGTGTGACTCTTGGGATCTTACACTGTATCTCAAACAAGCTGGTTTTATGTGCCTGTGTTGAATATATGGGGTTTTGACTATCTGAGTTGAAAAGGAAACTACATTGTAAAATGGTGCATAGTAATAGTCAAACTTTTACAGGACTCCTGAACCGCAGAATACTTTGTCAGTCCTGTTGCAGTGGAAATAAAAGTGGTCAGGTGATTTTTATGGCGCGCCTCCAGGAGCCTCAGGCAAAAAGTCCCATTTGTCACACTCCCGATAAAACTGTTCCTGATTGAATTTTCTTTCATTTATTCAGACGTCTATTGTGCTCAGTGGGATAAAAAGGAAAAGATCACATCCTTTTAATCTGTTAAGAAACCAAAAAGTCCAGTGGGTACACCTTCATCATCAGTGTGAAAGTGTTATAAATCAAACTGTTCTTGCTGGCTGGGGAATAAAACATTAGAGTGTTTTTCTTTTTGGGAGCTGACAGAGTCAGACTGCTGCTGCTGCGGTCTAGAGATAAGGGTGGACTTGTGCAGAATGTGATGTGTATTTTTGTGGAGGGGAAGGGATGATAAAAACACACACACACACACACACACACACACACACACACACACACACACACACACACACACACACACACACACACACACACACACACACACACACACACACACACACACCCTTTGCTCTTGGATGTCTAATGAATTATGAATATGAACGTGTTTAATAGGAGTAAAGGGCCAACGACCTCTGAGCCACCTTGGCGAATCTCTGATGAATGATGGGAAACAATTCACACTCACAACTCACTCTCACACGCACACACTTTGCACAAAGTACACAATACTCTTAACTCAATACTGCCTACATAATTGCATTGATCTGTCTGTCATAGTATGTGGCTTTGATTGGCTGTGGAGAATTGATGCCAAAATGCAGCTATACTTGTTAGAGCCCATTTCAGTTTTTCTGTACTGTTTCACCTTCTCCAGCAATAATTGGAGCAATTACCTGTTCCAGTGCTCATGGGTACAATACCAGCTATGATTTACAACAGCTACAATAACAGTAATGATGACATGAAGTCTTTAAAAGAGACTGAAATCGCTGCTGTGAGCTTTGACAAACTGCACACATCTGAATTGAGGTAGTGGTGACAGAAATGGGGCACAATTCGTTTGTGGGAAATAATTTGCCCTGGTGTTTTGCTGATGGTGATAGAAAACAATATATTTCTCCTCTGTTCTGTAAACATTTATAAAAACTTTTCAAAAACCAATGTGACAAATGTACTTTGTCCTGTAAGAGAACCTCAAGCAGTGATAAGACTGACGCTTAACATGCCAGACATATAATCAGGAGCCTGACCATGCTGAGCTAAACAAACTAATCAGGAAGGGCAGGTAGTGAGGGGGAGCGAGGATTTACAAAATCACATCTGTCTACATAAAGTCTGTAATACTCTTTAATGAGATGTACATTAAGTTTAGGTGCTGTATATTTGGTCACTATATCCATATCATACTTTTATTGTCTAAGCAGTCCAGACACATGCATGCCATCACACAGACATTTTTAGCCTTGACTGGGAGCCAAACCCGCTGAGCTGTGAACGTATAAGAGGAGCAACGTGAGAAATCTTAGTGATAGGATACATTTGATATACTACCAACCCAGACACAGAAATACATAATATCATTTGAAATGGTGAAACCAGCTGTGAAAACATATAAGCTGTCAATATCTCTCTGTAAACAAGAAGCTAAATGCTAACGCCAAGTATTACAGACCATGTGAATCCTAAACAGTCTACATTAGCTTGTATAGGTTTGTTTTTGTCTGTGTGTTTTACAGCATGGATACCTGGGGACAAAAGAGGCATCATATCACAGAGTTATACTGCACTTCACTGCACTTTTTTGTACTAAAGGAAAATCATTGAAGAAACACAGACAAAGGGTTTGGGTGATGAATAACACTGTTTAACATCTTGCATCAATGAGGAAGAGACAGTAGAGAATGAGAGATGCTGTATTTAGGCACCATATGTACTTTAAGCTGAATGCTACATCAGTATGCTAACATGTTCACAATGATAACGCTAACCATGTTCAGCATTTTACTTTTGAGTATATGCATGCTAACATTTGCTAATTAGCATTAAACACAAAGTAAAATATCTATCTGTTGAACTATATTAGCCGCTAGCATGTCTGGTATTCTCAGGTGTGTGTTTTGGCAGCTACCTGCAGCTTTACAACATCAGGCATTCAAAATGCATCTAGCCTCAGCACAAAATAACTGCACTACCCTAAAAACCAAGCTAAAGTGAACACATTTTTCATAACCTCAACAGAGTGCCTCTCAAAAAGGAGAGAACTGGTTCCAATAAATTGCTTCTTTTATAATTTTCACACAGCCTCTGTTTACAGTTAGTTTTATTTTTACGCCTCAGGGTTTGTGGTACATTTCATTCTGTTCTCACCCAGAGATTCACTAAAGGCTGCTTTTAATGTCGGTGTGTGTGTGTGTGTGACTGAGCATGTTTCACAAACAACAAGTGCTCAGTTCGGCTGGCTTTCAAATATACAGTATACTTTGATAAAGTGCTGGTGAATGAACAGACTCTCTCCTGTTGATGTTTCTCCTGCAGGTTTTCTCTGGTGCCGGGACTTCACCCTGACTGGATGCTCATGTTGTTCTTTGCTCACACTCATCTGACTGTGACTGTGACTCTGGGCCTGCTGCTTGTTCCAAAGGTAACACTTTGTACCTGGGGCTCATGAACCATTTCGGCTCTTTTCTGGGCTGTTACTTAAAAACAGAAGCAAATTCAAAAATGTTAAAAACTTACATTTATTCATGACCCCAAATTCTATGAAAGTGTATTTGTGCAACAGAACATTTTGACTGCAGAAAAAAAAAGCAAAAATTATAATTTTTTAGAGCAATGGTGGAAAAATAACCAAGCACATCTGCCCAAGTACTGTAGGAGGACATTTCTGAGACATCTGTACTTAAATATTTCATTTTCTGCTACTTTCAACTCCACTACATTTATCTGAGTTACTGCTTACTCTACAGATTAAGATTTTGCATAAAACAATGATAAAGTTATAAAACACTGGTTTCCAGCCTTCCAGTTTACATTGTTTTATGGGTATATTTTCATCTTCTACTATATGTGTATGTGTGTGTATATATATATATATATATATATATATATATTATATATATATATATATATATATATATATGTATATATATATATATATATATATATATATATATATTACTTGACAATACTGAAGAGACCACCAAATTATTTGTTAAAATCAATAAATACATTAATGTCCTCAAGTTTTTATGGAACTATATTTGTGCCTAAATTCTTAATTTTTTGCTATTGCATAAATTATACTTTTAGAGAAATTATGATCACATAAAGCATTATTTAATGTGGGAAAACAAAGATATTTTATGCAAGAGTACATTTATTTGCATTTTAGCTTCACATTTACATTTTTTGAGATTCATGCCCATATACAAGCTCACTGTGAGCGAGTGTCCGTGTGTCGGAAAGTGCACAGAGAAGGGAATTAGTGAAACGGGTTATTATTGTGCATTATATGGGTAATAGCAAAAATGCTAATACATTCACTGAGCACAAAATAGATTTTAGTTTACTCAAGTTAAATTACTCAGTGAGTGATGATGAAATTATAACCTATGTGCTGACGAAAAGTGGTAAGATGTGTCAGAATTTAACTACAATTATTATTCCATAGAGTTGAGGTACCTACAATAAATGATCAGGAAACAACTGATCTATAGAAGAGAGCAGCTTACGTAGAAAGTGCTGCAGGGATGAGATCTCACTTTTCTTTCTTATAATATTATTTCTTGGAAAATCCTTGGTCTTAATGGAGATTATATTCAGCACAGAGAATTTCCTTGAAGGCTACTGTTGTACTGTAGCGCGCACACACACACACACACACACA
This sequence comes from Seriola aureovittata, assembly GCF_021018895.1. Classification (NCBI taxonomy): domain Eukaryota; kingdom Metazoa; phylum Chordata; class Actinopteri; order Carangiformes; family Carangidae; genus Seriola; species Seriola aureovittata. The sequence continues at coordinate 21,469,155 of NC_079375.1, read as the reverse complement.
CACACACACACACACACCATCTTAAGTTCATTTGATATTAGCAATCTGGAACACAGTCATACACAGCCACATTTGCTACCATTACCTTAAACTCATTCAAACTGCGTTAGTGGTTATTTTAATTTAGCTAAGCACTCCCGCAGGCGTCTTTATGTGCAATCTCTCAAGTCTGATGGAAAACATTTAATTCTCCTGCTGTGTGAGAAATGCAATACACCACCAGTGCTCTCCGTTCTTTCATTCTTTCTTAATTAGGCACCTCAGAAGTGCAAGTCAGTTGAGTACACTGGGATAATTAAGCATAATGGGAGGATGCTAATCTCACCCAGTGTCTGTTCCTGAATCTGCGTTAAATATCTGCTCTCTCTTTTGTTCCTACATTTGTTATTCGAGCAAAGCTAAATAATTTGGCCATAGAAATCAAGTCAAAATAACATTGCTCTTTTCTTCTCAGTTTATTGTATCTTTGTAATAATGTGACCTCGTCTCACCTTTTGTTTCTGTGCAAAGGAATCCAAGTGAGGAGGAGATTAGTGCCAGTAAACACTAAAGTGCATAAATTTGAATTTGTTATACACAATTTGCATAGTTCTATAGAATAAAATATATATATTTTTTTTTTTTAAAGAATTGAAACTAACTTTAGTAACTTATATTTAAATGTTTTACTTAAACTCAACTTTTACCTAGTTGAATACCTTGGTTTTAGGTTTTCCTCATCTTACATTTACCTGCCACCAGTTGGGAAAAGGCTTGAAACTTATCGGTAATTACTGGATGCAACAATCATTAATTTTAGCCATTTCATAGATCATGTGAATCTCAGTTAATATTGTTTAGTCAAAAAAAAAAAAAAAAAAAAACAAGTCATTAAAGTTTAACAGGAAAGTAATTTTGACATAAAATCTATGTCAGTAAAATATTTTGCAGTTCTCCTCCAGCCCCCCTTAAACAGCTCCTTTACTCCATTCTCATTCTGTCAGTTCAATACATCTAATGTGTCTTTCTTTATTTCCTCTAAAGAAATAAAGCTTCCTGTAGGCCAGAGATCATACTGTTTGAGAAGCTACTATTTCCAATTGTGTATCTTTCTTCAGCCTCCCTGCAGGGTCATTGATGCCATTCTTAAACCTTGCTCTCCATCTGTCTTAGTTCCTGTCCAAAGGGACCCAGGCCAGGGATGATATTGCCACGGAGGCCTATGAGGAGGAGCTGGACATGGGAAGATCTGGCTCTTACCTCAACAACAGCATCACCTCGGCCTGGAGCGAGCACAGCCTGGACCCTGAGGACATACGGGTGAAGTAGCATTTAGAGTCATAGCAAGATATTAAGTCTGTCTTAGTCCAAACATCTATTTTTCATTCCTGCTTTCCCCTGTGTCACAACTGAACTAGGACTTGAACCCAAATGCACGACTCCGAGACAAAGCACCAATTAACAATATTTTAATAAAGTACCCAAATAAAAAAACACTCTTTCGAGGAAAACCAGCAAAGATTCAGGACAAAGACTAAGTATCAAAATAATGTAAAGCAAGACTGTGGCAAAATGTAACAGAATTCAGAACCTGACTTGGGATAACGTGGCTGACGTGGTTCTCTGACGACACGACAAGACGAACTGGCTCAGCACAAAGGGAAACGCAGACTATATACACACACAAGCTAATGGGAAACAGGTGGAAACCATCAGGGCGGGGCAGACAATCAGACCAGCGGGAAACACACGAGGGAAAGGAGGAAGTTACCTGAAACGAGAGGAGAGTTAGGTTTTCAAAATAAAACAAGAAGTCACAAGACAGACAAAACTAAACATAACTTAACGTTTCTTCATGGACATGACACCCTGCTATTTACACAAAGACAGTGTCACAGACAGATCCTTGTAGACCAGTAACAGAGCATAGGGATCTACAGTATTTTGAACAGCAGTGTGCAATTATATTTCATGAGGATACAATAATAAAAATACCTTATTTTCATATTAAAGCTTAAAAGAACTTTTTTTTTTACTCTACAAAGCGACAAAATGTCTCATTCTTCAGTGGAACAATTATTAGTTGTTTCTTCTTCATAACAATGGTAAAATGTTTGATTAATAATGATGATTTTTCTGTGATGGTAGACCAAGCTATTACACGGTTGACAAACTATTGGAAATTGCTCAGGCTGTCTGTTTCAGAACAGAACAATTCACAAATACAGTTTTGAGTAACCACCTTTACCACAAAGGCACGGTAATACCTACGTGAGTTAATGTGAGTTATTCATACCTAAAAGTTGACCATCAAACTATGAATCAAACAGTTACATAGCAGCATCGTAGTTATTCAATAGAGTCGTCTTCCTTCTCCAGGATGAGTTGAAGAAGCTGTACGCCCAGCTGGAAGTCTACAAGCGTAAGAAGATGCTCGCCAATAACCCTCATCTCCAAAAGAAGCGCAACTCCAAGAAAGGCCTGGGCCGCTCCCTGATGAAACGAATAACAGAGATCCCCGAGACGATGCACATACACCGCCAGTGCAGTCGTGAGGACGGCAGCGAACACGGCAGCAACCGCAGCACCTTGAAGAGGAACCCGTTTGAACCGAGTCATCAGGGTAAGTCCCTGGTTCCACCGGTTTAGTTCAGGCAGGGTGATAACGGCAGCGTGGAAATGAAGAGAACCTATCACAGAGTTTCACCTTTGAAATGAAGAACGTGACAGAGCTGTTAGATGACTCTGAGCCTGGAGGGTTTTAAACTGTCTGCATCCATAAAAACTGCCTAAATGTTTAGAAACTTCACAAAATCTGTCAGTGTTGCTAATCTGCAAAGATACAGTTTGTGTTCAAGGTGTGGTGGGACTGGTTTTGTCTGTTCAAAATGGAGAATTAAGCTGTAGAAATGCATTTGTAATAAAACAAAAAAAAAAACAGCTCAGACCAAATCGTCTGGGAACTGTGGATGTGGATAAAGATTTTTGTGCTAATCCATTTTGTGGATGTAGAGATGTTCAACTCGTTAAGGTTATAATATGTAACTTTTCCACATTGAAATGTCTAAAAATGACGATACCTAGGTTATATATTTTTTGAGTTGTATTCTTACATTATTTAAAATACGTGATTTATTCATGGTAACAATATGTGTAATTTGGTCGACTGTCAATGACGTCTCGTCCCAACGTGTCAGTGTTGTGGTCGCCTGCCAGAAGCCAAAATTGACCTTTATCCAGTTTTCAACAGTATATTTTAACCAGATAAGGGATTTTAGTCATCAGACATCTGGATCTTAAGTTATCAGAGAAAGAAGCCAAGCAAATGTTAGGCAGCTCAGCTCACGTGAATCTGCTTTATTCATTGTTCCTACTGGTTTTAATCCACTCGTCCGTTTGTTATGGAGCAGAGGACACCTCTGTGGATAATTCAGCTAGAGGAAAATTCAGGGGATCACCCGAGTCACAAGAGTTAATCCTCTGGGGGACATCAGTGTCTTTACAACATTTCATGGCAATCCATCCAATAATTGTTGAGATCTTTCAGTTAGGACCAATGTGCTTTACTGACCAACAAACTAACAGCAGCATCTACAGAGCCACTAGCATAGCGCTAGCATGGCTAAAACTACATAAACTTGTAAATGATTGTTTTTTTCTAAAAATGAGAAGTTAGTGAAACTACCCGTCTTTATACCAGTCTGTTAATACTCCTTCTCTCAGGCAAACCACGGGATGACTCCCTGAAGAACAAGGTCATAGGTTTGAAGAAGTCCCTCAGCTATGACCATGTTTGTGACCAGGATGAGGAAACAGGAAGCCAAACCGGCTCGACCGCAGGAGACAAAATGACTCCTGTTGGAGGCGGCGGAGAAGGATCTCTGCTGGGTTCCCTCATCGGCCGGAGACATGCCAAGAAGCAGCTAGAACCGGCCGCCACCCCGCCGAGACTGGAGCCAGCCGAGTCCACCGAGTCTGTTCCCCTGTTCTGGAAATCAGCCAGCGCTCATAACTTAACACACGAGAAGAAACCCGTCCACCTGCGGACCTCCATCATGCAGAAGTCTCTGAGTGTGATCGCCAGCGCCAAGGAGAAGATGCCGGGCCTTACCAGCAAGACGCAGAGCGTGGAGGACGCCAGTAAGAAGGGTCTGAAGGGACAGGAGGGGAGGATGCTGTCCGAGGTGGATGAGACACCTGAGCATTATCCAAAAATGATTATCAGCCAGTCAGTGGAGTACTCCAAGACTCCAATGAAGATGGGCATCATGAAACAACAGGTGATTTTTACACTTTTACCTTCCGAATACAAAGTGATTGATGCATTTGTGTGTTTTTTTAGCTTTAGTGCTGAAATGTTTAGTAGATCAGTGGAAGCTGAAAAGGGTTGTATGATGTCACAGGCAACACATGCAACAACTGCACCTTGAGTTTAGATTGTTTTGCTGCTCTGTTGTAACAGGTGAGTGGCAGCCAGCCGTCGATTTGCTCTGAGACGGGGAAGAACCTTTACGACGTGTCTGAGGTTTGTCCCTGGGAACTGGAAGAACCTCAGACGCCCTCCGAAGGCAAAACCCAGAAACATGTTTCCATCGCTCCTGGAGAAACCACCGGCAGCCGGAGAGGCAGCAGCAGCTCTGGAATCACCAAAGGTAGCCGGTCCCAGCAGAGGCAGAAAACAGGGCAGTCCCCTTCCAACAGACGCCGCTCCAAAGATAAAGGCGGAGAAAGAGAGGAAGGCAGGGAAACGCGGAAATCTCGGCCACCCAGGTCACCTCTGCCTCTCAAGCCGGATGTGTGCCCCTGGGAATTTGATGAGCAGCCCATGCTGGGAGGAGATTCAGATTCCCTCTCCCCAGACAGGATCAGGCGTAAGAAAAGCGTCACACCCACTGATGGGAAACCCAAGGGGCTCCACTCAGACCACTCCAAGTCCACAGGGAGCCTTTTACAGCCTCCCTCCCTGATGGTGGAGATCTGCCCCTGGGATTACACCAGCCCACCTTCACCTAAACAGGAGAAGACCTGCAACAGCCCCACCACGCACAAGAAGAAACGGAAAGGCTCCTGCTCGTCCAACCACAAAGCGGAGAAGGAGAAAGGGCGGGAGAAAAGCAGAGAGAGGCGGAGCTCCTCCAGCAAGCCGCCGTCAGAGAGGAGACGGGTCAGCCAGTCGTCGGAGTGCAGCGGGCCGGCTTGTGAGCGGCGGAGGAGCTCCACCAGAGACCCAGAGGTGATGGAGATTAGGAGGCAGGAGGTTTACTCCCAGGAGACGGAGCCCTCTCACACCAGCTTTGCTCAGAAAACTAAACTCTCACCGGAGAGGAAGAGAGAGAGCTCTTTGAGTAGTAGTTACAAACCCGCAGTCATCAGTGGGTCAAAAATGGTCGACGTTTGCCCGTGGGACTTTGAGGAGAAAGACTCTGGTGAGAGGGCATGATAACTGGTGCAACAACTTTTTTTTTGTATTCACAAACCGACAGCACAGAGGACAGAGCAAAGAAACCCAAACGATAAAGATCCAACATTGTATTTGATATGAAAGCTTTTTCTCTGAGTCACCTTATTGTGAAAGATTTCATGAGGTAAAGAAAACGTATCCTGCTGTCCATCGATGCAATCCAAACACGACCTTCTCGTTGTTACATTGCAGTGAATGCAACCTTGAAGTCACTTGAAAGGAAGTTTTAGTCTGCACTTTTGCTTGCCCATTTGTCAGTTACATTGTACGTATGTTTTATCACACGGATTACATCAAGGTGATTTGTAAATGAATCATATTTACCAGCAGATCAGACAATCATTTGTCCACAAACACAGTAAATGCTTCACCTAATGAGCTTATTGAACAGTGGTGTGTGTTTCCCCCGTAACGCTGATGATGCTCTGCGTTACGCAGGAAGCCAGCAGATACTTAATGTATCAGATGCTGACAACAAAAAAAGGCAGGGAAAAAGACCTAAGGAAAAGTAGTGTGTTAGCTTAGAGAAGCAGGACCAAAGCCCCAGACACGGCTGCGATGCCTTACCTTTAGGCCAAATCCATAATTCATGGCATGAAGATGATCTGTTTGATTAGAGGAATGTGGGATTTCAGTACAGCTAAATGCAGAAAACTGTACGTTTCAGTAAAGGTTCTCCATATACAGTATGTATTTTTCTAAAAAAAAAAAGAAAAAAAAAGTCATTGCATGTGGCAAACTGCTGTATCAAGCATCCAATAACTAAATGTTTATTGGTTAATTTGTACTCAAATATGACAGTGGAACGTTTTGATGTTGTTGCCTATGGTATTTGTCTCCTTATGTACCACATGATGCTTCTGAGATGATGTGCATTGCTATCAATAATGTACACACATATTTCAAATGGCTTGCTGTTACAGTTGAGCAGTACTAAAATACCCATGAGGCTCTCCCTTCTGTTGACATTTATTTACCGTTTGCTCAATAGTTGGACGTCCCATCTGAAAATGAAAAAACAAAGACAAGAGAAAAAGAGACACACTCTTGTATCACAGGCTGCAGTTTTACACACATTGAAAATGTGAAGTCTTTCAAGGACCAAAACCAAGCCTGACTAGGCTGGATGATGTGAATAATGCATATTTTTTCTATGACTTAGTTTCCCATCTTACATCTGCTTGAATGCACCTTCCTCCAAATGTTTGCACATATTCAACTGCTAAATCCACGACTATGCATGACCAAAGCTTTTCTTTTGCCACTCTCTCGCAGACAGAAAATGAAGCAATTTGACATTTAACACATCATCTCCAACAACAACAACAACAACAGCAACAGCAACAGTCAGCCTTTCTGTCCTGTGATCTGCCACCCACCAGTGACACCCAGTGCAATGCAGTCACACACGGTCGTCAGTTCAGCTTCATTACAGCTGTGTATGCATGACAGTGAAAACACACGGGGCCATGATACACTTAAATTCACCAGAAGGCATTAAAAAAACATTGCATATACTATGAAATACTTAAAGAGGACTTAAGAGCACATGGGATTTTTCAAATATAGATGTCAGATGTTGTCGTGTATTTATCAGGCGTTTTAGGGAAGAACTTCCTGTGTAAGATCAAGACATGTTTTGCGTGTTCTCATCAGGCTTTCAGGAGCAGCGTCTCTAACGTGAAAGGCCTGATAAATAAACATGACCCCACCAATTGAACTTTCACAAGCTTTTTTTTCTATCAGATGGTTTTAAAGGCTGTTTGAAAAGAAATGTTGCAACTTGCCCACTAAATGTATTTTATGCTTGTTATACCGTAAAGTGTTGCTCCGAAAAGTTACAAACTGTTGTAGCATCCACATGGGAGTATTTATATTGTACATTCATATTGTGTTGCATGTACATACGGTAAATACCCTGTTCTCAACTCTGAATTAAATATTTCTATGAAACCCCACTGTCATCGATTTGGCTTCAGTTTGTCTCAGGAGTTTTACAGTAGTGACTCGTATTATGTCGATCACCTGCTGGTGTCTACAGCACAACTCTACTTTAGCACAAACAGATAAATACAAAACATACACCATCACAAATCTTGACTAATCTCAACCCGTCAGTGGGTAAAAAGGTTGACAATAAAATTTCAATACGAAACAGTTAGTCTTGTTTTCTTTCAACCTCAGAACACCTGCTTGTGTCCACCACCCTGTTAAACCTGTAGTAGCAGCTACGTGACGCTCAAGCAGTCTGTGCAACAGTGCCACCAAGTGGAGGACGACGATCACAATTGTCTAGAAATTACTCAAGTATTGTCCTTTAAGTTTGTGACTATAAAACTGGACAAACGAATGGCTCTGCATATCCAGATTAGACAGTAGTGGAATCTAACTGTGCTTAAGTTACTTTACTTGAGTATTTTAATTTTATGCGTCACTTCAGATTAAGATCTTTCAACAAGATATAAGATCTTCTTATAGAAGACATTTGTTAAAATTAGCTGCACGTCTCTTTCACGTCTTACATGTTTATACGCAGTAATAACTCATATAAATATTATGAAATAACTGACAGGCTCCATTCTGCTGCATAATACACGCGTTTACTTGTGATAGTTTAAATACATTTGCTGATTATACTTTTATAATTTTACTGACGTAGGATTATGAATGTGGATGGGATGTTTTAACATCATGGGATGGCTACTTTTACTTGAACAAAACATTTGAATATTTCCTGAGATTAGACTCATATTACTGACCTAAGAACACAGTAAAGTGATGTGGTACCTGATGGATGTTTAAAGAATCTGTGTAGAACTTATTCTGGATTAGGGTCATACAGTGTCTCAGTGATGCACTTTTACAAAAGCAGCTGTATTCAAGCTCACACTGTCTCTGCACAAACAGTGGTGAAGGAATAAAAGTAACACCACGCTTTAAAATAGATAGACATCCATTACAAGTCTTGCTTTCATAGTTTTATTTGAGTAGAGGGACAAAGGTATTAACAGACAGGTGTAGCATCCAAAGTAAAAGTACTTACTGCTCATTATTATTACTACTGTGATGCATCAATCAGCATTTTAATCTTTCAGCTGGTTGAGGCAAGGGAAGGTAAATTTATTTGTACAGGAGTATAAAGTAACATAAAATGAATTTAGTACCTTAAAATTATAATTAAATACGGTACAGTACTTGAGTAAACGGAAATAATTCCATCACTGGCCACATGTAGCAACAAACAGTTCATAAATCATCTTTAAAACAAATCTGACAGACAGTTTTTGACTGTAGTATTTTTTACAACCTCCAGCGGCACCAGCTCCGTCCTGCTAAATTAATAAGCGACGGTGACGTCATCGCTGCAGCACCGGACAGGGCTGAGTCCCTGCAGGAACAAGCGATCCGACCTGACACGCATCAAGTCAACTACAGACTAGCACAGAACGGCACAGCTCAGCACAACACAACACCAAAACATTTTTCCACCTCATACCTGGAAACACCGGTTTGGAATATCATGGGCAACGTTCAGGTAAGAAAACTTAATTTTATTTATTTATTTTTGACAACTTCTGCAGCTAAAATAACACAAAGTCTGGTTTAGTGTAACGGGACTTGCAACGGGAGGATTTACTCATCCAGTACTTTTTACAGTGTTGAAATGTTGTGTTCGCAGTGATGCAATATGATAAATGTCAGGAAAAGTCATCATCAACAGGGACAAGATCATTAGAAGTCAACACTGAGAAACCTGCTCCACAGACACACCGACGTTATTTACTGCGATGGAGTCAAGACTTTTAGTGCAAACTGCTGGTAAACAGTCAGTGTCGGGGAGCAGAACCTGCGCAGTTAACTGTAGCAGAGGGAGTGTTGCTGCCGGGCCGAGGAGGCAGCAGCAGCAGCAGCAGCAGCAGCAGCGGTAAGGAGGTATTTCTCAGACACGCTGATCAATAAGGCCGCATTGTATAAAAGGAGGGGTGGGCGAGGAGAGAGAGAGAGGAGGCTGCTGCTGCTGCTGCTGCTGCTGCTGTTGCTGCTGTTGCCCCATGACTCAGCAACACACAGGCTGCACCCTTTTCCTGTTGGATGTATAACACCATAATGAATGCGTTCCAGAGCCTCACTCTTTAATCTGCTTTAGTTGGAAGCATCAAAACTGAAGCTTTACACTAGTGGTTTATATGGTTTTATTCTGAATTACTTTCTAAGTTTCTAAGACTATATCAGTAACACTACACAACCGTGAAAGTGTGTGTTGTTGTGTACTTTTTACATATTTTCTTGGATTTTATGAATGATCCATATTCTGTCAATGACCCTGTCACTTTTTATTCTGCAGCCCACCTTAGTCCCATATGAGGATTTCGATGTCACAGCTGATATCAAGGCTATAAGAAAAGCATGTAAAGGTTTAGGTAAGTGTGTGCGATGCTTGGAATGATGCTGCTTTTTCTTCATTCATTCCTGTTGTGAATGCATCCGGTTGTCAAAAATCATTTTCAGAATTCAACATTGTTTGATAAGAGGATGAAAACGTACATTATTATGTATCACACAACATGCACTTTCTGTTTAAAGAAGGTGACCTGACACCATTATGGCATCATCAATACACAGTATAAAGCTTCCTCCTTGAGCAGCTGTCAGTGTGAGTTATAGCGTCTGGTATATCACAGACAAAACATTTTAAAAGTCTATTTCCCAAATTTATAGTGAAAACTGACATGCTAAGAAATGAGCTGATTCTCAGATGCACTTGGATATTTCTCGGCTGAATTAAAGTTTTTAGTGCTTTAAATTGCTCTTTATTGCTCTGAGTGTGGTCAAGGTGGAAATACTACATATAGTAGTGGTACATATTGCTGTGTGTAAGACTATTATATTCCATAAGGCTGAATTAAACTGAAAGCTGAAATGTGTGGCAGCCATTTTATTAAAGGCCTGTGGATTCCTAGACTGCCTCCAGTCATTAAAATGCTTTTAGATGTCTAACAAAAGTGTGGTATTGTTATAATATTGTTACCATGCAATACCATATGCTATATTTCTATATTTCAAGGCTTCTGAAATCAGCCTTTATGTGTACACTGCTGTATACTCTCTAGGCACAGATGAAGAGGCCATCACCCAAATCCTGGCCAATCGTTCTGCAGCTCAGCGTGTGGAGATCAAGCAAGCTTACTTTGAAAAATATGATGATGTAAGTGCCTACAGTACCTCCCTCTCTCTCTCTTTTACTGTATATACACACATGACAACCATGCATCATGTTACCTCTGTGTTGGTCCAGGAGTTGGAGGAGGTCCTGAAGAAAGAGCTGACAGGTAGTTTTGAGAAAGCCACCATCGCCATGCTGGACCCTCCTCATGTTTACTTTGCCAAGGAGCTGAGAAAGGCCATGAAGGGGGCGGGCACAGATGAAGCTGTGCTGGTAGAGATCCTGTGCACAGCCACCAATCAGGTCTGTCAATATGTGATACTGTTGCTGTGCAATGTCTTTCTATTTTCATTGTCTATTATTTTCTATCTTCACCTTAACTCTAACCAAGGGCGTAGGTTTGGTCTCAACACTGAAGATGTGATTTACATAAATATATATCCATCCTAAAGCCTGTTAGCATATTTTCATTGTATATGTAAATATAAAAGATAGATGTGTATGGTAAAATTAAATAAATAGTATAGTAAGGCCAATAAGTCATAGTATGGCATAAAAAACTCATTGTATAGTAAGTCATTAGAGTCTCCAATTAACCTCATGTGCATACATTTAGATTATGGGAAAAAGCCGGAAACCCAAGGACAACATGCAGACTCTTCACAGTAAGGGCCTCAGGTTCAGAACCCAGAACCGACACTCTACCCCTTCATGAAATGATTATAGTGAGGACTTAAAAGGTCATTGTGTAATGAGGTATAAGATTCTCATGGCTTGTTAAGGCAAAGGGCCTTGGATTCGAACCCATGGCCTTCACATTGCAATGCAAAAGTTACAATCACTGCACCACCATTCTGCCCAGTTATATATAGTTTGGTAAGGGATGAAAGCATCATAGTATAGTAAAGCATAGAAATATGTTAGTATACAACAGTAGCCCACAACCTTCACATCGCAAAGCAAGAGTTTTAACCACTGAACAACCATCTAATGTCAACTAGTTACTATAGTAGATCACTAGAACATCATAGTATAGTGAGGTATGAAAATGTAATAGTATATTAAGGCATAAAAAGTCATAATATAGTAAAAAAAGTCAGTATTCATCATGATAAACTGAAGCCAGGGTTAGCTCACCAGTTAATGCTAGCTAACATCAGTTTACTTTGATATCTTCACACGACGTGAGCCTTCAGATAGTCCCCGCCCTCTCAGCCAATCAAATGCTAGCGTGCCTAAATCAGTTGTCTTGTAGACGTAGCCTCTTGGAGGGCACATCGTAATGATCTAATATGACTTCACTTCAAACATAGTGTGAACAAATTCACTCAAATATTGGCAGGGACAATTCAGTCCTCCCGAAATATTGGTGTGGACATGTTCCTAACGTCCATATGCAAACCTCCGCCCTTGACTTTAATAAACTCATCCGACACACCCACAGTCCCCGAACACAGGTGGTCAACAGATGTTAAACCTTCATTAACTGATTTATTGTTTTTGTTTTATTGGCCACTTAGTTGCAGCAGAATCAAGCTATAAACACAACAATGACATACTATCACCTCATAAATGTGATCTGCTTAGAGCAAACATGTGTTGATCTACACATTCAGCAGACATGCAACAACATGAGCATTCATTTAGAGTCGTGTTTCTGGCCACCAGACTAATATAAGAACATAATCATTCCCTTCAATTCCTGAGGGGAAGGAGCATTTGGCTCTCCAACTGCTCCAGTATTTTCATCAGCTAGTTGCTGACTTTGTCTTCCTGCGGTTTGGTGCAGTGGGTTATTAGAGCTTTTAACGCTGAAAACAACATAAGATCAATGAGGCTGAACCGAAACTTTTGGGAAAATTTGTGGGATGTAAAACCAAAACAATTAGCTAAAAGTCGCTAAAACGCTCAATGGATACTTATACTGATTGCCAAGAAACGATTAATTGGAAAGATCCAAAGCCACCAACCGTTATTCAGTGGATGCAAAGACTGGAGCAGGTGACTGCAAGTCTACAGCTGAAAATGGAGGCTTTAATAGAAAGATGGACTTGTTACTAGACTGAGGTGTTTAACTAAGTGAGATGGGTTATAACAAAATGTCATTGTTATATCGCTCTATAACTGACACTGCTATGCTGCAAATGCCTCCCTCTGAGAAAAGTGTCTCTCTACTTATTTATTTTAATCATTATTTTTTATGTATTTTATATTAATTTTCAGGGTATGAGTTCCTATGTCAGGCAATGTATTATTTATAAAAACACATGCTAGCCCTTTAAAATCACTCATAGTCATTTGATCCATTTAACCTAATTTGATGTAAAAGAAATATTGATTAGTTTTAGTGTTAGTGGCTGACAGAGTCTCATCTTCCTTTTCCCAACAGGACATTGTGAGCTACAAGGAGGCATATGCCCAGGGTGAGTTTTCCTCCACGCTGAGTCATGCATACAAAGCTTTCAATCCAATGTTTCTCTCTCATACTGGAAACTGTGGTCATTTAACCAACCCAGCTAAGTACTGTTATATTTGTCTTAAGGTTTTGGGTGTTTTACTCTTGAGAATGACTCACTGTGAAGTGAGCAATGGTTTCCTCACTTTCTGGCCACAAACACTGAGTTCTCACATTTCACTCCTTACCAAATGTGGGAGATTACTTTGAATGTATAAAAGTGGCTCTACCCTACAGTGCACGACCGTGACCTGGACGCAGACATTGAGGACGATACCAGTGGAGATGTGAGGAACCTGCTGATCTCACTGCTGCAGGTAAACACTGACTCTTTGAGGTTTTTATTAACCAAGGAACATATGTGACTCTTCAAGGGGACAGTTGTAGCTATAAATCCAGCCATTCTTAAAGCCTTAGCCAATCCAAGAAGCTGAATGGTACTTTTCATCATTTGATAATGCTTTTCAGAATTGTTCTTCATGCTGGGATTCGCCCACCAAGACATTCGACACACATCACATCATTGTTTGGCATGCTTTGGCCCTTCTGCCATCCAGCGCCCCCACCCTTCTCTGCTTCCCCTCTCTTTTCCTTCCTGCAGAAAGAACAGACAAACACAGTGTGACTCATGTTGTACAGCGACGTCTATCCAAAGAGCTGCCACTTCAATGGCTTTCAAATATTTCCCATTAATGTGGAGCAGATGATTGTTATCCCATTAAACGCCTGAGATTATTTTTGTAATCTATCTCTTTGACCTTTGCTTCACTCACTAAATCTTTTCCCTCACACTCTTTCTACATGCATCATCTCATGCGTATCCATCCTCTTAAACCTCCTCCCGTATCCCTCTTTTCTCTACAGGCGAGCAGGGATGAAGGCTATGAGGTGGATGAGGGTTTAGCCGAACAGGATGCCACATCTTTGTTTGAGGTACATTCTCAAATGAAATCTGAGCCCTTATTCATAGTTTCCCCTTTAAATCCCACTGATGTTTGCAGGGTAACGTGATCGTAGATGTAGATGTCGGTGAATTTGAGCCCACAATGACTTGTAAAATCTCCCAAGTACAGAGTTTATTAAATCAAAGCCCGTTCTTGTGAGGTCAGAAGCCTTACATTTGCAGCTTCACAGTGTTATTGTGCAAACACAAAAGTGTGCAGAGATAGTAATGTCACAACGTTTGCTTCTCTATCAGTGAATTCTCTAATTTACATACTGTTAAAAGGGCAAGATTAGCAAATATTCCTAGTCATGCTAGTGCAATAGTTCAGAGAATGGCAATCTAGGTCTGTTTTGTTGGACAGTCTCCCATTTTCCTCCAGACTAAAATATCTTGACAATAAATGGATGAATTGTCATAAAATTTTGTGCAGATTTTTTTGTCTCTCAGTATAAATCCAAGTCAGTTTGGCGACTCCCTCACTTTTCCACCAGGGTTCAAATTTCCTTTTTTTTTTGTGAACTGTCACAGCAACTGTTGGATGGATTTCCATGAAATCTTGTGCAGATAATCGTGTTCCCTACAGAATAAATTTGAAAAACTTTGGTCACCCCTTAACGCGACATCATCAGGTCAAAATTTAGGTTTGTTCAATACTTTGGATTATGACCTACTTGCAAGCTAAAAACATTTCCATCTGCCTGCTGTACTTTGTGTTTAGTGCTAATGAGCAATCATTAGCATGCTAACATGCTAAACTAAGACAGTGAACATGGTGAACAGTGATGATCGTAATGATGTTAGCATTTTAGCTCAAAGCAACACTGTCTGTGCCTAAGTCGGCTATAACCTGAGAGAGGTGCTAACGTGGCTGTAGACTCGTAGTCTTGCTGCTGTATCACATGGTTTCATAGTCATTCTTATAAGCCTCTTCATAAAAGTACAGCTTAGTTATGAGTTCAGCCATATTATCAGCTATAATTTCTATTTGTTGTGCTTTAACATCTCATTATTTAACTTTATTATAGTCGTATCATTACTGACAGGAATGAACTGAGAAATGATGATATCCTTTAATGAAAACTGTACTTGTCCCTCTGATCAAATGAGCCAAAACATAATAGTTTCAACTTGTTCATGTTGAGGATTTAAATGAAGTAGAAGCATCTGACATTAAGACAAATATTCCCAGATGCTTGCACATTATTTCCTCTTTGTGTACCTGTCAGGCGGGAGAAGGAAGGTTTGGCACAGACGAGTCGACCTTTACCTTCATCTTGACTCACAGGAACTACATGCAGCTTCAGGCCACCTTTAAGTTCTATGAGTCTGTAAGTACTGAACTCAGTCGTGCAAGAAAAGGTTGCTTTTAAAGCATTATTTTTGTGTGTGTTTTTAATATAATGTTGTTTTGTCATTTCAGCTTTCAGGGACAGACATTCTGGACACCATTGACTCTGAGGCCACAGGAACCCTGAAGGACTGCTACATTACTCTGGGTAAGATGAAACAAGCCGATGAACTGATCAGATCAATCATCTGTTCCTGTCATAACACATTCAGACTGTGTGTGTGTGTGTGTTTGTGTGTGTGATTTATAGTAAGGTGCGCCAAGAACCCACAGCTGTATTTTGCCCGACGCCTTAATGCTGCCATGAAGGGACTGGGCACTGACGAGGACACACTCATTCGCATCATTGTTGGCCGTTCTGAGGCAAGTGTGTGTGTGTGTGTGTGTGTGTGTGTGTGTGTGTGTGTGTGTGTGTGTGTGTGTAACTGAACAGTAGTCGTGATGTTTAACAGACAAAGAAATAGACAAATAGACAAAGAAGGGTGTTTTGTGGTGACAGCAGTGTTGTGTCGTTCACCCACAGATCGACCTGGAGACAGTTAAGGACATGTACCTGGAGAAGTACGATGTTACCCTGAAAGACGCCCTGGATTCAGAGTGCGGTGGAGATTTCAAACGCCTCCTCATCGAGATCCTACACTAAACTCTTCTCACTTTCCTCCTACAGGCCTTTATTAAACCTCTGCACCCACTCATTCTTTCTCCTCACTCCTCTTCCTTTTATTACTTTTAGCAGTTTCACTCATTCACCTCGAGGACCACTTTCTATCTTACTTACATCCATTTCCTTCTCTCCCTTCTCTGTTACAGACAATCAGTTGTCTTTGCAGCACGGACCAAAAACCTACTCATTAATATATTATACCGTGTTTAACACAGTTTTACCAAGAACGTCACACTCAGTGGACTTTTCTTTACAGTTGTTGTTATCTGTTTTACAATATTATGGCAGTTCTGTGCAACTTACGTGGAACTTGTGCAGCTGAGCTTTATGCTAACGTATTTATCCAAAAAGAAGTCCTTTATTCACAATAAGCAGCTTTATAGTCTTTGTATTTAAAATATCAATCCACCATTTCAAGCTTATCCCGAAGCTTTAAACATGAAGAGGCTGCTGCTGCTCAACATTCAATATGCAGCCTCTTACTTTATGTTTGTCACTTTATTCATCTCTATCATCCGTCATCATCATCAACTCAGAGATGCCTTTCATGAAATTATAGCGATGCAATTTCCTTTCTGCTGCAACACTCAACACATAAGTGCCGAATTATCGCATTTGAGCTCTGAAATGTGAACACACCAGAGGATTGATTATACAGGAGGATGTTATTACCCTACTAACGAAGGCTTAAAGTAAACAGGATGACGTTTTTGTAGTCACGTCCCTAAGATGCGATGTGGGATTTTAACTGTTCATAGCTATTTTTAATCACAGCTCACAAACTGCCTTGTTCTCACATTTCTACACCTTTTCAAACAGTTGCATTTTTCCTGTTGTCAGTCTTTAAATTTACTACAAGGTTTCAGTCATATACCAGGTGAGGTGATAGGACATTTAAGATCATTAGATGATGATAATGATATTAAACAAGACATGAATTGTAATCTATAACCCCTGAAGTGAAATCACTTATAATGGCCACACTGTCTGTATTCATGTATGGCAATGTATATGAATTAATTTAATTTAAAACCAAGTTTACAGTAAGATCAATTACTACAATAAACCATTGTGTCAAAGAGCAAATGAATACATTAACTTATATGAAAGAAGTAATTGTTAACCTCTTTTAATGGCATAGAAATATGTATGTATGTACTCTATATAGTAATAATAAATTTTAACTCCCCCTGAAGTTAATGTTTCATTCTCCTTATTTCTTGTAGAGGGCAGCATCGCACCACGAGATGAACAGCAGCACATACATACAATACAATGTATGTGCTGCTGCCCAAGAAAAAAAACCTGGCATTGATGAAATCATTGTTATAATTAGATATTTTCTACTGTATATAATAACCCTTAACTTTATAATATGCCCTAATATACTGTATAATGAACACAGGTTTTATTTACATTCTGCTCAGATATTAAATATAACATTTACAGGGTTGGTTTCCATTTCTTAATGTTTGTTTTGGTGACCTATGATCCAAAACTACACAACAGTTGTTTTTTACAACTACAACTTAGTACCAAGCGCAGACGGACACCGTCGGACGCCTCTGGGTGAGTTAAAACCTGATAGAGGAAAAGAGAAGTTCAAAACAAGTGAGAACTGCTTCCAGATGCACGAACACAGGAGAAGCCGATTCTCACTTTGCTTCCCACTGATAGTTTCTATCTTTCCCGCAGCTTTCTTCTTCTTTTTCTACTCATCTTCCTCCTGTATCTCTCTCTGTCTTTTTACTGCCTTGATGATGTGTTAGCTTCAGTATCAAGGGCAAACACCTGCTTTTCTACACATTCTTGCTACCTGTATATCCACAGTCTGTGCACCATATGTGGCCCAGTTCACCTTCCATCTCATGCTACACTCAAACTCTGTCCACCTCTCTGCCATGCCTGTTAATACGAGACAAAGGTGGAGGTTCCACTTCCATGCAGCGTGTGGACACAAGCGTAATGTGTGAGACACATTTGAGAAACACTTGTCCTGTTATATTTTAGCTTTCAGATGTCAGATTACAACAACTGTAATAACTGGGGTTTGAGATAAACATTTAACTTTCTTTAAAAGAAACCCTCCAAAGGATTATTAATATTTAGATCCTCCCCTTTACTATAAAATAATTTGCAATATCCTCAAAATAATGAAATAGTATTAGTGCAACTCAGTTTAACATTGGTGTACATGGTGTACTATCTATTATTCAACCTTAATATGTTAATATGATCATTTTCATTATTTTTGTATATAAATCTTTTTTTTTTCTTTTTATAATTAATCTGAAAATGAAACCTGAAATAATATATTAAGTTAAGGATTTGAAAAAAAAAGTAAGACATTCAGGTAAAAAATCTTTTTTCTGACCCTCGTCCCTCCCTAAAACTTTTCACATAATCCCTAAATCAACATGACGGGAGCAAGACTTCGCTGAATATTGAATTACATTGTCATTCTTCATCACATAGGGTTTTATTATTTAGTTTTATAGTAGACTATTCCATTACTGTCATATTTTAAAGGCTGTGAAACTTAACTGAGAATAATAATAATATCTAACCAATAGACATGTAGGACTTTAACATTAACGTCTCGTTATTCAACATACAAACACATACACAGAGACACACTCATAACAACCTGAGACACTCATGTGCTTGTCTTTTGCCTCCATCTGTACTCTATTACCCAGAGTGCTAATGTGTTAGGCCCCGTACGCCTGCCCGACAGAGCTCCGCCCCCTGCACTGTGGGGCTCTGACCTTTTTCCTTAAACATTTATTATCCTCAGACCACCATAACTCACCCAGCCAGCCGCCCGTCAGCCTGGAGGTGGTTTCAATTTGCCTCAAAATATGCTTTCTTTCTTTTCTCCTAGTCAGCTCAGGTCTGGTTAGTGTCTTTGGTCTTCTGTCTACTTTCTGACAAAGGTCATACACAAGAGTTAGGCTTACTGCATAAACTGTGGTGCGCATGCTTTATTCATATGACAGTCCGGTCAAGCAACCTTGAACTAGAGAGAATTAGACGATTGAAGCGGGAAACGGTCGTGTCGGCACTTTTGATAAATGCTGAGACTCTGTGCAAGCCCCTCAAGACATAAACCTGCATGTTAATGGCACTTAATCCCCAAGAAGTCATGATTTATTGAATAAGCTATAGCATACACTAACCTGGAGGTCATAACTTCAAAGGCTGAGATAATAATATCAAGTGGTCTACTGGTTTTGATAGAACATATGCCCAGGATTGTAATATGCTTTTTGATCTTGTGCCAAGGCAGTGCAGCACTCTGAGAACGAGGGGGTTGTGGGTGGAAGTGCATAGGAAGGCCATTAGGAGGTTAACTACCCAGCTAATATAATTTCAACTGTTTAAATTCAAGATAAAGTAACTGTGTTCTTTGATGTGTAATAGGAAACACCTGGCAGCTTCTGCCAAGAGCAAATATGTACGACTCAGCCTCCACATCTCTGAGTGAGGCGGCACGCAGGGAAAAGACCATGATAAGATTAATACATGCAAGATGACCATTCTCTGAATTCACTGTGTGGGAGGTTTGTGAGTTACAACTAGTAGCTGTGTCCTAATAACTTTAAACGCTAACACTAAGACATGCTAATACTGGTAAATGAAGCTAAAACATAAAAGCTGTGGTGTAAACACATAAGAGTAAATCAAGTAACTTAGGAATGTACTTACAAATCAATATCTGTCAAAAAGTTTGCTAATATTAGCTAACATTAGCCACCATACAACAAACTACTGGTCGTACCAGACCAACTAAAGCTGCAGAGGTAAAACCTCTGAGTATGTTGAAATGAGCAATGGTCTGTTTTATATGTTTTTATTTGTAAGAGAGAAATTTTGTTATTTCTACTAAAAGTTAGTTTCCTTTTAAATGGCCTTACACGGAGGCATCAAAGACTCTGGTAAAACAAATTCATTTTTATTGGATTTACTATAAAACATCAAATATACACTTTATTACAGCTTAGTTTGAGTAAACAGAAACTATATCTTAAGATGTGAATATCAAAATATCATGCTGTCTCTTCAGGACAGCTTATTGTCAGCAATGGTCTTAGTGAAACACATGACTCTCTTTAACTCCATAATATGCAGAAAGTGGTTAC
Source organism: Seriola aureovittata (assembly GCF_021018895.1). Lineage (NCBI taxonomy): Eukaryota > Metazoa > Chordata > Actinopteri > Carangiformes > Carangidae > Seriola > Seriola aureovittata. The sequence continues at coordinate 21,448,996 of NC_079375.1, read as the reverse complement.
TAAACAAGGCATGCAGCAGATAGGCTATTCACATTAGAAAATGGCGGCTAACATGAAACACATGCACCTACAAAACACACTCCTGACTGAAACCAGCACCAGCAAACCACTTTTGTTGACAGCAGAAAATGCTGTACAGTGAGAATGATCTGAAGCTCCTTTGGCATCAATGGACGAAGTGAATTACATAAATAAAAGCAGACAAATACAACACACGGAATTCGCGAACATATAAAAGATGAAAACTGCATGAGAGAAATCTTAACTGTGTCCTTCAGTATTATCGTGTGCTAAGAGCCAATATTTGTACCTCTGTAGAAATCATTACACAGTACTAATACTTCCATTATATAAATACAATGGTTTATGCATAACGCTACATTTTTTATATAAATAAAAGTCCATATTGGAGCTTTTCTTTTAATACAAGATCATTTTTATAAAAAGTAAAAATAGTTGCAGGCTACTCAGTACAAAATGAGCTTAAACGAGTCGTATAAAGTTTTGGAAATAGAGTTAGTTGAGAAGATCTAACTTTAACTGTCCAATAAATATGAAGATACAACCAAGAGACAGTTAGCTTAGCTTAGCATATCTTAGCTTAGTGCAAAGACTGGGAGCTGGGGAAACAGCTAGCGTGGCATAAAACCACAACTTGTTGCTTTTACATGTTGCACAAATAAAACAAATGAAATATAACGTGTTCACTCATGAACTTTACAGATGCTTGTAGACATATTTTGTCAGAGCCAGGTTAGCTGCTTCCCTGTGTTTCCAGTGCTTTACTAAACTAAGCTAGCTGCCTGCTAGCTTCATATTTAACAGACATGAGAGTGGTGTAATTCTTCCATTTTAACTCTTCGTGTAAAAAAAAAAGTGTGTTTTCTAAGTGCGTTGAATGATTACTTTAAAAACAAGCGAATGAAAGTCCATCCTACAAATGGCTTAACATCTGGTCTACTGAACTGGAAACCACTTAAAGAAGCAACAAAGCAAAGTTGTGTTTATTATGCTGCCACCCAGAGGATTGACACTCCACTTCCTGTGTGGTGACTGATCTGGTTGACTCGTCCACGTACACAGTCCAGTGTGAAGAACACCGCTGTGCCGTTATGAACCTGGAAGGACGCCCGCAGGCTCACACTGGCCCACTGGCTTCCCTCTGGCATCTGGCCACCCACCTGCTGGGCCAGAGAGATGGGCCGAGCCCCCTCCGCCTCCCTGCCTCCTCCTCCTGAGCCCTCTGGATCACTTCGCTTGAGCAGAGTCACCTTGACCAAGTTGCAGGAGTGAATCAGTTTGAGATCCAGAGCGACACTGGCTGTGCCACTCTCCCTGAAGACAAAGTCTCGTCTCTGTTCTGTGGATCCCTTCCCTAGCAGGCTCATCTGGGACACCTGAGCGCTGGTCTGGCGGAAGAACAGCGGCTTGTTCCGGACAGCTCCTGAAGGAAGGCCGGTGTGAGCCACTGAGGCAGACAGAGAGGAGGAAATGGCAGCGGGGACCCAAACCAAACTGAGGGTGCTGATGCCTGTCTCGTCGCCAAAGAAGCGAACGTTGCACTGAGCAGGTGAGAGGATCTCAAAGCCCAGTGTGTCCCCGGGACCAACTTTAGCCGCTCCAGACAGAGATATGGATGTGTCCCGGTAGTGGACGCCTGGTTTGAAGGTACGGCACAGCTCCATGCCGGTTCCATTACGGCTGAGGTACGCCAACAGCTGGAAACCCTCGCTCACACAGGCCTGGCCCATGGAGTACAAAGCCTGCTGGAACACGAACCGCACTGTGCCACTTTCAGCAAAGCGGATCCCACGGCCGTCATGAGTCAGCCCCACTACATAAGGGTCCGAGGTGGAGGTCGTGCGGAAGACTGGGCGATAGTTTGTGTGGTAGTGTGCGGACACCATCGCCTGTGCTGTCATGGCAACAGCCCCGGTGTCATGGGAGAGCCACAGGAGGCTGAGCGGAGCTGCGGAGGGGTCGTACAGCTGCAGACCCTCACCGGTTTGGTTACAGTGGTGGCTGGCACTTCGGAGGAAGAGGGAGATAAAGTGACCCGGGGCGACCTCTGCTACCCCACTGATGCTGGCACTCTGGAGCGACCTTCCCTCCTGCTGCTCCACCCTAACGCCACTGAGGTCTCGACCCTCAGAGCCGTCAGTGTTGTTCATGCGCAGGCACAACTGGATGAAGCTGCGGCAGCCGTGCCTCACAGAGAGATTCTCATCCAGCCAGACCAGGCCGTGCTGCCTGAGCACCAGACGCCCGTCCTCAACAGACACCAGACCCGCATCACCTCTTCCCTGGACGTGAAGCTGCACGCTGGGGAAGGCGTGAGCCAGGACGTGGCCTTTCGTCCCCGACAGACTCACGTCTCCGGCCCAGGACAGAGAGAGGGCGCTGTCCCCCGCAGCGGGGCCAGAGCAGATGGTGTCTGTGCTGAAGGTACAGGGTGAAGCTACAGGCTCTCCGTCACACTCGTTACAGGCCTGACACTCATCCATGTCCGAGTTGTAGAAGTAGCCGTGGCCACACATTCCTGAGTTGGCGTCTCGCTCTGTCATGCCCTGACACCTGAATCCACCTGGTGACACAACAGCAGATGAAATATACATGTCATCACTGTCTGGAAGCTTCGTCTCTACATATATGTAATCAGTTGTTCAACAAGTGGAGCAAAGGAAAAATAAGGGAATGTATTTTACAGCTGTAGACAAATTAGAGTGGAAATCAACTGCAAAACTTCTGAGTTTTCTTTTTACCTGGAGTGTTGAGACACTTCTGTTGATCTCCACACAGATCAGATATTTCAAGGCACTCATCTCTGTCCTGCGAAGACAAATACATCAACACTTTCAATCAATTTTAAAGCAGCTACATTTTGGTTTTCTGGCTCTTTCATACTGTAAAAACACAGCAGTGCTGACCTGGCAGATTCTGTCTGCGTGGACCGAACACTGGGCGACCAGGAAGAAGCCGGCAGGACAGATGGTGCACCTCTCGCAGCGAGGACGGCCGCTGCTGAAGGCGCAGTACTCCTCTGGGCCACAGCTGCCACAGGCCAGCACAGAGCGACCCACCTGAGGGCAGCAAACACGTCCATGTGAGGATCAGAGCTGAACTGAGCATCACAGTCACATACCTACATCATATAAAACCTCTTGTAGAGCAGTTAACCCGATGTCACATGTTGCAGATATTGATTTACTTATCCAACCCATATAATCTCCACTAGTAGAAAATTTGATCAAACCAGTAACGTCAGCTCAGGAATTGCTTTGTGAAATTCATTTAGGTGTGAATGTAAGAGTTTTGGGATATTGATTTCTTGATTCCTGATTCAAGCTGGGGCTCACCTCCATCACACTGGCCTCCATGTCCACCTTGTGCAAAGCCAGAGCCTGTTGTGCTTGGTGGGTTCGAACCTGCCCGCTCAGGGTCTCCATGTGAGTGTCGAGGTCGCCCTGGAGGTTCTGGAAAGACGTTTGTTTGATGCTGTCCATCATCATGTTGTACTGGGATTTTACCTGAATGTAGAAAATAGTATTTTTTTTTAATGTGATCACGGTAACAATCACAATGACCTATAAATATACAAACTATGAAATGTGTGACTGTTTAAGCAGCTCGGGAGTGTGATCCCAACATGAAGTCGATCCTCCACAGGCCTGTGGTCAGTTTCATCCAACTTATTACAAAGTCAGAACAACAAAACCACAAGCAGGACTGTGAACATCTCCCTCATCATCAGTCACAACAGTCTTACTTGCTCCATCTGTTCGTACATCCTCCTCTGTTGATCCAGTATTTCTCTCTGCTGGTTGACCAGCGTCCCCTGCTGCTCGGTCAGGAGCCTCTGCAGCTTCTTGACCTCGTCCTGCTGGCCCCTGAGGGCCTCAACCAGCTTCTCCTGGCTCTTCGACAGCTGCAGCTGCAGCACGAGAGCGTCCTCTGAGGGAACCTCGTTGTTTCCTGCGGCAGAGAAAGAAAACTGTTACACAACCGTTTAAGTGATTATTGTTTTCTCACCGCACAAGGCTGCAGTTTAAATCACATGAGTTTATCTCGCTTTGTATAATCACTCACAGGCTGATACTGACCTGGTTTCATGTCGCATGTCAGCTGTATCCAGGCTCCACGTTCCGAGCCGAAGTCTGGAAGCTCATCCAGAAATTGCGCTGCTCTGTCTGTCACGTGAACCGGAGATGAGTTCCCTCTGCCTTCGTCTCCTCCGTGCGATCCACAGGCGTCTCCGACGCAAGGCTTGGGCTTCTGGCGCATCCGGAGGGGCAGTTTACATCCGATCCCTTTGCACTCCCGTGTTGCACCGCCGTCTTCATTCGTTTGGCGATGAGAGACAGTGGTCGGACAAGTCCCACCGGCGCAGCCAGGATGAAACACCTCCGCCGTGATGGTCCTCGGGTTCGTCCTCCTGGCGCCATCCGTGCCCGTTTGTTGCGTAAAGCCTGTCTGCTGAGGGTGGATGATGTACGGTGTTAACGGCGCGCTCTGAGCTTGGTGATGGCTGAAATGAGCGTCCTGCTGGTAACTCTGGTGGACTTGTCCTTGTCTGGATTGTGCGGGGTGATGAAACTGCCGTCTGGACGCTGCTGCCTCCGTGCGCCCCGGGCAGTGCGCTCCTACGCACGGTCTGCTCCAGTCCTGGCCAGAGAAACAGTGCGCGCCTCGGCAGATCTCAGACACGCTCCCTGTGCCGAGTATAGATGTGACAAAGAATAAAAATATGGTAGACACACGTGCCATGTTGCAATGCTGAAAGGTAAAACTGGAAACAGGCCACGTGTGAAATGTGGCCCTTTGGCGCATCAGTCCTTCAGTCCTGTAGATTTTGTTTGATCATGTCTTTAAGAGAAAAAACCCTCCTCAGATTAGTAACTGTCCTTACACGTAACTGCCACTTGAACTTGAACAAGTGATTGCACAGACATTCAGCTTGTCTCCATTGCGCGCACGGCGGTTTCTGCCCCCTTTGCCCCTTCTGGAGATAGCTACGTCTAGCCCACATGTGGCGCTCACTGCTCCTAATTGGCAACAGGTTTTGCTCCTAGTCTTAAATTAACCCGTAGCTTTCCCGGACATACCACTCCGCGGAGTCACTCCAGTCCCATTGAAGCTGTACATGTGATATATATTTGGATTATTCCACTGTTGTTTTTATTCTCACACTCCAAGAGGTCAGTCATTAGCAGCTCATGGCATGTTCCACATCATGCAGTGGAATTTCAGTTTATATTGTTTTTCTCCTATTACCATTCAAAGGGCAAACAGCGTTTTCTTCATAACTTTCTTTTCTTTTTCCATCCATGTTGATGACAGGATCAGCAGAGTGGGATTTTAACAAGCCCTGTCAGAATTAAACTCTCAACTTTATATGGCATCAAAGCTGTGATCTCCACTGTAGCACTGGATTAGAGTGCAGTGGTGGCACTTTTAAAACACGACTCTGTAATATTGGAAATACTTGAGCCAAAACCACTTCTCCTGTGAAATGTAAACTTTATTACAGTTTATCACCACTCTCATTTCCCTCCTCTGACCCCACGTGGCTCTGATTAAAGCTTCACCCCACATTAGAAACACTTAGATGTTTCCCCCTCTTCTCATTATCATGGCAAAATGGAACGCACACGCTCACACACACACACACACACACACACACACACACACACACACACACACACACACACACACACACACACACACTCACACACACGCGCGCACACACACACACACACACACACACACACACACACACTTATGGAATTATGGTTTTTCTTGAAATACTGTGAAATGGCTGAGGCAGCAGTCTCTGCACACACATGCACTTACACAGCAGGTGATAGCAGGGCTGTTGTCATAGTAACTAATTTACTATGACAAATTACTACTTACTACTTACTTATTGGCTACTTGAGGCCACACTGAGTGTAGCTGCCCATCACAACCTCTGAGCCTGAGAAGACACTGAACAAGCTGACAGGGCAGAGTCACCATGAGACAGTCAGACCTTCATTAATAGTTTCATGAAGCTGTGAACTGTCTATTTATATTTGTCAAGCCCACAACACGTCACCCACACACTTAACACTGTCTGCGCTGTTCACAGTGACACCACTATATCAGTATCTGCTCGCACACTAACTTCACACCAGTCTCTTCTGAGAAATGTACATTTTAATCTTGACAGCTGCTCATGCTGTTATCAAAGATTCCTGTTATTTCTACACTTGACTGAACTACTGACCTTCTCAGTAACTTTTGCAACATGCATTTAGAGTTAAGCATATTATAATATTGCCATACAATATGCAGCAAAATATTGTTAGTGCAACAGACGTAACATAAATGACATAAAAAGATGTAAACACTCAGCACATACAGTGAATTCACTCTCCTTTGCAGCAGCTCTTTCTTGTTGATTGGATTTGACTTTACCACAATGTGACCACAATTCACATTGTCCAGCATGATTATGTTGGAAGGAGATTTGCTCCTTGCTTCATTGCTTCTGCATTTAGAGATATTGTGCAAGCATGGTTTGTTTGTATAGCACCTTTCAACAACATACATATACAATATAAGATATAAATGTTATTTCATGCACCTGCGAGGCTTCTGGCGGTGGAACTGAGTGATGAGCCAACTTTTCCTCATCGATCAACTGTTGGTTTAAAAAATAGAGAAGAGAAACATGAATAAACATCTACACATTTAATTTGAAAATAGCATTTGATTTGTCATACGTCTCATTATCTCAGAACAGTAAGAAACTAATGTAAATCAGTTATGTCCTGTACATGCACACAAGTTGCCGTGGAGACGTCTGATCAGTGGAAACACCTGTGTGACCACGTTATGGTCAGTAGCTGCGGCAGAGAAACAAAATGTATGAAACATAATTAGAAAAACAAACCTTTCCGCTGCTTTACCACTGAAACAGTTAAATCCACTTCCTGGTATCGCAGGAAGTTCAGCTAATATCTGTGGAGGCAGAGCAGGCAGGGTCACATGTGACAGTAGTTACTTATAGATTGACCCATGAGTGTTTTAGCATTTATTCTCACTTCATGAGGCTCCATGTGTGAAAGAGACAGAAAAGGTAAGAAGACTGAAAGATTTAACGAAACTGAATTTTTCTTTACAGGGATTTATGAGTGACTGAAAAGCAAATGGACAAAACAACAAATAAATGTCTTGTTCTGTTAATCCCTTTAAGAGTTAAATACTTGAATGGCCACATCAGCTTTGTTTAGGAAAAACACATGTCCTCTCATAGCAGCCAGTGGATGGTTGTGCAACTAATTAGAAAACAGTAAGAAGCTCTCGACCACAAGAAAAGAGAAAACATGTTGGTTTACTGTCAGCAGGCAGAGCTTTGTGATTCCTCTCATGCATATAAGTCTCAATAAATCGCTTTTTGTGCCCGGGCTTTGGCTTGTCCGCCTGTCCGTCTCCCAGCGGCTCCTCGTTGTGTTGATGTGTGAGACCACAGTCGGGGACGGCAGCAACAATCTGACGGGAGCGCGGAACTCGTACACAAATGCGGTTTTGTGATGGATGCTTTGATGAGCACGTGCCCGACGCTGCAAATACAGCATCACTGACAAGTGCCATTAATTAATATTAGAAAATAGATACACCCGTGTATATGTGTTGTTGTTTTTTACATGAGAAATGAGTTATGGAACCAGAGGTTAGGACTGACGCTCACATGTGGGAGGCAGAAGTCCCAGAGGCCGCAAAGGTAAAGTTCACTTTCATGATCCACAAATTTCACTTTCATATGGAAACAATACTTAGTTTATAACCATCCTCTCCACTGTTCCCCTTTTACCTCATTACAGTTTAATGGATGGTCTGTTTACTGTTCAGCATAAACACAGAATGAGACTGAGCAGCACGGGCAGGACTGTATACTGCATACTGCGCATTAGGCTTCATGTGTGTGTACATATATAAGAACATGTTTATGGAGAGGAGGTGGTACGGAGCAATAAAGAGCGGGACGGAGACACAGCATTTATGAGCGTCTCAAACACCACACACGAGTTATGTTTACAGGTCAGAACATGCACTATATAAACCTCCAGCTGCAGCTTTAATGTAGAAAATATTTCAGTTTAAAGTTAAACACAGGCAAACAGATGTTTGCTGCACTCTGCAGATATTTAGACTCAAACTGCGTCTCACTTCTAAGATGCTTATTCATTCAGACTATATAACCATGCTGGCTCAACTCCGGCTGTAAGAGGTCCATGAATTAAAGATGATAGCAGTCTTAAGTGGGTTGAAACTGTCTAAGCAAGTAATGGGAAAAACAAAAAATATATATAAATATGATTATTAAAGCAACAAAAGTTGATATTTTTAGATGATAATAAATCACATGACTGCTTATATGTGAAAGAGTTTGCTCAAAACTCACTAACCCACAGAGAATTATCAGCTGATTTTTTATCTTTCACCACACGTTTGTTTTTCTGGCCTGTAGCTTCACTGCTTTGGTTCTCTCTCTCTCTCTCACTGCTCCCTCTCAGCCACAGCATGCAGCTATTTTCCCTGAAAAAGACATAATAACACGTTAGTTGCTAATGAGTTTTTTCCATCAGGAGTTGGTAGAGACCAAAAACAGACGTAAAAGAAGATTAAATATTGGACTAACATTCCCCCTGTGGCCAGAAACACGAAAGGATTGCTCATGTTGCTCTGTGTCTACTGGATGTATAAATAAGCACTTTTGGTAACAAGCTGGCTTTATGACCTTTGGAACAATATATAGATCAGTGCTGTTTTTATAGCTTGTTTCTGCTGCCCCAGAGTGGCAAAAAATATGTCATTGTGTGTTTAAAGCTGCTATAACCTTTTTTTTTCATCTCAGATGGCAAAATAGATCCAGCCCATACTTAGGCCACATGCTTGTTTTCTCCTTGCACACGCCTGGTTCCACGGCCCAAAACTGGCCCATATACAGCATAATTGTCAGATGCTACTTTCACATCTGGACCAATTCTGGCTCACACACAGAAAATCAGCCCAGATGTGGAAGTATATGGGCCAGACTCGGACCAAGGACCCAGACACATGTTGGGCCTGAAGTTTCATTTTGCTATCTTGGATGTGTAAGTAAAAAGTGAAGCTTGAAGCGACAAACACACATAATTATAATGTAACTCTTCACTTCACTATTTTGGTTCACACTCACTGGTCTCATCCCATTATTTTGACCATATGAAAACACTCTGATAAACTGACTGTATACTACCAGCTCCAAACCAAACACTAAGCTTTGCAACACACAGAAAAGAAGGAAAATAAAGCAAGTACAATACAAAATGTGATTTCATGAGATCAGCACAGAGGTGAGGGGTTGTTGGTACATGTAGAAACAGACTGACACGTGTCATATTCATATTAACATGGTAACGGTCAAGTTATGCCTGGTGATACGGCACAAACAGGAAGTGTATTACATCTGTAAATTTGTGTGGAGTAATGTCTCAAGATGAGAAAACAGCAAACAAACACGTCAGTTAAACGTCAGTGATGGAGGGTTTGCTGTGTGTTGTGTACGGTTGTTATCAGTTTAGACAATTAGTAATGTGTGTCTGTCTATGGTTCTACACACACTGCTTCTCCATGCATGACAGAGTAGTTACTGGAAACCTAAAATGTGAAGTGATAAATGAACATGCCGCCAACAAACAAGGAAGAAGTCACTGAAAAAAACCATAATGTTCAAATCTTGCCACCAACACCACATTTGTTGTTTGTTTCTCTTTAGATGCTCTCATGTTTCTAGTTTCTACGAATACTGCAAATAGATATCTATTGTTACCGATTACCACACAGCAACTGACTCAAAGACTTGGCAAGAAACAGAGAACTCATTTTTCAGTTTGCCTCTTAACCTGCTCCACATGTAAGACGTATTTTTGATCCTAAAGCTGGAAACATGCCGCCTCCATATGGAAAAACCCAGATGCAAAAGTTTGTAAGATGACTGAAGCGTCTGTTTTATGAATTACTGATTACTAATTCAAAGAATGTTAGGAACTTAATGTTAATGAGCGTATTCAGTGAGTTGCTATGATATTTTCAGCAGAGACTTCGCTCTGCTCTCCATCCTTCCCACATGGTGTCTGTCAGTAAATTACCAGCAATTACGAGTAAATCGCTTTTTAAAGTTGCAGCTTAAGTGAAATTATTTCTGCATGGTACAACGAGCCGTATGAATAAACACAGAGGAGATCCTAAATGATCTCGAGTGAGGTGCAGTCTCCACCACTTTAATCCACAGTTTATTAAAAGATGAGGTTTTCTGCATGGTGATCAAAACAACTTGTGTGACTTCGTAACCAGAGCAACATGGAAGCCATTTTCTCCTTCCACACTTGTAAGATCGTGGTAATGACAATGCATTCCAGCGCTTGTGCCTTTGAACGTATTTGAAAACAGAGATCACATTTCTGGTTCTTTGGCTGGTGTGATTAAGCATGAACGCAGCTTATTGTTTATCTGTTTTTACAGTCATGACAGACATATCCAAACTGTGTCTGCATGTGTCCAAGAGTGTTTTCGTCTCCATACCACAAGAATGTTGACTGTTATGTGGAGCTTTCAGTAAAGTTTATTTCCCGACTTTTCCACGTACTGCGTGACAAACTGTTCAAGAAATGGAGTTTGACTGGCCTGTAGAAACTGAATTTAAACAGAACTAAGACTGGCCAAATTTTTCAGTTCCTGATGATACTGCTGCGTTTCTCCTACGACAAACATTTCTTTATTCCCTGTAATTTCTTGTTTTACTCTTTTCAGATGGACGACATAGACGCCATGTTCAGTCACCTGCTCGGAGAGATTGATCATCTCTCTCAGGTGAGTTGTACGACTTTAAAAACAAGAGTCTACAGCCATGCTAACGGTTCTGTGAGCTAAATGCTAATGACAACATGCTAACATGCCCACAATGACAAAGGTAGCAGGCGTAACACTTACCTGATTCACCGTGATAGTTTAGCCTGTTAGCATGCTAATTAGCACTAAACACAGTACAGCTGAGAACAGCTAAGGCTGATGGGAATGTTATTAGTTGCACATCAGGTCAAAATTCAAATTTTGACTTGATGATGCTGCTATGAAAAGTCAGAGGAACACCAAAGTTACAATTATCCTGGGACCAGAGTGTACAACTTTCAAATCTGCTGAGCTCCTTGTGGTGCCACAAGAAAAGCCAGGGGATCACCAAAGTCATTAGGATTCCTTGTCATGAGATCATAAACATCTGTACCAAATTTCATGGCAGTCCATCCAGAGGTGGACTGACAGGAGACTAGGCGAATGCTTGGGGCCCCCAAAGGAAAAGGCGCCCACGGTGGCCCCTCATATTGGAACATTTTGCAATGACAACTACAAACCTCCCATAGAGACACTGTTAAGTGACATTGATATTGACATTGGTAAATTATCACGTCTGCCAATAGGCTGCATGAATGGGGGGGGGCATCTCTTGATCGACCAAAATGGTGGACCAACTGCGCAACACTGCAGTCGCTACAGCCACGCTGCCAACGTGGTTAAAAATACATCGGACAACTATCCCATAATGCATTGGTCATTTTCATCTGGAATTGTGAGAAACACAACAACAGTGTGATATCAAACATCTTCGGGTCACATTCTTTCTCAAAACATGACCAGATGAGCTGAGACTCTCACCCTCTCCGCCGAGTTCCCATTAGTGCGTTTGAAGCAGGAACAAGTTACAGGAAGTGAATCAGACCAATCACTTGATGTTTACCTCATTGATCTGGACATTATCTGATTACATGGCAGTCTTTGTGTTGAAACTGAGCATCACACAGAAAAATGTGAGGCGACGATTAGATGTGAAGTCATCGCATCTGGATTGGACCGTGGGCGATGCTGCAGATCCCCTTAAGCACACATAAGCTGCTCATCATATAACTGCAGCTCGCCAAGAAAAACATTACGCACTTCTAAATGATGCAACCTCACCCTGAGGTTATTCATTATTGTCAATTTCAAATCTCTCCATGCAAGCTGAACGAGCGCAGCCCTAAGAATGGGATCAATCTCCAACATTACATCAGACAAACCAGAAAAAGTCTCTATATGTCACTTTGGCACGCGTCCTCCTTGAAAGGCATCGCAATTACAAACACCGCTCCGCAGACTATCACCAGAGTTTGCAAGAAAAAGCATTTTGATTAAAGCAGTGATCCTCTCAGAGTCTGGGAAAGAAAAGGATTTAAAGTAATTCCTCTTATTGCCTTGATTGGGTCTCCTCTCTTTGCTTTACTGCCTCCGAGCCAGAAGACCAAGAGGGGCATTTTTTATCCCTGACTTAAGCAGCTTGGAGGTGTCATTTAAGAAGCAGCTCCAGCATGACGACATGTGTTTTCAAACTCATTTTGTGTACAAGTTGGCAATCCCGGCTTGAGCCTGTGGAGACTTGTGTTGATGATTACAATAATGCAGTTTAGATATTAGCCTTTTTTCCCTCGTGGGGACACGGGTTTACGAGGGATGGTTTAACCCGTAGAGGAATTAGTGTCATTTCATTGGTTTGTAGGTTCAGTGCAACATTACAGTTTTGACAAATCCCTTTTTCTCCATGAGCTTATTTATTTATATTTTATTGTCTGGTCACATGCCGAAGGCAATGTGTTCTCTAGTATTTTTGCAGCTTGCAACCAGAGCATGATAAAGTGCATTGAAACAAAGTCACTTATAAAAAACAGGCTCATGTAACATAACTGAACAACAGTTCAGAGCAGTTCAAGGACACATGTGGCTCACTTTGATCTCCGGGCTGCTCTTTGATTACACGTGTAATCAAAACTACAAACTGTAGCTTCTATCAAAAGGATGACTTCTGTATTAAATGTACTTTACATAATTAAATGAAATTACTTCTGATTTTTCACAATATACGACTGTGTGTTTTTATCGGCGGGGGCAGACAGTGCGTGACCTCACAGACCTGTGTGTGTGAGGTGTTATTAATGAGCCATCACATCGTTTCCCCGCAGAGTTTGTCGCCTGAAGCAGAGCCAACAGAAGAGGATCCTGCTTCACACAGACACAGCACCTTCTCCATCGGCTTCACGGACCTGAATGGTGAGTGTTGATTCAGATGATGGGGGAACTGCAGACCTCGCTCAGAGCGTCCTGTCGTCATTACATGTTAGTTAGTTAGTTTATAGTCTTGACCTACACTACCCTAATGCTGAGTCATGAGTTCAGTCCCCTGACTTGAAATGATGATTTGACTAAATGTCCAGCTAATCCTTCATGTTGATTGGCAGATACCCAGCATGCATTGTATTTGGGTTAAAGATTCCCAGGAAGTCTTCTTTTTCCAACCTGAAGAATCTGATTAATTTGATCGGAAATCATAAATAGTGGCTACAATGTGAAGATTTTAGTTATGTAATTTAGAATAAAGAGCACTTTCCCATTGGACTCAACTTCTTAATTTTTACAGTGCAAACAAATTCCTGCATGCTTTGACCTTTTTCTTGCTGAATGAAAAACTCTTAAATTTTATGAATGCATCATGTTAGTGAAACATTTGAAACTAAACCTTTTATTACTCACAAGACTTCTTCTGTGTGTTTTCTTACTGTAATGACATGATTTTTTTTATTTAATCTCAGTTTTCCAGCACAGCTACAGTCTGAGCTGTTTCTATGACCTTGGCCTACACTGCCCTTGATTCCTTACAGAGTCTCTTAATGAGCTGGAGGACCATGACCTGGACGCCCTGGTGGCTGACCTGGGATCAAAATCAACCACACAAGATGTCGCCACTGAACAAGAGATCAGCAGCGTCACAGATAATCAAACTGCACCATCTGCCATGACTCAGGGAAATGAGGCAACAGCTGCCCTTCCTCTACCACCGAACACTGCTGAATTTCCCGGAGCGCTGCAGAGGGTAACTCAGAATTTGGCACTGATCATAAAAATAAATTTGCAATTTCATGAACATGGAAAACATAATTGATACTTTCTCATGTTATGCTTACAGAGTGAACCACAGACAAAGGCAGACAAAATTAAACTGGCTCTGGAGAAGCTGAAAGAAGCCAAAGTGAGGAAGGTAAAGTCGGAAAGTTTGAGTGTCTTTCTTCAACATGAAGTTATGCAGCTAAAGTCACCAAATCTTCTGTCCCTCCTAGTTGATAGTAAAGGTGGTGATGGGTGACGGCAGCTCCAAGACTCTGATGGTGGATGAAAGACAAACGGTGAGGGACGTTCTGGACAAGCTGTTTGAGAAGACTCACTGTGACTGCAGCATCGACTGGAGTCTGTGTGAGACCAATCCTGAGCTGCTGATTGGTGAGATTACTGTAACACACACACACACACACGCTGTACATGCACTCAGATCATATGCAGACAATCATCAGTGTGTGCACGTATAGCACATGCATTTCCAGAGGCAGGAGACACTGTTGCACACATGTTTCAGGACTGAAGATTGATGCACAGAAGCACAGGGAGTTTGTGGTCATTGCTCGCCTGCTCTCTCATCTCTTCAGAGAGAGGCTTTGAGGACCATGAAAGTTTAGTGGAGCTGCTGTCCTCGTGGACTCGCCACAGTGAAAACAAAATCTATTTTGTGTCAAGACCTCAGAAGTATGTGATGTTCAAAGACCCACAGGTAAGTAAGAGCGATAAACCGTGTGTGTGTGTGTGTGTGTGTGTTTTCCTCACACCAACGTGTGGCATCATGGTTTAACACTCAGTTGGTAAACTGAACCATGCTTTTCTCACCCTCAAGTTATTTTACATGTGGAAGAAGAAGATGTCGGTTTTGAGTGGGATTAACGAACATGCCAAAAAACTCTTAATCAAGGTTAGTTACCGAGTCCACTCCTGACTGTCATTTAGTTGTTGTGTGTAATTTTCAAACTGAAAATAGTTACAATTTATAAAAATGCACACAAATGGAAAACACGGGTTTACTCACCCTGTGTTCATTCCTGTTGTGCACCTCATCTTCCTCCTCTGACTCTGCAGGAGCATTTTGGGGGCTCTGCGGTGATTGTTCCTAATCTGGAGGGCATGCTGCACCTGAAGGAAGATGGGAAGAAGGTTTGGAAACCTCGCTACTTCTTGCTCAGGGCCTCGGGCATCTACTACGTACCCAAGGGAAAGACAAAGGTATGGCAGATACATGTACACCTGTACAGTATAAAGAATAAAAAATACAATTCTGGTGGGCTGCTGTCATGAAGGTGAAAATGGTAAATATTAGTTATGGCTTCATGTTTCATGAAGTGATTTTCGGCATCTTGCACAAAAAATAGCAACATAAACAACTTTACTTGCATTTACTCATTGTCTTACTTTTACTTCTTAGCTATCAGTAGTTACAAGGGGAATTATAATTAAGATCGTTATCAGAAGATGATACAGTTAGTTTCATTTACACAAACTACAGTTCAACCATAGTACATGTAATCAGGCTTTTTGCTTAAAGCAGTGGTACATGTCCGTAGGTTATGAAACTACAGTTAGCTTAGCTTAGTTTAAAGACTGGAAACAGGGAGGAGCAGCTGTGCAAAAGTTAGAGATAAATTCACCTACTACCACCTCTAAAGTTAATTAATCAACGTGTTATATTTGTTAATGTATTCTGTTCAACACTCAAAAGTTGTTGTTTTACACCAGGCTAGCTGCTCCGAGTCTTTAGGCTAAGCTAGGCTAACCAAGAAATATATTTGCAAATAACCCCCTGCCAAAAAACACAACCTGTCAATTTTGCACTTTACACACAATAAATGACATTTTAATTTGTGAGGTTTATAGATGCTAGTTTTCTTTACATTTGGACTGAGACATGTTTGTTATTTTCCATTGTTTCAAATCTTTATACTGAGTTAAGCTAGCTAGCTGCTGACTCCAGCTGAACAGACAGACATCTAAGTTCTATTGATTTTCTTATTTAACTCTAAAATAAAATAAACATATTTCTGAAATGTTGTAGTACTGACAGGTTTTTCACACAGAATATAGTTGGAGACACAATTGAAAGAAAATAAAATAGTTAAGACAAGTATTCCAGCAGTCTTTAAACAAAGAGACAAGATTTATTTCCCTGTGCAAACTCTGTGATGGCTTACATCTGAGCACGCCGGTGCAGCTGAAGCAGAAAGGCAAGAGGAAGGGCCGGAGAAATGAATATGGACAGTGAGAATTGAGGCCTCGCCTTTGCTAAAGAGAAACATGTCATTCTGTCACAGAGACGGAGCAGAAAAACACAGTCTAACTCCAAAAGAAATCATCGAAGAGGGAGAAATAGATGGAAGGGAAATAGTGCGAGGCAGATGTGCAAATTGCAAACATAAGAGCGCTGCAGGAATCATCTGAGGCCAAGAACACATCGATGAAGCAGAGGAGGATCTGGAAAGGATCGCTCATTAGGAAGAGAAAAAGAGAAATGTCCAGAATCAGACAGAATAAATATATTAACCGAGGTCGTCCTGCAGACTGAACTGCGCTCACATGTAACCACAGTGCAACAAGACCAGCAGAGACGTTACAGATAGTGTCATATATGAAGACATTAAAATAATGCAGCTGTGATCATCAAGCAGTGAGAGGTGGAGGAAAGGTTAGCGACGGGAGAAAAGTGGACAAAACCTCAAAGAGCAACAAAAAAAAGAAGAAAGAAATAAGTGAGATCAACAGTCATCCCCTGAGGGTCAGTTCTGCTTTCAGGAACATACAGTCTGTAGCTCTGTAGTGAACAAGATCATTGTCAGTGTGGTTTGATGTGTGAATATGATATGCTTCTGCTTAGGGTCAAAAATGGAAGGAATGTCGAATCACTTTAGAGTGAAAAACAATGTCTTTTCCCTGCTATGGAGCCTGATTGTGGACTGTCTTTGAAAAGTAAATGAAGACAAATGGCCTTGCATTGACTTTGTTTTCTTTGAAGTGTCTTCATTTTTAATATCTTCCATACAATAGGTCTGACAAAATTTACTTCTCTGCACAACATGCTAAAAAAAATTGCCAAGGCTGAAATGAATTTCGCCTGCTCTAATTTATACCGCCTCTTAAACAACGCTGCAAAACTGCTCTGGACTGGCAGCAGTTTATAAAATTTTAAAATATGCTTGAAAATTGATTGCCATGACTTGTGTATAAATTATATATATGGACAAACATGTGTGTTGATTTTACTGTGATGCCAATACGTGGGTTTTTCCACTGCTCCCGTCAATCATCCAAGAAGAGCTCCGCTGTGCACGACACATGCAGTAAACCCTGAGACCTATTACAGTATCAGATACTTCAACATCACAGTAAGTCTCAATAAGTATGATAACATGCTGTTTTTCTCTGCTCCAGTCCTCCAGCGATCTCGCCTGTTTTGTCCGTTTTGAAAAGGTCAACATCTACACCACCAACAACTACAAACAGAAATACAGAGCCCCCACCAACTTCGGCTTCATGCTGAAGGTGAGCTCAGCAATTATAGTCAAAGTCTTTCCACCACACTCATTTCATGTGAACAGCATATTTAAATAAGTCACTATAATAAGGAACACCACTGCAGCATAATGACACTGCACATACTGCACATGCCATTCAGCTTAGATTAAAGATGCCTCTGCTGTCGGGGGATGGGGGAGAAAAGTGAACAAAAAGAAGATTAAAAGTCAGTGAAACAGAGGTGAGGCTGAGTTTAGTATCACGATGCAGAGGTTGTAAAGCCTTGTTGTGGTTGCTTATCATTTAACAGATGTGCTAATTTAGGCAAGAGGCAGGTCTGAACATAGAGTGGAGGAAAGTGTAGGCTGGTGGTAGTGTGTGAGTGTGTGAGTGTGTGAGTGTGTGAGTGTGTGAGTGTGTGAGTGTGCAGGGTCATTGGGTACGGCAGAGATGACTCTTATATGTAGCAGGTATCCACGGTGCTCTCAAAGGTTGACCTGTACTAAGTCCTGTTGTGGGGAAGTTAGATGAGTGAAGATCTTGGATGTGGGATGTTTTTGCTGTCAGTATTTCTCAACTGTGAACCTGAACAAAACAACTAATAAATGCAGCGGTATGTTCAATAACTGATGTTTCTTGTCTCGTACAAGTAAAGTCACATTTTGATTTCCCGTTTTTGTTTTTAACAGGATTAAATTAATTAGGAGACAGCCACATTTCCCGTCAGTGTTTGAGTAGTAATACCAGGGTTATTCCTGCTTTATGATCCACAGTGCAGTGGCCGCCTGGTATATGCTGCCCTCTGCTGGCTGTTCTGTGTGTAGCAAATACACAAACAGAGCAGAGAGCCAGCGTTTGTGTTTAAACTTTAGTACTACACAGTCTGTGAAAGCATTTGTGTACTGTCCTCTGTGGCAAAGAGCGTTGTCGGTCTGTAAATATAACCCCGATGACGTCATAGTGATGTCATCGGGGTTACCTCAGCTTGACCTTTAGAGACTACACGTTTATAACAGAAAGCCTGTGTAACAAACTGAGGCTGAGGAGTTTGAAAGACATGCGTGTTTACTGTGGTGACAGGGACTACCAAAAGACACTGTTAAGTTGCATTATGGGAAGTGTAGGATGCAGTGTTTTCGGAGCTTGATCCATTCTAAAAGGTGGGAAAGTTAGAATATTCTGCTGCATCAGCTTTAACCATTCTGAGTGTTTCAGCTTCATGAACATTACTAAATCACTGGAACTCTCCTCTAACCTCACTGTCATCTGAACTGTTTTCCCAGCATCCCTGCATCCAGAAAGAGTCTCACTACATCAAGTTCCTTTGCTGTGACAACGAACACACACTGTTGCTGTGGGTGAACTCCATCAGAATAGCCAAGGTCAGATTCAGCACTGGCAGTAACACACCTCTCTGTGCTGTGAGCGGTCGAGTTATTTAACCGCAATTCAGCTACAGTTCTATATTTGACAAAGCTACAGACAAAAATTGCCCCTTTATTTCATTACTAAGAGTTGAACAGATGGGTGTCCTGTGTGTGTGTTCAGTATGGGACTGTTCTGTATCAGAACTACCAGGCTGCAGTGAAGAGAGCGTCCACTCTGCAAACAATCCAGTCTGCTTTACACAAAGGTCAGTCTACACACTTTAACAGGGCCAGTCTTACGAATGGTCCTAAACGTTTTGAGGTCTTTGTGAAAAGTAGGACTTGGAAACTTTGTATAAGTAACATTTAGCAAAGTCTGAGCGTGAAAGTAAAATGTTTGTATTCATATTTATTACATGTTAAAAGCTAAATTAAATCACTTCCTGTATTTTGATTTTATTTTGAAAACTTTGCTTTGAGCAGCTTTACACAGGCTGGCAGGCTATATTCGATCTCTACACTTAATTCTCATTTGATCGTCTTTACAGACGGATCCAAGAGCCACGCCACTGGGATCAGCCCACATCTGGATCCATCTCCACCCAAAATCACAGATGTTGAAAACTATTCGCAGGAGTCACCACCTGACTTCATCCCTCCTCCTCCGGGCCACACACACATTTGAGACACATCTTCACCTCCCTCTGTGCACCATGGTTAACTTCACGCCCTAACTTTTACATCTGGTCATACAAATGTCTGATAATGAGGTTTCAGTCATGGACAAACATGTAGTCATTGTAGTAGTAGCGTTACATGCCTATGATGCAAAGTAGCATATTCTTTAAGTTATTTATTCTCAAATCTATAATGATATTTTTTTGTGTTTCGTTTTGCACAAATATATTAACATACATAACAGTATGTTGTAAATTACTACGTTTTTCGTCAGCTTTACGAAACCAAACGAACAGTTCTGTTCATTGTTTCAATGAGCTGTTTATTACAAAAAGACTGTACATAAATTTCAATCAACACATCCTATGTACAAACTGAGAGGAGAAGACAAATATCAGATTCTGTTCCCATGAACATTTAAGTTACTGATCGTTATTTTTTTTTTCCACGTTTGATCATAAGAAAACACACATCAAAGAAAGGCGCCTTGACCTGTGATGCCCTGAAATGCTCAACGTTAAGTGGTAAACATTACAAAGTTCTGCACGTCAGTGGTTGTCTCATGATTTCTCTATGAAAAAAGTATAAATAAATCCTTTACATACAAACTGCCAACGAGCCTTCCTCAGCAGTCTCAGACATAAGAACAAGTTGAATGCAAAGCTAAAAATACATTAGGTAGAAAAAGTTGTTTTCTCACAAAAAATTACCTCATGATGGAAAAAATACAATCAAGAATGGGATGTAGTGGCAAATCATTCGCTGTAATGACGGTTAGATACTTTCATGCACAGAGGCTCAATGAATACTGTTGATCTGACTGAGTCTTTGTCTTTTCTAGTCCGTGTAGAAACCTGAAAATGTTACCTCTAGATCCATTTCAGAATAAAAGTTCATGTCCAATGCCCATTATTTCTATAGTACATGTGATTATGTTTGTGTGACTTGTTAGAAACATATATTCTGAGATAAGCATTAGCTTCAATGATATTTGACAGTGAGCTTTACTTGCACCAACAATCACTTTGTAAGAGCAGGCATCTTATTTTGCAAAAGTAGTAGAAATTGAGAGAAAAGAAAAGTCTTCATATAAGCCCTCAGGATTGCATTTCATTCCCTCACTGCAGATAGCGCATGTCATCCATGTGTAGCACAGACTCTAGAGAAAGAAAATGTAAGTAGCAGACTGATTCTAGCTGTAGTACATTACTGCTGAGTCACCTACATTCACTACAATGCAGAAGTGGTTGAAGATCAAAACGACCAATGTTCACTTCCTGGAACAAAATAAGGAGGCTTACATCCTTTGTTATATTTCTATGTAGAGCAGTCTTGTTTTGAGGTTGTCTGGGTTGGTGACTATGGTTATTGAGCACCAGTGTGAAGCACCACACCATCAACCGCTGAAAGAAATGACAACAAATGTAAAGGTTAGCTGATACTTGATCTGAACTTGTGTTGCAATCAGAGCCATGAAGGAAAATCATAAAGTCATCACAGTCGTTGATAACTAATCAGTGCAGCTATTCCAACACAATGGAAAACAACATGAAAACACACAAGTCAGTCCTTCCTCTGCTTCACATTTTGAAGCAAGAAACATCTCGGAGCTCTGCTACAGTAGCTGGACAGCATCACCAAGTATAGTGACAGTGATCAAGTGATACAGCTGTGACTTAACAGAAAAAATACATGTTTATACACGGCCACTTTTGCCCAGATAGAGTTGAAATGGCACTGTGAGTGATGAATAAAATCAATATTCAAGTAAAAATAAACACAAAATTAAAAAACAAAACAAAACAAAAGAAACAATCTTGGCACCACCTCCACTGACGCTGATGGAAACTCACAGGTGAAACACACTATCTGACAAATGTACTGTACTGGCAGCTTCTCACATTACAGTTTATATACACGTTAGAGAACAGAAAGAAACTCCACCAGAAAGAAGAAACAGTTTTCTTTTTTTCTTTTTTTGTAATGCATTTTATACACTCACTCCACCCTTTGTAACAGCATCCCCACCGACACAGAGCATAGTAAATACACCACTCCAGGTTGCCCCCCCCCCCCCCGTCTTAAACATCTTGTGATTTGGACATCGACGACATGAAACATTCAGTCGTGTCCTAATGCACTTGTTGATGTTTGTTTGTCCTTGTTGGGTTTTTTTTTTGATAAGGTAAGATGGATGTTTGGGGAAGGAGGGAGGAGTTGGTCTGCTGGTCTACAGTGCAAATGAAGGGGGAGGAGCATCTGTGCAGCATTTTGACATAAGGATGCTACACTGCCTCCATTCAATGAAATCCTGGTAATACTTCACTGTCTGTACTGGAAATACTGGAAATGTTGGTTGCACACACACAAATTAACACTACCTCTAGATTTGTTTGGTATTATTTCAAACTTTTTTTATTGTATGTCATTTATTGTGAGGCAATACATCGCTGACCCAGTTTGAAAAGTGCTGCCGACCACCACAGATGTGACAGCGGTAGAGTCCTCTCCTTTTCGTCCACAGTGTAAACTAACAGACCCCAGTCATCCAAAGCTTCAGCACCCTCCTACATTGTGCTACTTTATATTTTTTTATATTTTTTTTATTTTTTGGAGCAGAATAAAACCGTGCAAGCACAAGCCCCTCCCCCCCTAAAAGAAAACCATTTTGTATATTCCAAAGACTTCACCATGGCACTTCATTCATTCAAAACAGGATCTGTATGAACTGCTATTGCCACACTGCATACTTCTGTACATCTTCATGGTTTTACCTCTGTTCAAAACTGCAGTGCCGTGTTGGGGTGGGTTTTTGTTTCTTTTTCTTTCTTTTTTTTAGTCAGCATAGTGCATGATGGACTCTACATAGTTTCCTGGGAAGAGGCCAGTGACGCCGTTACAGACGCCTTCGAACCAGCCGTCATCGTTCTTCTTGATTATGTAGATGATGGCTCCCTCCATGAAAGACAGCTCATCCTCCTTGTCCTTGCTGTAGTCGTAGATGGCCACAACTGGGAAGAGGCAAGAAAAAAAATTGTACCAGTGGAAATAATCTGTTTTCCCATGGGTGAGGAACAAGAAAAGCAAAATTGTGTCGCTTGCTTTCCCTGGCACTAACCTTTCTCTAAATAAGCCTTGGGGGCCCATTGGGGGTCTCCGTCAGCGTAAGGATCACTGTAGTGAACCACTGCTGCCTCCTCTTCTTCATAGTCCACAGGTGGGGGAGGAGGAGGGGGAGAGTGTTCCTCAAACACACCCATGTCCTCTGGTGGAGGCGGAGGAGGCGGGGCAGGGCTGTCTGTTACTGGAGGAGGAAAGAGTGGAGGAGAAAAAGAATCGCAGAGAGGAGGTTAAAAGAAAATCAAATGAAAAAAGCACAGGAGAGATAAAGCTGCTCTGATCTGATCTGTTGCTGTTGCTGCAGCGTTTGAACCTTTTTTCCATTTGAGAATTCAATACTTCTTCCATCAGTTTTTGGCAAGACAAGGTCAAGGTCAAACATGGCAAAATTGTCTGTAACAATATTTATTTCTTTAACTATTTTGGCAACACAATGTTAGTGTGGAGGAACCGAGAGAATAACATTCTACACTGTACATACAGTCATCTTCTTTTTTAACTATAGATTATCATCATTTAAAACATGAATTATTATCAACATTGTTACTAAGAAGAACCTGCAGACGCTTCGGTTTTACATCAAATGCCATTTAAATGTGTAGTAACTTAACTGTGCACTAGAGGGCAGCTTACTATTTAGTCAGGCATCCTACAGCACCTGCAACTGCTGCTGGTAGTGTTCAATTTCCAGAGCCCTGTTACACATATTAAGGTCATCAGTCCAAATCACCCAACACTCATTTCATTTAGTAAGTTTAATTATAGTTTGTGTAAATTTCATTTCCCAACATGAATGTCTAAATGCTGTTTCAGTAACACCAGGAATGTAATTCTAGTGAGTTTCTGTCTGCATGCTCACACACAAATGCGATGTGGTAAAAGAGGTGGATCAGTGTTGTACAGAAAGTGTGGTTTTAAAAGCTTGACCTTGCCCTGAGCTGCTTCCATTGGTCCTGCAGTTTTAGTCTTTGAACTACATTTGTGCCTCTTGGAGCAAGTCTCCCTGCATCCTCGTATCCTCAAGTTCACTAAGAAAAACTGCAAATTTTATCTCACTAATTCATAAGCCGTCTTTCGCAATGAAGAACTGGCGATAAGGCACCAGAAGATTTAATTTAATGCATCGCTTCAATTCCAATCTGTTTACATGCCTGTTTTTCCACTGAATTAAAATCTGTTTAAAAATTAGGGGCTGAAAACGCTTCACTAAACTGTATAGCAATAGTTGTCTTGGATTTTAATAATATGATATGATCCTTTTCCCCTTTTCAGGTCTGTGTAAACACAGCATGCATTACACTTAGTCCCAGTGCTAGTATGTATTTGGTAAGGACTATATCGGACTGAATTCCCTGTGTAATGACAGTGAATTACAATTCAGGAAGACAGAAACAGCAAGACAATCTCTTTAAAAAGCACTTGTGTGGAGACTATGATTTTTCCACTGTTGAGGTGGTAATATATACAATCAGTATTTGGTGAATTGTGTCTGTATGAGACATCAGTGCTGTGACTTGCTTCAGATTGTGCCACTCTCTGTCTGTTCAGTCAGGTTGGGTATTGTTGCTCATACTAACTAGCCAGTTCTATTTACATACTAGTCCCTGTTTCTGCCGCTGGAAATGTAAAATGTATCACTTCCTGTGAGCCAGAGGATTTCTACAGTAAAGTCTTTCCAGACATGGACTGTCTAGAAGAGCAAGTGTAAAAACGTTTCACAAAAACTGATACAGGATTACATGTTTTTATACAAGAATTTACCAATTGTTCATTTCAGGCCTGTTGAAAGGCAGCAGCCACTAAACGTTATAGCAAGACACACCTATATTAGCATTATCTATTCTTTATCTGACTGCATGACTCATATCCAGCAGTGTTCTTCACTTCAGTGTGATGGCAGACTGTATTACGTTTACACCAGACAGGTACAGACAGTCCCGCATCTCCACACAGCTGCATCTTTGCAGACGGGCGGGTGGTGAATCAGGACACGGCATCAGGTCACATTTTCTCTCCTCAGCGGACAGAGAGCACAGGACGCATAGCTTTCAGTGATCCATCCATCACCATGGCAACAGACAGACATCCGAGGGGCGAGTGCTCGCCGTCAACCCCACATACAGTGCAGGAGAGGGTGTGCTGAGTGCAGCAAGCCACAGAGCAGAGTGGAACTGTGAGGCAATGTGTGGATGCCGAGACCATTTCAGAAGTCTAAAGAGATGTGATGAAGGTATCTCCATGTATGTATCTATGTACAGTATGTGACCTAAACCCACATAAAGATGAAATAAAGGATTTAGCTTGATGACAACACATGTACAAATCACCTTTTTCATACATCAGTGCAAGTACTTCCTTTCTAAATCTCACTCCCTTTTTCTTACATCATTACAGTATGAGCAATTAAAACTACTGGGGTGCTGGTTGATCGGTTGGTTGAACATCTGCTTATATTTCATGTATTTGCTGCTGTCGCTTTATGGACATTTAGAGATTTGTATTGTAGGTAATTCAGTACATTCTGGTTTTTGTCCAGCCCTGCTACTGTCTATATGTGCTGTATGTGAAAATGTGTGGGTGTGACTGTGACGAGTTTTGTAGTGTAATCTCTGTAGGTACATGATTTCTTGTGAGCACAAAGTGATTTTTGGAAATTCATAGTACATGCATGTGTATATGAGCTTTATCTTAACTGCACTTAAATCTTCATCTATCTTCATAGATGCATGCCTGTCTATATATGTGTTGGGTACTTACTGCTCTCCTGCATTCTGGCCACAAAGCCGGTCAGAGGGATCTGTGGGGTCAGCTGGACCATGGGAGGAGGAGGCGGAGGAGCCACAGACACTGGAGCAGCAACACCCAGAGAAGCAGAAGGAGCAGCAAGGAGAGAGACAGTGATGGAGGTGGTGAACAGAGAGAGGATGACAGAGCAAGAAAAGAACAAAAGACATCACAGAGGAGAAAAAGGTCCAAAAGTAGAATAGAGAAAGATGAAAAAAATAGAATAAGACAAAAAGCTTGTGAGCGGGCGAAACAGTGCAGGAAGCATTGCTGAGCAACTCATTTACACATTTCCAATCAGTGTTCTTTTGTGCTACGTTTTTTCAAGCTGGGCTAAAGACGCATTCATTTCATCTCAATCTGAGAATCTACCTTATCAGCATCTGTTTTATGTCAAAAGCAAAGGCTGTAAGCAGCCACAGATTTTTGCTTCCAGTGAAAGTGGCACAAAGCACCACACAGACCCCAAAACATAACAGTGGCACGGTGACAGCGCAGAGGCAGAACTACTTGTTCTCAAAAAAGCATTTACAGTTAAAGCAGCAGCATCTATATCTGACTCAGGATTTAATTGAATTGTCATTAGGGTGGTGTGTGAAGATAAAGAGCAACATCCACTGAATGAACTTGTGTCTGTATAATCTGTCTTTAGCCCCTATAAAGAGGGTTTTGGCTACGCTGTCTTTAAAAAGGAGATAAATGGATGAACGAACAAAGAGAAACACAGCTGTCCTCACTGAAAGACATGATGTCACGCACACGCAGGCCAGGTCTGACTCATAAATCACATGTAATGGAGGGGCGTCTGTAATCTCACTGGGCAGTAATGTCTTATTATTCCACCCAGCTCTCACCGCAGAGCCACATCCATCCACAGTTACACCCCGTGAGATCAATGAGCTCCCTCATGTAGCGGAACTGGCTTTTTGTGCTGTAAAACTTCTATCACAGCCGCCTGAAATCCAAGCGTATCTTTTACTTTAATTAAATTTCAATGACAGAGACGATATGATGTCCCAGTTTAAATCCCTGCTTGATGCAGCTCTGCATCATTGTCTCTCTCCTCCCAGACAAGACAGGCAGCTTCCTCCTCCTGTGTTTTGTGCCAAGGAAGATGCTTGTCCTCTGAGAGAGGAACCATTAGAGGAGAATGGCTCAGAGTGATGCCTGCCAAAATAAATTCCGGTCTTCTGACAGAAAATATGCATATGTCCTGCGTTTCCCCTTGTCTAGCAGCTGTTTATGTGTTTTCCGCCCTGAAATGCCTCCAGCCTGTCTGTCCTGAACAAGAAACCCCCTCCAGCTGACTAAAGTGATAATGTCATAACTCAATTATAGGCGGTAATGAAACGCTCTGCACAGCGGTGCTGAGGTGGGAGGGTTTCAACAACCCTGACTTCAGTAATCTCGGTTCATCATTCATTTTCCTTCGCTTCTGGAAGTGCAAGTCCATTCATATCTCTTAGACCCAGAGGACAGTCTTTAGCAGTGGAGCAGCAGCTAGAGGAGGCCAAATTTTATATTTAAAATTTCATTATATCTAGATAAAGTTTCTCAGGAGATTTAAAATGTCAGAAATTTTACATCATATTCACTTATACTGAAAATCAACACTAAATACAGTAAACAGTAATATTCCCCTATTTGAAATATCCCAAAAACCTAATTTTACACAATTTCTACACACCAACTGTCTAACATGCTACAGTGTATATTACAGACTTACATTATTGACAGATAACTGCATGAAATCTGAGTTACCGGCGTTCTGTGGGTAGGCAGGGCCCCCGTTGATGTGAGGCTGCTGAGAGGAGACGGAGGGTGCACGGCGGTAGGTGCCGGTGGCCGACACCATGGAGGCCGAGGAGGTGGTGGAGGAGTTGTGACGGGAGATCTGGCGGGAGATGGTGCCGAACTGGGACATGGGGATGGGGCCCAAGCCGGGGCCCTGGGGCACTGAGGCTGAGGACGTGGCCACTGCAGGAGAGGGGAAGCAGATTACACAGCAAATTCAATTTACTTTATTCAATAGTACAAGTCCACAAAAAAAACAACACACCTTAGTCTTATCCACTTATTATTTATTATATTTATCGCTTCTCAGGCACTAAAATGAATAAATGAGTTCTTCTGTTTGACCTAGTACATGTCAGCCTGAGTGAACATGATAATGTTTGAGTGAGAGGAAATGTTGAAGACAAGAATGGACCAATCAGAGCCAGAGTGAATAAATGACACACACAGAGATACAGATACTGAATCCACGAGTGTAAACAGCAGTTAGTGCACACTGTGATGAGCAGAGAGGTAAGTACAGCTGCTGAAGCTCACCTTGCCCCAGACTGGGAGGGGAGGGGGTGGGAACTGCTAGAGGGACACCAACTACACTGCTTCCACTGTTCTCCCTGCCGCCACTACCCCCGCTGCTGCCACTGCAGAGAGAGAGAGAGAAGAGAGAGAGACTTTGAGGTGATCATTAGAGGATGTGTGAGACAAACTTAATTACATGACAGCGGTTGACATCCTGTCATTATTCTCTCATACGTCATTCTGTCATAACAATACAGAAGCGTCACTGTGGCAACAGATTCTGTGATCGTGCTGTGTGCGCTGTCAGGAAAAACAAGCACATGAATATTGGGCAACAGTATGGGAGCACACACTCACATTAGCAGTTACACAGTGTAAGAACAACAATATGAGAACCAAGGCTGTGATTGAGGGAGTAATTAGACTTTGCCTAAAGGTGCTGAGTGTAAAATCTGAACACGCTGACTTATTATTAAAAAAATATTATGTTAAATTAAATTATTATTCCATTACATTGGAAACTTAAGTGTAGTTATCATAACCAAACAATGGCACAAAAGAAATAATTAAAAACAATAACACAGAAATGTGATGCTGCCATTAGCAAGAGTATTTAAATGGTAGATACTGCCTCAATTTTCAGAAACACCAGCACTAACACATTAGCAGTGACATATTTTTGTTGTGCTGGCTCTGTAATGCAGCAAAGTGAAAGCGGGGTTAATGGTCTGACTTTTGGCTTTAATTTGAACAAATTTATTTTCATATTGAGTGAGCAGTAGTCCAGTCTTTACCCTCTGTGCGTTCTGATCAAGCTTAAGCAATTTACTGAACTCCAAACAGCTCCCGATGGTCCGGCACAGCAACTTGCATGGTAGCCCACTGCCATCAGTGTCCAAGTGTGTGTGTGAATGAGGTCATTTACCACTTATAAACAAGGCAACAGCCATAACACCTTACATTTGTATTTAGTAAGTTGATGCCCCTGATTTTAGGGGAAGATTCCTTACAGTTATCCTAATTTACATGGTAGATACTAAAGGTAATACACGATATGAATATACAGTAATGAAGTTATTACAGCTGTTACTCAGTAGTTAAGGAGTTGATGTTATGATAAGTACACAGCATCATACACCACATTTTTACTCACTTCACACGTCGCAGTAGGAGAAGCACAGGCGTTGTAACAACACTAATGATAGCTCTGTTGAATAATACCAGGACCTTGACAGTGGAGCAGCGAGATGTCATCGTTAACTTTATTTTTTACACCTGTGCTTTTGCTACATGTCAAAATACCCGCTGTGAAAAAAGGCCCATGCAGAGGCCAGCCACACCTACACAGGTGTTTTCACTTATTCTGTCTGATTACAGGTTTAAGTTTAGTTTCCTGAGGTCACCGCACTCAACACACAACACTGTACCAAAATGTATAGAGAACAGTTGTCCTGCCCTCACAGTTTAAACAAAACGAGGCGATGAGAGCGAATAAGACACAGTCCTGAGAGGAGGTCTAATCAGGCAGTAAGTGAAAACACAGAGGCCGTGGAGGCCAATAAGTTTTCATTTATTGCACATCACTATACTAACGATAGAGCAGTTTGCCACCTGTATACTTTACTTTGTAAAGTTCCTGGTTTGATCTTCACACTTCTTCACACTTCTGTTTGGTTGAATGTGGTAGGTAAACTGTGGTTTGCAGAGTGTGACCAATTTAGCTGCAGAGTGCAGATGTGGTTAATGTGAGCAGCTTTTCAGTGCATCTACACTCATGCAGTTGAGTTCTAGCGGAGCATAAAGGTTTCCAGACATAGATTATAACTCAGTTTCAGCAATAACTACCTGTGTGTCCGGGGCCTCTGGTTGAGCGAGGCTGTGCGTG
This sequence comes from Seriola aureovittata, assembly GCF_021018895.1. Classification (NCBI taxonomy): domain Eukaryota; kingdom Metazoa; phylum Chordata; class Actinopteri; order Carangiformes; family Carangidae; genus Seriola; species Seriola aureovittata. The sequence continues at coordinate 21,419,359 of NC_079375.1, read as the reverse complement.
CAGGGCTGTGCTGGCTGCCCAGTCGGGCCGGGCTCGTCATGTAGTCATTAGGCACCACCGGAGGCTTCACTGGCTCCAGTGTCTTGTAGGGAGTGTTACGCCTGGACAAATACAGAAGGAGAGAGAGCACAATTAATTCATGTTTTCATGAAGTGAGAGAAAGTACAGAATCGTTTTTTGGATCTTTACAGACTCATGTTATGGAACCACATCAGGTGTTCATGGTGTTAACCACTGTGCAATGTTTAACCGTCTCAAAATAACAGTATGATGGTGTAGAACTAGTGTCTACTAAGAACTAATTTTACTGTCTGAATTAAATACATTTTTAAAAACTACCGCTCCTGCTTTAAGTTCTTACCCCAGGGTACCACGACCAGCCATGGGGGGGCTCGGAGGTTTCTGTGTCGGGGGGTTGGTCCTGGAGAGCGTCCCTCCTCGCCCTGCTGCATTATTCCCATGTTGCTGGAGGAGCAAAGATGAGTTAAAACACTGCTTTTGTGTAATCTGATTAGCTGACACCAGTGTTTCCCCTGCTACTAAATATTAAGGCTGAGGAGTCTGAATAAGCAAAATATGGATTAAGAGCATCTCCTCTTTGGTTTTAGCTGAGGATACGTTTCTGGAGAAACACTGGCACAAGGTTTTTCTGTCCACAGACAAATATCAAGACATGGAATAGGAGACAAGGAAAGATATGAGGGGAGCAAAAGGACAGAAAGCAGCACTGAATACGTGACTGGTGTCTTATATTGAGAAACTGTGCACATGTAATGGGATGCCACTCACTGCTGGGTATTTGGATGAAGATATACAAGACATAGGAATATGTAAATAATAGAGTAGATATAGAGCATTAGAGAAAATATTGTTAATATGAAATATAATGTTTAATATCTCCTGTGTATCAAGGTGCATTAATGACAACTGGTGACCTTGTGACCAGTTGAATACAGGTAACAGACATCAAGAGATTAAATATATTCAGTGTGTAATGATTCTGCTTTGTCATACTGTAATAAATCAGAATCAGATTTAATCCATGAAAACTAATTCCATTGCATCAAAAATTGTAATTCCTGCACATGCATTACAAATGAAAGGCAACTGTTATAGGCACATGGATACCTCGACACTGTAGCTTTGAGTTCTATGAATACATGACAAAAAGAGGAGAAAGACAACCATGTCTTACCTTGGCCTTAAGCCACTGAGTGCAAGCAGGCAAAAAGAGAAGACAGAAAACAAGACATGCTCATTGGTTAATGGTTAAAAAGTGAGTAATATTATTTTTATAGTGACAGCAAGCGTGACATTTATGCATTTTGCATGAAGCACTCTTCATTATTAAATTTAACATACAGTAGATATAGTGGAAAGAAACAAGTAAGGGAGTAGAGACAGGAAGAGGACATCAAGGAGACTAACATATATACAGTATATATAAGGAAACACAGCATTGGAATATAAGGTCCATTCCCTTCTAATGTCAGACGAGTGTGTGTGTGTGTGTGTGTGTGTGTGTGTGTGTGTGTGTGAAAACCTAGCTCCACTAGCTGCCAGTCTTATCGCAATGGGCTTTTCTTTTCTTTTTTTTTTTCCAATGACAGGGCTTAAGCTGACAATGATTTTCATTATCAGTCTCTTTGATGTACAAAATGTCAGAAAATAGCACAAAAAAAAAAAAATGCTCATTACAATTTCCTTGAGCCCAAGGTGACATATTTAAATTGCTTGATTTGTCTGAAACAAAGAGTGTGTCAATCTAAAATTATATAAAACAGAGAACAAATTATCAAATTTTAGTAGCTGCCACATTTTCTTAAACTTTTAACGATTAATTGATGCTAATAATTCATTTTCAACAAATTGAATGATTAACTCATTGTTTCAGCACTAATCACATTCTGAACTCATCTTCAGTCACAATTTATGAAACATTTATCAGAATTATCCCTTTACAGTAAAGTGAACCTACTTCCTCAACCCTGTGTGTGTCTATGTGTGTTTATGATCCTATTCTGTGTGCATCAGTGTCTAGACGTGTGTTACACACTATAATCAGAATGAGAATCACTAAACTAGGAATAATGAGAATTGGCTTTACTACTACATAGCTGTGCTGACGTTTTAAGTGTTGCTCTGAGAGGGGAAAAAAAAAAAAACTAAAGCGCAGTGAGGTCATAAATAACAGGAGTGAGGTGTTCAGACTGTCGGAGCAGCTGAAACTATGTCACCCTGGTAACTGCCAGTAATGCCAATAAAGGCTATTATGGTGGAGGGGTGAGCACAGTCATCCGTAAATGTGTGAATGGGTCTTTCTATGCTCAAGTCTGACTTCCCATCTACCCACGGGTGAGTTCCCCTGGCTATGTGGATGAACGGCAGAGGGGTGGTGATCACGCCTCAAACGCTCCAGGGAATCCACCACAGTCAGGAGGAAACAGGCAGAAAGGATGGGAGCGCTAATAAGCTGATATTTCTCACATTTCACAGCATGATCGCAAAATGAACATGTATATGTATGAACACAGATACACAAACAGACCCACATGCAAACATCAGTCTACTACAATTCTCTATATGTGTGTCTAGTGGCTGGTGCAGTAGTGAGTATGAAATGATATCAATCCTTCATACTCTGAATTATTCACAGACGTGTGTATGTGAGAGAGAGAGAGAGAGAAAGAGAGAGAGAGAGAGTTCTGGGGGGAAAAATATGGAATATGATATGCATTTCTGTCTGCACTAAGCCAGACAAACGCACATCCATGAGCACAAATGCAGCCTCACACACACAAACACAAACAAACACACACACACACACAAAGCCAGACAGAGAAATCAGAGAAAATTTATAATGAACCTATAGCCAGGGAGTCTTCAGGCCCCAGAAGTTTCTCTCTCTCCTAAAGTGATGATCCAAACCTGATTAAAAACACTAAACCTGATTAAATTAAAAGGTGCTCTACAAATGTAGTAATCCCAGATTTAGTCATTTTACAAATGTCTGACTCATGTTTCCCATGTAAGTATGATTAAAAAGGAAAAAAGGTTGCACATTTTCTAGCATCTACACTGATCTGCGCTGATTTCTGCAGAGATTCGTCATTTAAAGCATCCATGAATGATGCTTTATTTGCATAGTGAGCCTTGCCAAACGTGTCTCAGTGTGAGCCAGCTCTCCGAGGAGGAAACACCAGCTTTTGAATTTGAATCAGTGGATGTTTGAAAATCAGCAGACAGCCACTATCTCAACAGAGACAGACAAGAGGAGAGGGATGAAGAAGCCGACCCAAACCCGCTGCGGAAATTTATGACCAACAATCAACGCACATAAATGTGTGTACACACTGAAACACAAGCACAAAAACACAGAGTGCTACATGAAAGAGGAAAAGAAGAGGAGCGGAGAGGAGACAGCGGATGGATCATGGGGAGAGAGAATAAAAAATTGAAGAATGAGCCGGAAAAGGGTTGAGAGAATATTTTCCCACGATTCAATAGGGGATGTGATGGCGTGAGTAACACTTGGCCGAGATGTCTCTTTCTTGCTCCCACTCTGAGCTGCACACACACACACCCACACTCCTAATAACTTCCAGCTTAGGAAGCTGTTACTAGGCATGAGCAAGATCTTGGACAGGCAAAGCTTTTTAGCCACAGTCAGCTACCAGACTTAGCATCTTGTTCTTGGACAAGTGTTTCTTACATTTCTAGGCGTTTCTGGACTTAATTAACTAAAAGGCCAGTGTATTGATCGGCCTGCAGTGTGAGTGGATGTGTGTAAGTGGATCATGAAAGCAGACACTTAGCTTGTTCATATGAAAGTGCCAGGTGTGAACTCGACTAAGTATGTGTCTTCCTGTCTTGCAAAACTGACACTGCAAATCAAGATAATGTGTCAAAGTAATGACTGAGATTAAGCTGCAACAGTCTGGTTTGTGTTAGAGCTAGAATAGTGTCAAAGTGCTTTTTTAAAAACCAACAGCCAAAGAGTGAACAGAAACAAGAATGCTCCTGCAACGTAGGTACAAAAAAAAATATATCCATCAACATTTATTGACCTTTAAGTCTGTTTTTTTACACATTACAACAAACTGAAGGCTTTTATTTTCAAATAACGACATAAGGAATCTTACTTTGACGCCGTGTCCCACATCATCCAGCAGTGTGTAATCGATGGGCTTTCGAATGTAGCGCACCGGCCGCTCCATGTTGCCCGGTGCGATGATCTTGTGGGTGCGAGAGGTGTTTTTGTTTGTGGTCAGGATGCCGATCTCCCGACGCGCCACCTTCTCTTTATGAATGTCCACTGTCTGCAGGATAGAGAAATGAAGGGGGGCAGTGAGTGGTCGGATCAAACACACATTCAGGTTTAACTTTGCATACAGTGAAATCTCCAAATGCATTCACCTCAACTCAAGTTGCCTTAATTTAAGAGGTTATTATTAGAGATAGGCATGATTTCTAATTCTAATAGTTTTGTTATCATATTTGATTAAAAGACCTCACCGTTGCCTGTTACAGTAATTTGCTTTTAATGTAAACTCAACACTTCCTCCATCTGTTTCACATTAAAAGCCTCCCATGAGCTCAGGGGCCATGATCACCTCCTTCCCTTTTCTGGGGTGATTTTATTATGAGTTATTTTTTAGAATTTGTAGAACCCATCTTTAAGCGTTCAAATGGCAGCAGCAGTAACAACATGACCATGTCTTCAATAACAACACCTTTTTTTTTTTATTAAACATATTTACTATAACTTGAGATCCAATGATGATTTGAGTGCCAGCATTTATTCAATATTTAACACCTACTACGATTACAGTAATGCATTTCACAACTCAGCCCTTTCAGCCAATATTGTGTGATATTAAAATTAACATGTGGTTCTATGAAAAAGAAAATCATTTCTGAATTTCATCCAGTTCACTCCTCTGTGGTTTTTAAATCCCAAGCCCTCCCACTGCTTGGACACACACTCTGGGTCCATCCGTCTGAATTTCTACTGACCCACTATTCTGCTCCATTGGCCTACACCCTGGGGGCCTTTTGAGAACGCTCTCCTTTAACCCCTCACTCCAGGACCAATTGAAAATACCAATGACCTCCATCTCTTCTGCGATTACAGTCATCATCGCTCACAGCACCTTCTCACAGCAGGCGCCTGCAGGGACCGGCCTTCAATTTATGAATGATAGATGAAACTGGAAGAAGTGATGGATGCGGGGGGTGAGGGAAGAGTACTGAATGAAGAGTATTGAAGAATGAGGGAGGGTGGAGGACTTCATCTGTGGAATGAGGTCACACTTGGGAAGAGAGCATTGGTGAGTGTAAGTGTATGTATATACACTTAATATATACTTAAATAAACCTATGTTGCTAATGCTAAATGTACTGTAGCTTATTAGATGGTAAAAGACAGTTTTTGTGTGTGTGACTTATATTGGTAAATCATTTTCTTATGTGTGTGTGAGACCCACACAGCAACAAGGTCACACATCAATCATCATTCAATGGACCTGACAGTTCCACTGCTGCAGCCGCCTCTGTCTGGCTGCTGGAGATGAAAAATACAACTGAGAGATTGAAAGTCTGATAGGTGTTGTGAAGTTGACCTGCAACTGCCACTCCCTCCTGCTGCGCACAACTCTCTCTGTGTCTGTTCATGTGACCACCAGTACACACACACATATATATATATATATATATATATATATATTTAAATAGACAACATGCTAGGCTCTTTTTTTAGGAAAGGAAACTGAAGCGACACACCCAGCCTCAGCTGGGAAGTAAGAAAAAGACCCGCCTATTTCCTGCCAGTGATAGGCGAGTAGAGGTGGAGTGCAGTTTAGAGAAAGTGAGAACAAACAAACTCAGAAGGGCGGAGAGGCAGAGACAGAGAGATGAGATAAAACATAAGTAAAACTAGAAGCTTCTGATTGGCTGTTATGATCAAATAGAAAGAAGAAAGGAAGGTGGTGATGAGGTAGATGCTCAGAAAATGAACTTTAACGTCTCCAGATTTAGGCATTCATTATTTAAAAAGGAACACACACTGTACAGCAAACAACAGATGCTGTGACCACCTTGTGTTTACACTGCATTACCATTTAACAGAAAATAAATCATGACAATGTGGAAACATTAAATCATGGTACACATCCGCAGGTGATGAGCGGACCCTCTCAGCTTCATTTCAGTGTTTCCACTACATGCAGATTGCTGAAAAAGTGAGCTAATCTTTATGAAACATCTAGACTGTTACCTAATCGGTGACGACAGACCTCTGCCTGCCCTTCCTGCATTCTCTCAATCTCATTTTCTTTTGTAATCTCTTTACACTAATAAACATCTGGCTGACTGCTCAACCTCTGCAGTGACAGCTGGAGTTTTCACTGTTGGATCTATACAGTAGGTTCAACCTAGTAAATCTGTGGTTCAGCTAATTCTCTGCAGCTCAGGGGAACAAGCTGTAGATGTCTGCTGTTGCTGAAGTGTTATTGGCAGCAGGAAAATATAATGTAGTCTGAAGTGAGATTACAAGGCATGTCAGCAGATGTGTGATTTCATACATCAATGATCTAATGTATGGCTTGGTAACAAGTCTACAAATCAGACATATATACTGTGGACGCTAATATTCTGGGGTTTTGGATGAAACCTCACAACTGTGTCATTATCCTTTTTTCATTTTACACTCACATATAATTCAAGGTGGTTTCTGCACTTGAGAGGATTTGACCAATTGAAATTGAGCTGCAAGAGGCACAAGTGGGTCACTGAGTTGATGAATGACAATTTTTGGAGAAAAAGGGAAGAGATGAATCAGAAAGCAAACTGGCAGACAGGGCTCAAAGAAACGGAAAAGAGGGGTAAAGAGACTCATGGGAAGGTCTGTCGTTTCTTTCCATGGCAATAGGATCAAAAATAAGCAGTACTACTTTGTTTACTGTTGCACTGGCTTGGTTTCAGATACTATAACTGAATGCACATACAACCATTCAATTGAGCTGATGCACACAAAGAGGAGAAACACACTGCCACAGCTCTTTGATTGAATGCGCTGTTTTGCATTTAGGTAGTAGCTTCTCTTGGATAATTTTGTGACAGCATACTCTGCTATGCGCTTGCAAATCCTACAGAGCTGGGACTTGGATTTGGCAGCAATGTTTGGCTACCGTCCTCTTCCTAATCCCATTTAACTCTTTCAAGTCAAGACAATTTCCACAACCCAAACCAGAAAAATACTTGGCACCATCGATCAAGTTATAATTTAATTTATTGGACACATCACTGCAAGGATAATGAATCTGCGCCGTGGAGAGGTGGATGAGATGCACGTAGAAGTAAATTCACTTTTCTCTAGATTCAAGCAATTTGAGGCGCTTCCAACCAGTTCGCACTCTGCCTGAGATATTGAGTTTGACACATCAACAAGGATTTCCATATGATGGTGCCTTTTCATATTTTTATTCTAACATTCATGTCAATTGGATGGCCCTTCATAAGGTTTACATGAAATCAACTTGGCTGACTCTACAGGGCTGTTAAGTTTGCAATATTACGCCATGTTCGTTTATTGTAGGGCTGAACAATTAATCAAAAAATTATTAAAATCGCAATATGGCCAAGTGCAATATCCAAATTACAGGAGCTGCAATTTTTTTGGTAAAGGTAAAATGTGTCACAACATCCCATAAATGAAGCACTGTGCTGTTACAGAGATGCCCTGGTCCATAAATCGTATTTTCCATGCGTAAGGGAACCTGCTTGTTTGATACAAGCCCCAACAAAAATCACATCATCACCATTTTTATATGTTTTTCATGAAAATGAAATGCAAAACAGCACAAGTATACCTTGATGGAATTTTTCACATGCAAAGGAAGAAAAAGCACTTAATTAATAACTTTTACAATGGTTTAAATTCAATTTTCCTGTTCTAAGGCATTTTACTGCTATGAAAAGTCAAAATGGCTGCTATGAACAAGTTCTATTTTGAACAGAGTGGAGCTGATGTCAGTCTCTTCCTTTATACTTTCAATCCCACCTACAGTTAAGTGACCACACTGACTCAGCAGTTTCTGCACCAGTTTACTGTCCAGTGCTCACAACAATGTTTAAGGCCCTACAGTGCTATTCCATCTGAAGAGGAGATATTAAAGAGGGGTACATAAACCACCACTGACCATCTCTAAAGGATCAATAAAAGACTCTCATTGTTTATCGTTACACTGCAACTAACTCCGCTCCATCCAGCAGCCTGTGGAGTGAAGTGGGAGCTGGAAATGCTAACCAGGCGAGAGTGCTGGCGTCAGGATTTCACTTCATCCCTGACAGGCTTAATGAAGCACACAGGGAGAGGACGGGGACATTGGCTGACACTGGCTGACAGGCAGGATGGCCGCATGAAGCGCACAGAGAGGGGAAGCGTTTGATAGAGAGAGGACTGCTGATGAAGCAGGAGGGACTGAAGAGGGGCTGTGGAGGTTTGGCAGCTCCAGCATGATCCATGCCCCCTGCCATATCTGTCAGTCTGTATCATGTGTGAATGTGTTATTGTGCAATTTGATGTTAAAACATAGAATAATACCAGCCGGTTATTTGTTTTGTAATAAGTTTCTTCTACAGGAGACAATCTATCACAGCCATACGTTGATCCACCAATTTTCTTATATATATATATATATATATATATTATATATATATATATATATATACTGTATATACATATACATATCAAAGCTCAAAGATTCTCACGTATTTAAATAACAACCAAAAACATTGATGAAGGGTGAAATTACTTGTATTATAATGGCTTCCACAATACCTTCGGGTTCATGTACATTACCATAGCACTCATTCCAACAACAGTCACATCACTCTATTGCTCTTCTTAGTTTTAATATAAATACTAATTTCATGCACTAATTAATTCAAATGGCTTTCATTTTTTTTTTCTTTTTTTTTTTTTTTTTAAATCACTGTTAAGCTAACATTAGTGACACTAAACACTTCCTGCAGATGTTTCATATTAAAAGGGAGCCAGTGAGCCTTGTGAGTGACTGAAAGGGTTCTAATCAAGCTAAATAATTTATGAATGAAAACAGTATTTCTATAAGAGAGGAGAAACAAGCAGAGAGTATGACACAACTCTGCTGTTATACTGATGGGATTGGAGCTGTGAAAATGTATATCATGCTGGATTTATCAAGACTACAGGTAAACAACAAGGTTTTCATCATAATGTTTTGAGTTTGCATTAAAAGCTCATTAACAGGAGCAGGATCAGAGAGGATATGTCTTATATGAGAAAATATACTTATAAAACAGGGGGAATTAGACATAAAGGATTGTACCTAATATAATTTTGTTTTGAATAAAGGCCTGGTTAGTACTGCAGTTGAGCTAAATAAATTCCACTGCTGTTATTTGAGAATTAGAATAATTTGCTGATGCAACAAATTGTTTGGTTATTTTAAGATAAATAAAGTAAAGAAAGTGAATGATTTATATATTTTATAAACTGCTTTTGCATTTTTATAAATGAAGAATGTGTTTATTTTGGTGTACGTGTGTACCTGGGAGATGTGGTTGATTGAGGACTCCATGCGTCGTAGTTGCGAGGCCTGGATGTCCAGCAGCTGCAGCACATTGTTAGCTAAGGCATTGATCTGGTAAGCCACACTGGCCAGAGACTGGGTGGTGTAGGCCTTGGTCTCCTCCAGGGCCTTCTTCTTGTCTTGAGCCTGGCAGAGAGAGGTAAGAGGGACAGAGAGGAAAATAAATCAGAAATCAAAAAAAAAAAAAAAAAAAAAAAAGAGTGGAAGGATGTGTGGGTGGAAGAAATGAAGAAGTTGGCAGAGGGAAGTAAGGTATAAGGTCCAAAAAAGTCAAGAGGAAATGCTGCACTCTTCTCTCCCATTGTTACTCTCCTATCAGTTGAGTGAGTGAGAGTGAGAGGGCAGTTTTTCTACAGGGAACAATGTTTGGCAGGACCATTCATTCTCGACTGTTAAAGTGCAGTGCACTGTTAAAATCTGAAGGGAAGTGAACGAGAGTTGATATGATTCTCTGAGGGAACGACTATTGTAGAATGCAAAGCAGCCTGGAATCGGACAACAATAACTTCCGAATACCTCAGATGAACAACATGGGACAGGTGCATGGTGGGAATAGTGCCCAGTGAGCAGGAATGCCAAGACATTTCCTACGATCCCAAATCTCTACCCAGCTGGACACTTTTAAATAGCAACAGGAGTGAATGGACGTATTTTTAGTTTGGAAGCAAAACAGGGATAAAAGAAGGCCACACAGAGAACCACTCGTTTTCAGGGAGTAGGACTACAACTGACAGCCATGTCTAGTAGAAATTGTTGTATTGTTTTTTATTTCCATAAATCAATTCCTCATTAAGTGTGTAAAAAGTTTGTTTTACCAAAAGGCAAAACAACCCAAAGTTGTTTGGTTTTCCCACTAATGAAATCACAACTGTTCAGTAAAGTGAATGATGACATCTTGAAGCTACTTCATATTTATAGTGTGGATTGATCAACATTTTTATGAATGAAAAATATAATAATTTATTTCAAAAAGAATTAACTGCAAACCGCTTCCAGTCTCTATGCTAAGCTAAGCTAAGCTAATCATCTCCTGCAGCTAGCTTCATTCTTCACAGATAGACAAGAGACTGGTATCAATCTTTTCATTTAACTCTCTGCAAGAGAGCACATATGCATGTTTTTCAAAAATCTTGAACTATTCTTTCAAAAGGTTCACACCAGCTGAGTTTGATCTGTAGCCACATCTTAAACTGCTCAGTCACTATGATTATTTTGTGCCTGCTGTTAAAGCTCTAATCTAGCATTCCCATAAAAGCAGTTTGAGACAAAAGCTGTGATTTACCTGCTGTTACTATACAAAAATTTGGTAAGTGCATGTGGTAGCAGAAGGCCTGCATCATGACACCACTTTACAACATGGCCACCTGCCACCTGCTACTTTGCAAACAACCTGCAGCAACAATATCTGTTGCAGATGTCTGTAGAGACAGGCCGTTTTTTTTGTAAAACACAGAAGCAGCAGAGGAAATATCACAGGCTTATTCAGCACTAGTCCACAGACTGGAGCCTGTCCTCATACCTGGGCTTGGAAAACGCTGACTGGTGTGTGTTCCCAATGACATTTTCAGACTGCTGAAACACCTTGCACCTTGCGGTCACATTTTCCTACTCTCATGAGTCACTCACGCATCTCAACTACCAATACAGTGCTGAGATGGTTACGCATTCAGTGCAATGCATTCAACAGGGAAGGTGTTATCAGGGGTTTAAAGAGAGGTTAAAACTTCCAATAGAATAAAACTAATTAGAAATAGTCTGAAAATATCTTGCAGAGAAAAACCCACTGGCAATAACGGAGACTACATCTCCCCAATACACATTGTTCATCATGGATCTCTCCCTCTCTCTTACTCACTCACTCTCTGCTTTGAGATATTATGTTTCATATTAAGCTTACAAAAGGCCTTTTGTAAGCACTCCACTTGGAATTCCTTTTTGTTAAGCACCAGAATCAACCTTAACAATACAAAAAATAAAGCAATTTCTGAGTGTCGTATCATAGTTAACACAATGTTTGATGCTGGAATATTCTGAACCTCGTGAGTCATGAAAGAAAAAGTCATGAGTCACAGAGGCAACGTGAGTTGAAGTGGGGGATTTTGGTGGGTTCCACATGGGGGGAAATATTAAGTAGAATCATGAGCTTCCATTCAACAGTCAATTTCTCTTAAACTAGGAAAAATAACTGACACTGAGTATCAGTGTGAGTCAAACATATTACCTGGTGCTTTGTGGTTTAAATATGCAACTGCATACTGGAATAACATGAAAAAAAGTGTTAATTTTAAGATCTCGATTTTTTTTATGAACCTAAATGTTAAGATCCATTTACACACCAATAGAAGCTAAGGCCCATCTGTGTCCTAAAAAACAGCATGATTTCATTCTTCTTCTTTACTTCAAAGAGTTGCTATTTTAGTATCCAAAGGTCTGAAGAAAGCTACTAACAAAGCTGAGTTCTGCTTTCATGACACCAGAAATGTTGCAGGTGACACTCTGTCAGTTTTTCAAATGGCCCATTTTAAATATCTAAGAATAAAACTCTGGCATCATAGTGTGGATTTACATATCAGGATGTGCATTGTCAGTTGAGTGCATAGCTGCATTTGTTATTCCCCACAGGATTATGCAGATCTATCCTACATAAAGACGACCAGGTATTGTTTTACTATGACAACAGTATGTGACAACTTGGAGCAAAAAGCTCAATTTAGGACTTTATTCAGAATACAGAAATTTATCACACGTATCCCACTGCACATAATCTGAGCATAAACTATAATGGCATGCAAAGCCTCCTAACTCTACATTCACTGTTGTGTCAGTCAAGTGTGTTTATATTCATGCAGGATTCTAGTTAATGTTTTTAATGTCCCTGAAGAAATCATTATACAGGAGAAGGCACCAACAAGCATGTTCATATTCTCGACATGACTATCCTGCCGTAGTAAATAAACACAATATTCTAAATATTGCAGTAGAAAGTGACACAACAATGTACAGGCTCTGAAAATCAGCAGTAAAGGAGATGAAAATCATCCTGCATCCACATCACATAAATGAATTAACAAAGAGCCAGAGCATTTGTTAATAACACAGGATGCTGTCAATTGAAACACTTAATTTTACCTGAGATGAGTGTGTGCTTATAATTAGATGTTTAAAGCAGACAATGACTTAATCGACAGATAAATTCTCTTGGTCCATTGTGCATGAAAGTATTCATCACTGTCTCCCTCTCATTCAACTACACATTAAATAAATACAAAATTAATGAGAGCAATAAATCTTATCTGGATGATGCAAAACTGATCACAGTGTATTAGCCACATCATGTGACTCGTAGATTTCGTAACATCTTAGGTTACAGAGAGAGATAATATGATGCAAACATGCATTACATTGTTCACAACTGTTCAATGCACAACTGTTATCTCCTCTTTGCTTATTTCCAACCTTGCTTCATACAGAGTGACACAACAAAATTTCCCATAGGGTGTCAAGAGATCTTTTCTTAATCAACTGGTATGTGAAAGATCCATCAGTCACACATTAAAACGTGTGACTGCAACACTTCACATATGTGTTTAGCTGCTAATTATGAATTCCACTGCATCAAAGTTTGAAGCAAATTGCTGATTTGTGAGCATCAAACGGCAAAAAGATTTTTAAAATTTGGATTTCAGTGCAGGAAGCGTCATTCCTATCCGCGCTAAATTCTATCCACAAGTTTATAAAGGAGACCACATAATCCTCTACTAGTGGCACAGCAGGGTCAAGCTATCAACCTGGTGTTCCTGACATCATTCAGTGTCCTCACAATAATTCAAATGACTGAAATTTAAAACATCCCCAAGTGAAGGTGAATAAATCAATAAATCAGCCACCTGGTCTCCAGACTGAAGCAATGCAGATTAAACTCTAACCCGCTGTTGCTAATTGCAGATAAATTTACCTCCACCGAGCAAAGCATTTTCGCTCTAACTGCCCACCTCAAATTAATTGGCCGCTAAGGGGGATGTACAGTGGCGTCCTACAGTTTAAGACCACTGTCCCATTCCATAACCATTTTAAATAAATTTTGATAATACCACAACCTTTGAGTAAAACATCAAAACTCTCAGGCAGCTTTCTGCATATTGATATTTGGATGCACATACTGCAAAACAGAGCTGTGTATTCTTGTCAGTTTCTAGTAAGTGCATTCAAGCAGTGTAACCTACATTGCTTTTCTTATGACAACCATGGCAAAGTGATCTGACGTGTTATTACGGTATAATGGTGGGTTTTCTCGGCACCACAGTCAAAAGATTACCATGCTGGAACACAGTGGGGTTTCTGGTTTGTGCCCGTCTGTCAGCAGACACTGCTGTTCACACCAGACCATTCAGCCTACTGATGGTCTACAGTGTCAACTCACACCCATGTTTACTGAACACACTCTCACCATGGCAGTTGATGTGGTTTACTCTAAGTAACTCTTCAGGCTTGAAATCCCCAACCATTTTTGAAAAATATTTTATCCACCTCAGGTCATGAACCCTATTTTTCTGAAAATTATATAATCAAGTCGCTGGATCACCTTTAACAGTAATTTGAAGGTGGATAAATGACACTGGTAACAATGAGGCTTCACTTCAAAAAAGTTAATTTCAAAAACACAAATTAAATGACCATAAAAGTAAAACCTGAGGTCCTGGTGCCCCATCGCTTTTCAGAACTGATTCATCCTATTCCTGACACTGATTTAACAATCAGTCCAGATATGCAAAAGCAAGCAGGCACACCTATCATTAACCTGCACCATACATTTGATTACAAGCAAATGATCCATCATGGAGGTGCTCTGGAGCCACGTTTTCAGAACTGTAGTAGACACATGATCAGTGCATCATGAGTGGTTGGACTACACACCTAGGATTTTATTTATATTTTTCTTTAAGGTCTTGGCCTACATAATGATGTCTACTGAGAAACAACCTACAACATATGATGCTTGGAGCATGTGTTAAAGGCTAATGGGAAAGAATATCCAATGGAAATCTTAGTTAGTAGGGTGTCTTTGCTATATATGGCACAGTTACACCGAGTTTACAGTGACTAAGCGTTTAATGGTGTTTTTATTTCTTTTTCTGATATTGGAGGATCCATAAATACTTATTGTTTTACTAGTTTTTAATTTTACACGAGGAAAATGTCTTTTTATAGATTCCATTCGCAAATTTTTCCAATAAAACACTATATGTGGCCTAAACGTGTGACGCCTATTTGGTTTAAGTCAAGTAAAAATGGACAAATGATGTAAAATACATATATATATATATAAATGGTGGCCGATATTATGTCCACTCACAGGTACCTATCAGAGAATGCAGTCAATGACAAACCACTTGGTCACAACAACGACACACCCTCTAAAAGCCCCCAGCAGCTAAGAGCTCAGCCGTTAACTGTGAGCACGGCTCCGGTACTCGGGGCCGACCAGCCTAAACTAGAAAATAACGAAATACAACCATGCCTGACACATTCACCGAGCTGCGGTTGATACGCCGGGAGAAAAAGGCCACTCCGAGTAGCTAGCGGTTTGTGGATCCCTTTCGTTGCGACCAGCATTTCCTGTCCCTGTGGTTTCACTCACTTCTACTAACGTTACAACGCCGCAGACACGACGGAGATTACAGATAAACTCACCAAAGCTAACGGCCGTTAGGCATCTCTTACCTGAACATAATTGTTTTCACAGTATTCCGCAACCCGGGACAGGTTCTGGTAGCTTTCCACGAGCGCTCTTTTACCGGCAGGGATTTCCTCCTCTAATAGCATTTGTAGCTCTGCCATCTTACATCCCTTTGCATTTCTCTCCTCTCTGTCCTTTTTCAGTGAGGCGCGGCGGTGATGCTGTGGTGTGCTGCTGAGAAAGGGGCTCCCCCGCCTGGCATTGTGGGGCTGCTGGCCTCCGATTCACAACGGCCCGTGACAAATCGCAGCTACGTAATAAACGAAGAGCTCTGATTGGCTGAAACGCCGACAGAGAGGAGCAGTAGACCAATGAGATTTCATTGCGATGATGTATATATTAATGGTGATATAAGTAGGCCTATATAATATAATGGTCCTAGTTCTCAAGTATAGTAGCTAATACGACATAATTATTGTATATAATAATATGAGTATATAATATATTAAGATAATAATACTTTTTTCTTCTTCTCAACATCATCATTATTATAGTTATTATTATTATTGACTATATTTGCATTTCTACCCCAAAATCATAGATAATATTACATTAGTGTGTTATTGTAGTAATATCCGTTCCTATTTATATCTTATTTAAGCATATTATGTGAAATATTTTGTACTCCTTTTTAATCCTTTTCCATTAAAATACACAAAAATGCACAAATAAAATATAAAACATGTAACATTTTGAAATAAAATATGTCAGTCGAAAAATAATATCTATAAAGGTGAGACTAAATTTTACATGATCTTAACACTCAGCACATAACAGAACAGAATAGTAACCTAAACCTGATACAATTATAGATATTCCACTGTATTTGTGATCTTTTATTGAAACGATTTCATAGTTTAATGACTCATCAGAATCATAGTTGTACTTAGTCTAAGTGCCTAGACTAAATCTTAATAATAGGCCAATTTTATCACAGATGTAGCTGCCCAGATACATTAAAGAACAAACAAACAAACAAATAAACAAACAAAAACTAGCGTATAAAAATGATGGAAATCATTTCATGTTTACAAGGATGCATTGAATATTTGATGCTATATGAAATAACAAAAACCATAAAGAGAGACATACATTAGTCCAAATACCGTTTTGATATGTCTCAACATTTTTAAAAGAATTTGTATAAAGCCTGCACTTCACTTCAGTGTTATTTTGATATATACCTAATGACCTAAAGACACTACATTTCCCATACATCACCGCTGCTTAAATCCCCGCTGAGAGGGGTTTCTGGGACTTGGAGGAGTAAAGCCTTCATTGTCAAGCCACCACTCTCCACGTTTTGACGACAAAAACTACATTTCCCAGTTATATTCAGTGCTCAGACGTTGGCTGTTTGGCTCATCCTTGGCTGGAGTCAAGATTGGCTTTCTGCTGCATATTGCAGACAGACACCGGGCTAATGAAGTAATTATTGCACCGGCGAATATGAACTTTATGGTGAGTCTCTAATAATTCAACCATAGAGGAGGCACTTCTGATAAACAGTGTAGTGTGTTACCGCTGAACCGACGCGAGCTGATTATTTAATATCACCTAGATTAAACAGTCTGCCTCCATAGATAAGACAAGTGGCAACTAGCTGCAGTGATGACCAAATTATGTTGTAATGTCCCTTACTGAACACTTTCTGAAATGCATTTGATTTTTCCATTAATTGCCTCAAATCCACGTTGAAGATGTGAGGACTCCTTCATGTCATCCTTACTGGGGCTCAGCATGGCGCAGGAGGACAAACACAGCCTCGAGGCGAAATTCGCCGCTGCAGTTAAAGTGATGCGGAGTTTGCCTGAAGAAGGTGATAACTTTCTCTTCTACTTTGTCCTAGACTATGAATGAAAGAGGTTGGACTTAAGTCTTAGGTTATGTGCTGCACAGTGTGAAGTCTGTGCTTGTTGTTGTTGGTGTGTAAACACTCTAGGTGATTGACCTACATGCAGAGCTGTCACTACTAGCTGACCCTCCATTGATAAAGCTGCTGTGAGGATAAGAGCTGATTAAGTGAATCAGTCATTTCTCCGGTCTAATAACAACTTCTGGAGCTCACGTGTGTCTCAGTGTAACAATTTTATTGCAATTCTATTGCATTCTGGAGCTGCCCTCCACATGTGTGTTTTGTAGAAAATAAAACCAACTGTGATGTAACACAAGAGTAAAACCCTTTCTAATCAGCTTTCTCCTTTTCACAGGTCCTTTCCAGCCGTCTGATGACATGATGCTGATGTTCTATAGTTACTATAAGCAGGCCACCTTGGGGCCCTGCAACATCCCCAGACCGAGCGGCTTCTGGGACACTCGTGGAAAAGCCAAATGGTAAGTGTTTATTGTGTGTTGTCTTCATACATATGTAATTGTTGTATTACACAACTAAATGTTAGTTATGGTTAATGGCAGCGTAGGAGACAGACAGAAAAAATATCCATGCTATCCATACAACAGGTCAAAGGCAGAATCACTTAATGCCTCCAAATCCACAATTTATGTTAATAACAACCAAATATTACTGCACAGCACAGCTGGTATATCCAATGGGTAATCCTGCAGAATAGATGAAGTAGGGTGAGATTTCTGCATCACTTACTTCCTCTCTAACTGCATATTTTCAGTTATTCAATGATCGCTTTCTTGTCAGTGTCCAAGTGTTGAACTATGACTTTGTGTTGCCAGGGATGCGTGGAGCTCTTTAGGAAATATGACAAAGGAGGAAGCCATGAAGAATTATGTTGAGGACATCCAGCTGGTAAGTCCTTTCAGGGAAAACTAAGGCCGAATAGAAGGAGCATGAATAATAATCAACACACAGGCATCTCTCTTCACAGTAACGTGTCCATTACTTGTGACCAAATACCTGCAAAAACAATCACATTCCCATCTGCCCCGGCTGCACTGTGCTTTAGCTCTAATGAGAAAATGTTAGCATGCTAAATGCTAAACTAAGACATCATACCTGCTAAATATCAACATAAACAGCAGCAGCTGCTAGCATGACTTCGGACTTGCAGTCTTATTGATAAAAACTAATTGATTTTTTTGTATATGTTTGACCAGAGACTGGTTCTGCAAATATCATTATTCATTTTTCACTGCTGATAACATTCACTTCCCCCAGTTACCATCTCTTTAACTGGTCCAACCAAAACCCACACAGCCTTTGCAATATATAATCACATCTAATTAACTTGATTCCCTGTGATTTGTTGACAGTCTTGACACATCTATTTATACAAAAGCAAGTGCAAAGTGCATGTGCCATAATCTCCTAATCGCTTTCGACATAAACTTGATTATTTGCTGTCAGATTTTGGAGACCATCCCGATCACAGATGAGGTGACCGACCTGGTGCAGAAGCTTGGCAACTTCTACACTGAAGTCGACGGAGAAGAAGAGGAAGCTGAAGAAAGTGAAGTGGAGAGGAGGCCCTTCAGCAGGCCTTTTGCAAAACATGCAGGTAATGTACACGATCAGAGATGCCAATAATAACTCCGCACTTGGAGGCATATCAAAGGGAAAAAAAAAAGAGTACACTCCAAGGAGGCCACTGCTGCTCATGTGGGGTGTCGTACTGCTGCTGATGTCTCTTTCTCAGTCACAGAGATTTATTTTTCTGAGCCTAAGCCTGTCTTACATGTCTTTTCATCACTAGATGAGCTGGTCAAAGCATTGAAGAAGCCAACAATGGAAGGCAAGTCTTGTGGTTTTCACTGTAGCTTTAGAGTTGATAGATAGCTCTTTGTTCCCAGACTGAATACGCTTATTTTAATTTAATTGCGTTGCTTTCATTAGCGTTTCATTTGACTGATCAAGGGCATCATTCTAGGCTGAATTTAGAGTAATGCAAATACACTGCAGGAACTGTGCTGGGTGAACATTTCCTGTGCAATCTGTCATATATGTGCTG
Source organism: Seriola aureovittata (assembly GCF_021018895.1). Taxonomy (NCBI): domain Eukaryota; kingdom Metazoa; phylum Chordata; class Actinopteri; order Carangiformes; family Carangidae; genus Seriola; species Seriola aureovittata. Next base: position 21,400,070 of record NC_079375.1, on the reverse strand, counting down.
TGAGGCTTGTTCAGTGGTTAGTCAGTGTGTCGCTTTGTTGGCTTATGTCATTATTTGCACTTTGTGGTATAGTAGTGTGATAACCTACCTGTGAAACCTGTGAATTTAGAAATAGTCTGTCAAGTGTGTGTGTTTGCTTTATGTAGATGTAGATGGTGCAATATATTCTTTGATAAAGACTTAATCAAGAGTGTTTCCCTCACTGTTCAGGCTATGGGGATCTGTGGGATGATATACAAAACCTTCAAGAAAAAGACAGTGTTCATGGCGTAAGTGTCGGTAGCGAGGAGGAAGAGGGAAGTAAAGACAATAGTGTAATCGAAAGAAAAGAGGAAAGTAGTGATTGGAGGGGAAGTGAGGAAGAGGAGAATGGGGATGAAGAAGATAATACAGAAGATGAAGAGGAGGAGGAAAAAGGTACCATCAGTAGTTGTAGTTAGCTGTGTTTTTGCTGTGGAGTTGTGTGTGTTCTGTGTTGTAGTGGTTATACACATTAAACCGCCATAGGGCACCGAGTTCATATCCCACATTTACCAGCTAGGTCTGTGAGTCCTGGACACACCTACTGTTACCTCGGCTACCACAGAGGCTGTCTTCTGTACTCTTTCAGTATTTTGACAGTATGTCTGTCTGTGGACAGATTTTTGTCAATAGTGTCACAACCGGTGCAAGACGCAGTCACAACATGTTACAGGTGTGTAGTTGAGTTCAAGATGAAGGCAGAGTCCGAAGATGGGTGTGGTCCGAGCCATGAGTGCTGAGTAATCCTTTAATAGTACACTAATGGGTACTGGGTCAGATCCTCCACATGTTGACAGGCGTCGCGCCAGGTTTGATCTCATTGTAAGATGGTCTGTTCTTAAAGTAAACAAAGGAAAATACCAATGCATTGCCGTGTGTATACTTTCTATCCTTCTGTGTCATAGTGCTCCACTGTTGTCCAAACCCACATCACTGATGTGCACCATTGTACTGGATGACACGTCTCTTCATCACCATGAACATGGGCACTACCGTCAACACTTCTGCTGTAAATACTCACCAGTGCACCAAATGTGTATCAATCCGCAGCTAAAAATAGTCCCTAACTAGAGACTATCTTGCAATGGGATCACACCAGCCGCAGAGCCTGTCAGCATGACACTCAGTAGACATGGGTCTGACCGGACCCATCTTCGAACTTGGCCTTCATTTTGATTTCAACTACTTGCCTGTAAAGTACTCAAACTAGCCTCTGTGGTAGTTCCTGCCACAGTAGGTGTCTCCAGGACCACATTCGGCCATGATGACCCACAAGGTGAAAGCAACACCAGCCAGGCAGGTAACAGATACACAATTTATTCCTGTGTCAGTAACACTTGTTAAAGATCACAGTGCCCAATTGTTTTTGGAAGTTACTTATATACAGTATTTGAGAACTGTTTGTTACCTAAAATACACTCGAAAGAAAGATTTGTTTTTCTGTGGCACAGGTGAATTATTTACTATATGTACACACTCTCATTTCTGTGCATTACTGCATTATGCACTATTTTCTCTCTTAATTTCCTCATTTTTTTTGCATGTTTATTTTTAGGTTAAAAGGAAAGGAGAGCAACTGCTTGTGTATTTGTATTGTGTCCTTTAGTTGCTTATAAACTCCAACAGTATATTACAAGTTACTAAAGACCGATCAGCACACAGTTGCTTTTTGTCTTTATGAATAACATTTTCACTGTTTTCTGACACCCCTGAGTTCATTTGAAGGATTCAAGACGTGTATAGTTTCCATTGAAAGTCACTGAGTGTGATATGGTTTCTTTCTGAATATATTCATATAAATGAGAACAGTATTTCAATGAGATAAAGAAAAAAGTCATTTGCTCTAACTACGTGCAGGGTGAGATATGGATACACAAAGAGAACTGCCCTCTTTTGTAATCCTTTGTCATACTCTCTCGTGTTTTCTCGCCTCGGCTCAGTCTGGAGTCCTGATCCAAGGCTGCTGATGGTGGAGGACAAGAGGTGGAGGTCTGACACCAGAGGGTCCAGCAGCAGCATGGAGCCCAGCATGTCCTCCTTCACCAACGGGACACACAGCTCCCTCAACAGTGAGGTGGAGGAGGAGGAACTGGCCTGTTCCATAGCGCCCAGTGTACAGTATAACCCGTACATGCACTTCAATGGACACCTGAGCGGTAAGATTATAAATCAATGCAAAAAGAGTGTGTTTGATGATGATTATTCTGTAAAATCATAAGTATGCAGGAATAATGTGATAAGTTGTGCCTGTAGAAAATGTAGAATGTCGCAGCATCAAATATAAGAACATATAATAGAAAAGATTGAGAAAAGGAATGTAAAATGAGCTGTAAACCAAAAAAGCCTTTACCCTTAGGGTAAAGCATATAGCTGTTACTTACAAAGCATCACTCTCTGTTGCGCACCTAAATAGTGATAAATAAATGTTTGAGTGCTGTGTTTTGCACCGATCAGATCACATTGATGCTGTTCCAGAGAAGAACCACCGATCCACAGACTCAGATAATGAGGAATTCTGTGACTCAATGGAGCATCTCGCCATGGAAGAGGTGTGGTGTCCCTTAAACAACATGCTAGAAATAAAGTCATGAAGAGTTATAAAGTCAGACATCAATTTAACGTGGTCTGTCCTTTCTATTCAGTTTGTGGTTGACTATCGTTTTTCTCCTACAAGCGGGTGTCTACATCGAAGGTTCAGCCACCTGGATCAGGAGCTGCCACAGTGAAGCAAAATGATCTTTGGTTTGAGAGCAACACTACCCCGAATGGAGGAGAGGATCAAGTACTAACAAGAGATCCCTTCTTTAAAGACGGGATTAGTACGAGCCAACACAACAGCTCCTTGTCAAGAAGAGGGAGAGGTGAGACTACTCCGACTCTGTATCCCTACTTTACCTTCCTCCAGAGATGTGTGCTTTGTTCACTCTCCTAAGCCTTTGCGGCGCCAGATAAGTTGCATGTTGTAGCATTAATCTGTCACAATCTGACTCCAGTTTCAGGTTGTCAGTCGCCAAGGGTTACCTGTAGCTCTCAGTGGTGTGTCAGTGCAGATGCTGCCAGCTGTTGTGTGTCACAGAGCAGACATCCTGTCAGTGCTTCCAGGGGAAACATCAATGAGCAAATAGCTACGGCTCTGCTGAGGCTGCAGCGCGACATGGCCAATGTGCTGCACAGGCTGCACACTCTGGAGATGCTCAACGTACCACAGGTGATACGATAAGACCAGGGGGGTCTGGCCCCCTTATCTAGACTGATGGTGATCGAGACATCACACCAGCTGCTGATTTATTTTCCATGTTTTTGAATGTAAAAGAAAAAAATAATTTCACATTGCTCTTAGTTATTGTTCCTTCAGGCACCTCTGTATTAAAATGTCTCTGTGACTATTTATTAGATATTTATTGATGGATTTCTGTATTTTCAGTCAAGATCATCTTCACCAAGGCAGGAGGACTCCTTACCTGTAGCACGAAAGGTCCTTTTAAAAACAATTCCCAAAAATTCGATTTTTATGCAAATTTCTGACCAATTAGTAGCTAATCAGGAATTAAATGCAAATGCATTAATGCAAGTCCTGTTTTTATAGATCCTGAGACCGTCCTGGTGGCCTTTTGACTTCTCTCCACTCACAGTGGTGTTGACTGCACTTTGGCCTCTGATTGCCCATTGGCTTGTCCAGCTTTACTTACAGAGGAAGAGAAGGTAAACAAAATTCTCTATTATCACTGATTATTTTATCTTTTCTTTATGACCACACCACAGACAATTACAACTCTGTGTCACCTTTTCTCCCCATAGAAAAATCCCCTGAATTGTCTGAGAGCCTTCAGCATCACTCAAAGAACATGAACCTGGGATGAAGTTTTTGTTGCTTTGTGGCTTTTATAAGTTACCAACACAAACAATGTAATTCGACGCCAGTAGAAATGGAAAGTCTGCTTTAAATGAGTGAGTGGTTAGACAGGCGTTCAAAGGGAGACTCTGCAGTATAGTGTAGCATTTTGACTTCATGGACACCGCGTAGGGTTTTAAGTAAGGGAGAATTAATGCATTATAAATGCAGGCACATTTTCATTGTTATAGTTAGCTTAGCATTAGGTGGTCATATTTATGACATGTCTCACAGATCACCACACCAAAAGTCAATCTAAACATAATACCCATATAAGAGAGTCAGCTTTTACTGGAAATAGATTCATAATCATATATTAGCTGTCAACCTTAAGTGATAAGAGTTTTATTTTGTTTGTTGTACGTTCCATTGTTTATTTAATTTTATTTTCATACTTTTTGTCAAATAATGTTTTTTTCCTGATAGTTAAAGACATCAGCCTTTTATATTGATGGTCTGAAATGTAGAAATATTTATGGAGCATTTCCTTTAAGACCAAATAGATATTTAAGGTAAAAAATAAGGTTATTTATGTGTAAAGATGAATGTTTATTTTATAGCTTGAGTGCAATGGCATCAAAGATCAGACTTTTGCAAAACAAACAAAAAAAAAAAATACAAATAAAAAGTTAAATACAAAGTACAGACAATCCATATATCTATATATAATCATCCTTGTTTCTTGTCAACTGTTTGGTGAAAATGAAGAAGAATGGGTTAGAGTGCTTTCAAATATACAGTTGTAAAACATCAGTATATTATGAAGCAAATTTGACATGCAATAAATACATTCTTGGAACAAACACATTTATTGTGATGATTTCTGATGGTCGGTGCTCGTGTAAAGGGACGTTAGGGGGAAAATATAAGTTGTAAGTTGTAAGACGATGTCATATTTATTAGATTTTAAACTACTGTAAGTAAGCAAAGTAATATTGTTGTTATTTCACAATGAACTAAATAAACGGAACCTAAGTCAGTCCAGAAAAGGTAGAACAGATTTCGACAGGGATGCAAAGGTTGTTGCAACTGTAGAGGTCATATCCGGTTTATCTTCAGCTGTCAGAGGACCGCTGAAGTTCGCAGTTGGACTAGCTGTGCCTGCGACAGAAAGTTAAAGTGAAAGAAACACGGGCCTTTAACACTCAGGGGCAGTGGTGTAACTTGCGTAGCTTCTCGAGAGAATTAAAGATGTTTTCCTTGTCGATGACAGTTCAACCACAGGTAAGAAATCAAGAAACTTAAGGCCAAGCTAATGTTAGCATTGTTATTGTTTTGGTTCTACCCCGCTCAGCTCAGCCTGCTAGCAAGCTAAGTTAACCTTAGCTTGTTCTCTTGTGAGCGAGGTTGTTGTCGACCTTTCGTTTCCATTTAACGGTCGGAAACACATTTACCTTCACGTCCTACCTGTAATTTAACAGAGACATTTAGCCTGGTGTGTGGGCCGTTGAGTTGAGAGGAGCTGACATAGTTTAACCGACAGTGCTCAGTTGAGCGTCCAGTGTGTCCTTAGCTGCCGGCTGGGAAACTGCGTCAATGAGAGACATGTTTTACTACTGATACCTTGTATGTTCTAAGAAATAAGCAGTTTAAACAACTGTTCTGTGGAGACATGAGAAATACCTATGTCTGGCTTCTTTTATTTTATTTAATGCAAGATCATGAGCTTCATTTAGATCATGAAGACCCTGTAACAGCAATTAGCGGGTGTACTTTTTCCGTTGGTTTCTGTTAGTCTGTGGTACCTTCATGTCAACTACCTGACAACTAGGGATTTTGATGAAAATTGCGACTTATATGGTGGTTGTCATTATTTAATATTGAAAACGTGTAACTTCACTCACTGTTCGATCACAGGTGACTGTACCTCTCAGCCACCTCATCAACGTCCTCCACTCTCTGAAGAGCTCAGTGGGAAGCAGCAGCAGTGCCAGCAGCATGTCTAGAAAGCACACAGAGCATGCCTCAGACTCAGAACTACAATGCACGGAGGTACGGATCAGTAGGAGAAAATCTGCAGTTGCACATCAAACACAATGCAATGATACACTTGTTTGTTTTCACACTTCCTTACACTGCACCACATGTGTCACAGAGACCTGCAGTGGCCACTTTATTAGGGTTCACCTGCCCAGTATGTTACGATTCAATACAACAACTCTGCCATAAATTTTATGTTTATGAAGTTTATAATGAAATCTGAAATCTATAAATGCAGTTATGTGTTTATTGCTGAGGTCATAGAGATGGTGCTGTAATGAACTACATTGTATTGAGAGGTCTTTATAACACATAGCACTGTTACATTGTTTGTATGAAAAGTTCAATGCTCATAAAGTCTGATTGATTGAGTGATTAATTGAACACCACCGCTTGCTTTGGCCTCAGTGCTGAAACCTATAATTTGATCAACATATCAGTGGCAGTGTCAAACAAACTGAAGATCACAGGGATCATGAAGGTCATTTTTATAGCAGAACAGTAGTATTCCATTAGATTGTACAGGTGGACCTGTAGAGTGGTCACTGACTACAGGTTTGCTAGTAAAACACACATTTCTGTAATGTACTTGTGTGCAGTCCATGTGGAACCTGCGGGAGCTTGGATTATCAGACCTGGGAACACAGCAGCTGGATGAGCTTGTGAACTGTGTGTTACCACGCCTGAGCACACAGGAGGCGCCACTTCCACTGGGCGGTCAGACGGCCTGGAGGACCTCTCACCTTTCTGCACACTCCTTTTTCTACAACAAGCATGGTGAGAATTCGTATTTTGGTTAGAAAAAAAATCCCCCATGCTTTACCTCATTTCAGTTAAACTGGTGCTCACTTTGATCAAGCTTGGGGTAACTGCTGTTTACATCTCACTGGTACTTGTGAATGCTGGATGCCTCTTGGTCACTAAACACAAAAGGTGTTGCAGAGACTAGCCATCTCTCGAAACCCCTAACACCCAGTTATCATTGATAAAGGAATTCAGCAGACCATTCTTTGGATCCTCTAATGCATCTCATCTCTCGTGATCAGTTTAGCTTCTTCGTGACTTAAAGCCAAGGGTCATTGCTACCCCTTTTACCTGAAGTAAACTCAGTTAACTATGTATTCATTACGTATGCATGTGTAATATGCACAGCACTTTTCTTCTCTTCCCAGGGTTCTCTTGTGGTCCCATGCCAATGTCAGGCCAAGTTTTTCCCAGGCAGCAACCATCACCTCTTCAGTCGGTGTACACAGAGTTACAACACTGGCCTGGTAACTATGGATTAGAAGCATTTATAAATGATGTAATAATCTGTCACTGATCCATAGCATTGCATGCAGTTAACTGTCAATGTTATGTATGTTTCCTATTTAACATATACACTGCACATTTACCTGTAACAATATGTACATTTATGAATGCTTATGCTAATCCAGTAAAGTTATATGCTGTGTAAATATGGTTGGTTTTTAAACTACTTTAACATCCTATACTTACTGTTTATTTCAAGTGTTGGTCCAGAGCAGAGGCTTCAAAACTTTAAGGAACAAAACCAGACGACTGCAATCAGGCTTCGACCGCCCAGTGGAATCTGAGGGGTTCACACCATCTTTTATGAAAGTAGGTACTTCAGAGACGTTCACATGCTTAACATGCTCAGGCAGATCCTTAAGCATGTTAGATTTTCTGCACACAAGAAAAGTGGAGGAGGAGTTGGAAACTGGTGCTCTGCCTAGTCTGTGTCAGAAAAAGACAGATAATTTCATGACTGAAATAGATGGTATGTTTTTCTTACTTTGGTTGGCTAATGTTAACAGTTATGCAGCTGTATTGGTTAGTTTTCATGCCTACAAAGCTTTTCCAGTACCTTCTAAAGGTACCTAATAAAGGTGTGTTATAAGTGAAGGAGTACTCTGGCTCTGTGAAAGCGTCTGAGCTATCTTGCCTCATGATACAGGGTTTCCTTTCACGTGACAAGGGGGTTGAAGTAGAAAGTCTAGACAGCCTGTTGAAGAACAAGAACATACCTGATGGACAACAGGATGCTTTCAAAAGGGGCTTCGCTGAAGGTTTCCTGAAAGCTCAAGCCTTGACACAACGCACACAAGGCAAGTGGAACAACTAATCAATTTTAGTGCACAAGTTACCATAATTAAACGGTATTGATGTATTGTTTTCCTGTAATTTTCCCCACTGTTCAGACTCTCTCAGGAGGACTCGTCTCATCCTGCTGGTGCTGCTTCTTGTGGGGCTCTATGGCATCTCCAAAACCCCCTTCCTATCGGGTAAAGGCTCCTTTTCTCCTCTGTTTTTTTAATTAAATGTCATTTGAAATCACTTCCAATATGTTAATAATTTAATATATTAAAATATTAATGTAAATAACAATAGCTCAGCATTTGCCTGCTGTTATTAATTTATGCTTATTTAAAAAACAAATTTAAGCCTTGAAAGAACAGAAAAAAAACATTCTCAGATTTTTTTGCAGACAACAAATTCTAACTTGCAGTATTGAAGCACTAATATTAGATGTAGTAGCTACGCTTACTAACAGGCTGTGTGTGTGTGTGTTCATTAACCATGCCATGCAGTGTGATTTCGAACTTTAATCTAACCATTTTGGACAGTGCGGTTCCGAACCACATCAGGCCTGGATTCGGCAGTAGATCCTGTCCAGATGAAAAACGTGACATTTGAGCACGTCAAAGGAGTAGAAGAAGCTAAGAACGAGCTGCAGGACGTGGTGGAGTTCCTGAAAAACCCACAGAAGTTCACAGCACTGGGAGGAAAACTGCCAAAAGGTAGGACATTCTCTCAGTGTATTTAAAGCTACATGAAAAGCTTTTCTCCACTTGTGTGTGTGTGTGTGTATATATATATATATATATATATATATGTACTATAGTATACTATACTAGGTATAGTATAATACATTTTCAGCTCATGGTGATGGCACAATACTACTCAGGGCTCTGTTTTTGTATCACTCTATTTTTCCTCATCCTTGCCTCTCTGTATTTCAGGTGTTCTCCTGGTCGGTCCTCCTGGGACTGGTAAGACCCTGCTGGCCAGAGCGGTGGCCGGAGAGGCAGATGTGCCGTTCTACTACGCCTCTGGGTCAGAGTTTGATGAGATGTTTGTTGGAGTGGGAGCCAGTCGCATCAGGAACCTTTTCCGTGGGTTTTTTTTTTTTTTTTTTTAATCATCATCTGTCATCTCCCCTTTCCTTTTCCTTTTCCTTCCTTAAAGGCCAGTAGAATGGTTAAAGTTGACTCCTAATATAAGGGCTTCATGATTGAAAAAACAGTAATTATAATTGTATTCAATATCCAATAGTCCATATGTTTATGTTTTCCCAGGGGAAGGTAAAGCCAATGCTCCCTGTGTGATCTTCATTGATGAGCTGGACAGTGTGGGTGGGAAAAGGATCGAGTCTCCCATGCACCCTTACTCCAGACAGACTATCAACCAGCTGCTTGCTGAGATGGACGGGTAATCTCTAAAATGATCAGTTGCATTTTTAAGTTTTAGATTATATGTTATATGTTATATCTTATACGACTACAGATTGTAAAGACCAGTCTTTAATCATAAGTGCATACAGAGCAGTGTTGGCAAACACAAGAATAAATAAAGTGCTGCATTGTGGCACAATGCAGAAGTTTTCTTTGATGGAAAATGTAGCAAAAAACAATAGATCCAAAAAACAGGAAAGTTGCTGCGTTTCAGACAGTGACTTGCCTCATGTGATATTACTTTGTAGGTTTAAACCAAATGAAGGTGTGATCATCATTGGAGCAACAAACTTCCCAGAGGCTTTGGATAAGTACGTTTACCTCTGTGTCTCCTGCAAAATGTCAAAGCTTACAATGCCCGTTTAGAAATGTCAAGGTTTACAACCTTCAGAGTCACAGCAGTTCCTTTCAATGATGAAGAATGAACTACAGCTTTGAGGTTGTGTTTCAGAGTTATGTGCTGACACAGTATCAGCATTTTTACTAACAAGCTGGTCGATCCTTTCAGTGCCCTGATCCGCCCCGGACGATTTGACATGCAGGTGACTGTCCCCAAACCAGACGTGAAAGGACGCACAGAGATCCTCAACTGGTACCTGAAGAAGATTAAAATGGATCCAGGTCTGAAACGAGCCAAAATATATTTGACTTAACTCACATGTAGTTCACGGTATTTAAACTACAGAGGCTGAATCTTTTAAGAATATTTGCATTTTGCTGTGCTTTGCTGTGCAGCTATTGAGGCCAGTATTATTGCTCGAGGCACAGTGGGCTTCTCCGGCGCTGACCTAGAAAATCTGGTCAATCAGGCCGCCCTGAAGGCAGCAGTTGATGGCAAAGACATGGTCACTTTGAAGGAGTTGGAGTTTGCAAAAGACAAAATCCTCATGGGTGAGAAAAGCTTTGTTAGCAATCCCTCTCCTCATTTTCTTCTTTTTTAATCTTTTTTGACCCTTCTGGTTCTTCTCTGGATGAAATCACCTCTTTCATTCTTCTCTCTTCTTCAAGGCCCTGAGAGGAGGAGTGCAGAAATAGACAAGAAGAACAAGCTCATCACAGCGTACCACGAATCAGGCCACGCAATTGTAGCCTACTACACCAAAGACGCCATGCCAATCAACAAGGCTACCATCATGCCCAGGGGCCCAAGTCTGGGACATGTAAGACACCTAGAGCTTTTGAAACCTCATAGTTTAACTGCGCATATCCAACTTTGACACCAGTTCTGATGCAAACATTCCTCTTGTTTCCTTCTTCTTCTTCTTCTTCTTCTTCTTCTTCTTCCCCCCAGGTGTCCATGCTCCCAGAGAACGATCGCTGGAGTGAGACTCGCTCTCAGTTACTGGCCCAGATGGACGTTAGTATGGGCGGCCGTGTGGCAGAGGAGATTATATTTGGCCACGAGTACATCACAACCGGTAGGAAACGGTTCCCCAAAGGGCCAGTGAGTCCCAAAATGTTTTAGTTAAGAGGGTAGCATATAGGGAAAATCTTGGTATTTATTACATCAGGAAGTAATGTGTTCGGCTGGCTGAAATTTAAAAGGGCAACATAAGTGGTTATATATGTGTCATTTCTTCCTCTACAGGAGCATCAAGCGACTTTGACAGTGCGACCAAGATCGCTAAGATGATGGTGACCAGATTTGGAATGTGTGAGAAGGTAGGCAGACCTGACAGGGACTTAGAAAGGAAAGGCTGATCATATTATATTCAGTTTTTGTTGCAAGTTAACATTTGTTAATGTATTGACTTGACTCCTCGTCTCCCAGCTGGGTGTGATGACCTATACGGACATGACAGCACAGAGCCCAGAGACACAAGCTGCTGTGGAGCATGAAGTCAGGCTGTTACTGAAGGTCTGTGTCACCTGTTGAAATGACTACACATAAAACAAAAAAAACACTCAGCTCTATATATCGCTCTATAGCAATATATCTAACCAGTCTTTTCTCTTGCTGTCTCCAGGAGTCTTATGAGCGTGCCAAAGTCCTGCTGAAGTCTCACGCCAAGGAGCACAAGAACCTGGCAGACGCTCTGCTCATGTATGAAACACTGGATGCCAAAGAGATCCAGCTGGTCTTGGAGGGAAAGAACCTGGAGACGAGATGAAACCACAAAGGACGGCAACAATCTCGGGGGAAGCAACGGAGAAGGGGGCAGATTTTAAGAGCTCAGGCATTAGGGAAGGAGGATTGGACTCAGGTGTTGAGCAGTGAATCAGAGGAGTAAATTGACAAGTGCTCATGTGGGACGATGTCATATCTTCATGCTGTCACCTTCATGGAATCTCATCAATATTCCCAGACAAGTAGCTTTGTTATTTGAAACTTAAACATGACTTTCCTGTGTTCAGAGATAAGCAGATGTGTGGTGCCCTAAGTCCATTATAAGTGGCGAAGGTTGAAAGGTTAAGTGTTTAATGGATTTAGTGGAAGGATGTTACTCAGAGCACTTTATCAGCCGGTGTTAGGAGATGATACCTGAATGTACATATACACATCAAGTGTAAAAACAGCATCTGGATAACAATCCTTTTGTAAAATTTGGTCAAATTCTGTTTAGCCAGCTCCGTGTAGATTCCTGTTCTGTCAGTGGGAAATGCTGAGCAGTATATATACCATTTACCCAAAGAGTCACTGCGTAATCATGGCAACCAGAATTTAACTTAATCTGAGCTCATTTTTGTCAGTGTTTGTGCTCATATCTGTTATTTGTGAAGTATATCTTCAATGTCAGGCTGCACTCGCTACTTCAGCTTGTGTTATTCTCAAGTTAGCACGTAGAAGTCTTTCCATGGGATCCTTGGTGTCTGGGATGTTTGAACAGATTATACACAGATCTACCTTCTCTGCTGATGTCCCTGTCGCTTGTTTTTAAAGGAGGCCTTCTGGGGAATGTACTTTAAGTGTATATTTTCTTTCCTTTGAAGTAGGAGGTGTAAAAATTGAAACTAAAACACGTCAGCACTTTGGATGAGTGAACAAATTTAAAATGCACTTATGCACTCTTCATGTAATTTATTTCATTCATGCTGTGTGTGTAGAGATTGAACAAAACCTGCTGCTCAGCCTCAAATAGCATGCAAGAAATACAAGCTGCATTTATGTCGTGATAGAGCATTTGGATCTTGGATTTTAATTTGAAAGTATTGTTGGCCTAATTTCACATGTTCTGAGCTGGGCTTCTGAAAAGCCTCTCTGCAAATATATCAGTTTTTCTTGTAAATGAGTGAATTTGACCATTTCTTTCAGTTATTTTCCATTGCTGTCTGGGAAGGAAGATGTGAGACAGACAGAAAGAAAGTTTAAGCTCTAACAGTTCACAGAGTGTAATTGTAAAGAGGCATCCTTGATTCTGAATATGACATTTCTTCAACACAGTTTGTTGGTAGAAACTTGCAGTTATTTGTCTGTTAATGTTGAATGTCTTCATCTTCAACTGAACAGTGTATGTAATTCTTACTCTAGCATTTCAGAACAGACCACCAGCATACGTTATATCATAGTGTTACCCTCTTGGGTTTTTTTCCTTCACTTTGACACTATTTGCTCTGTTCATTGGCCTTTTACCCATGTTAAGCTGTATATACGACTGGGGTGTGATGGGAACATTGTATATAGATGTATAGTATTGCTTTTATGCTGAATTTGCTCTCTGCTGTTGACTGACAAAAAATCTTTCAACGATGTGATGGCAGTGCTTAATGAATGTTAGTGCAGCTGAAATCAATAAAAAGAAGCCCAAAGAAAAACTTGTCATTTTTGGTGCGTGCGGCTCAGTAGGTCGAGGTGTACTACAGATTTATTTTCACAAAAATGCTCAAAATAACAGACAAATGGCAAAATAATTGCTGCAGTGTTGTTTTTATATTTCCTCACACAAAAAGTTTGAAGAATTTGAATTGACTTTAACAAAACTTCTCACAGGCTCCAAACAGTGTCAGAAACACTGGAATGAAGACTAAGCCATGGAGCAGCCCAAATGTAACCACAAGAAACACAACCTTGAAGAACGTCCTAAAGATGTAACTCCCAGACACGGACAGCACCACCACTCCTAACACAGTGGACAGTGCTCCTTGCAGGATAGGATACCCTAGATGGGCCAAGGCATCCGTGGCTTTCTCATTGACATCACTCTTGGGACTGGAGACAAAAGAGTAAGAAATATGTGCTGAGAAATCCACAGAGAAACCAACGCACATGACGAGGTTGATCATGGAGATGGAGTCCAGGTTTACGCCCCACAGCGCCATGAATCCTGTCACACCGACCATGACTGAACAAACTGCAAAAGCCACCCACACAGAGCAAAGGACGCTGGGTATCAGGACGAGTGAGACGGCTAACATCACAGTCACAGCCACCAGGACGGTTTGAATGGTGTTGTCCATGATGACAGTATACTGGTCAAAGAAGATGAACGCAGGGTGGTACACCAGGAGCTCTACTGGACACTCCTCTGCTGTCTTCCTGAGTCCGACCATCATGTCCTTCACTGTGGTTTTGTTTAGTGTCTGAATGAAAAAGCGAGAGGCCTGAATCTCATTGGCTGCAGTCATGTTGAGGTCTTGTCTGAACACAGAGGCGAGCTCTAAGAAATGTGGCAGATGGGTTTGGAAAGCCTCTTGAGAGCTTATGTTGAGATTGGTTGCATTTGCAAACTGCTGAAAGGAGAGAAACCAAGCGAATGTGCTGTTGACGTAGTTCAAACTTTCAAAATTTGAGATGCATGAGTGCAATTGCTTCTGTCCTTCCTCGTCCCAGTAAGGGAAGGACTGTTTCACTGCCACCATCACATTGCAGCTATATTCAGAAAAGTGCTGCCTTTGATTATTGTAGTAATCGATGATGTAGGAATCATCCAAAGCCAGATTCCTGATATCGAGGCCCTCCTTTAAGATCCAACAGCCATAGATACTGACAGCCAGATAGGCTGCGTAGATGACAAATACGTGTGCTTTGATCAGTTTGTGGGTCAGAAATGGGCCATAGAACCGCTCAAAAATGTGGCTTATGGACTCAGTTTCCTCCCTTTCAGTCATTGAATCGTAGCTCCCTCCAACACAGCAGACACTGAAGGCTTTTGAAGTCCTGGGCGGTAAGTCTTCTGGGATTTTGGCACAGGTGAACCAGTGCTTGTTCTCTGCCTCCCTTTGTCCATTCAAAGCCATACAAGCCCCCAGGAAAGTGATGTTGTACAAATAGCAGAAGCAAACAGAAATGCCAGCATAGAGGCAGAAGGACTGGACTGAGCCAAAGGGCGAGCTGCAGCCCAGGAAGAGAGCCAGAGCGTCAGTCAGGGTGGTGATGGTGATGGAGACGGCAGCTTCCCTGTAGGTATGAGCGAGCCGGTCGGGGACGCTGTCCAGAACACGGGTCCTCTGCCAACAGGAGATCATGATGAACATATCATCAAGTCCAATACCTGCAGGGTAAAAAGTAGGAGGAAGAAGAGATTTTTAAAATTTCACTTTTTTGTTTGAACCCTGATGAGTGGACCTGGATGAATCAACACAACCTACCTAATATCATGAAAGGACAGGAGGCAGCTGTCATGACGAAAGGTTGGCCCAGCAACAACAGCGCACCAAAACCACTGAGGACTGCCAGACCTGTGGACAGCACCCCACAAGATGCCACCCACACCTTCGTCCGCACATTATCCAACCTGCAGGAATCAGATTATAAAGATTCAGTCACTCAACACAAAACATATAAATCAAATCTTTTTTAAATTGTGGACTTTTATTTTGTAAACTTAAGTGTTTCTTTAACTGGCTTTAGTAAGTTGACTGTGGAGTTGCCGTCTCTCTACTTGAATCTAAATTCAGGACAAAAGCAGAAGTTTTACCAACCTCCAACATGATATAATTGAAAAGGTGATGGCGATGCTGTAGGCGATGGAGAATAAATAGATGACAGAAGCTGGAGATTTCTCAAATTCCCACTGTATTGACATGGAGGTGGAGTATGACACCTAAAGATAATTAATACATTTAACAGATATCCACTCTCATAAAAGGCAGATCATTTAAAACACTGGTACATTAAAGGTCTGTTTACCTGAATGGAAGTTGATGATTCATTTGAGACCAAATTGATGAAACTTTCCAACCACAGATCTGTTTTTGCTTTGGTGTCCTCTCGTAAATAGTAGTAGAGCTGTATGGCTTCAGCACTTTCAACAACTGAGCTCTCCTTATTTAATTTAACACTCCCCAAACTTAAATATAGAGGAACACTCCTAAAATCAGACCGATACCACGGAAATGTCAAATTGACAGCATCGATACTGTTGGCATTGTCTTTAATTACATCTAGAATATCATTAGAGGTGCAGGATCCCATCACGTCAGCACAGACATCCACATATTCAAATGACCTGTTGTCAAACTGCACTACCATACTCCTTATTCTATAGTCCAACTGTAGGATGTCCCGTAGTGACTCCGCTGTCAGGATATTCCTGTCACTTGTAGCTATGAGAGTTGCATAATTCCCACTTGTGCTCAGCCTTAAGCTTGAAAAGATGGACTCATTTCCTGGAAAAGTTTCTCGGATGTATTTCCTCTCCATCTTGGCTTTACCATCAACAGGTGTGAACTGTTCTTCGATATTGTTGGACATCCTGTCCGTGAGAAAATAAAACCCACTCCCCAGGCCTGTTGCGAGAACCACGGGGGCGAGCAGGAACCACCGCGGATGGGATCCAATAAAACAGCCCAACATCTCAAAGCAGATCCGCAGGTGTCTCTCCAGGCAGTCCGTGCGACACTTGGCCATAGCTGCTGAAACTTGCTCCCTTAAAAGCTGTATTTCCTGGATGGCATTTAGTGCGGAAACTATTTTGGGGCATATACAAGAGCTGCTCCTATTCTCATAAATGTTAGACCAACTTTAGAGGGAACTGTATTCACAACCAGCTGTATTTATTGAGCTGCAGAGTCCTTTCAGCTCCTTCGTGGGCTGAGATTTGCATAATAACAGGGGCGGCCTTCTCAGTAATGAACAGAGGCAGATGAGGATTGAGGACCAGCTCCATCAAAAAGCCTATTGAAGAACAGGAGGTGTAGTATGGCTGACTGGTTCCATCACACCACTTGGTACAGTCACTGGTTTCTCTTTGCTTATCCCCCAGGCCATTCCCTGTCATGGCTGGGGTAACATAATGTTTAGGTCTCGTGGGGATAATTGCAGTGTAGAAAAGGCACGGGACAAAGATGTGTTGTGCTTTATAATGTGGGTCTTCAGACTATTCAAAGGTTTTCCTACCTGTTTACTGACAATGGTGGATTTCCTTCTAACCACTCGTGTTTAAAATATCTGGAGAGCTCTTAAACACAAATCCACATTTTTGTTGAAATATTAAGTAGTAGTAAGTTGGTTGGCATTTTAGATTTAGCCAAGCCACATCTGTAGATGAGGAGTTTCGTACCTCAGATTACAACACTCATCAGTCTTAACCATATTTCTGAGCAGGAAATGTTTCTTCATTTCAACAGACTAGAAAGACTCAGTGTCCTCAGTTTCTTAAACATTGTATGCAACTTTAAAAGATGATTTTCATCACAAAACAGTTTTATCTTTTAGCATAACACTTTTAGACCAAAGTACAGTTTTAACACCTCAGTGACATTTTGAGTTATACATGTATGTGCATGTATTATTTATTTATCATTTATTATATTTTCATATTATGTATGATATATATTTTATTATCACATTCAGGGGCGGGGCCTGACATTGTAAACATTTGGGGGCTTAGCCCCAACTTTCTGTCTCAGTTCACCAGCTTCATTGTCATTGAGGAAAGGGTTTGTTCAATTATTACTGTTATTCGTATTCACTTCTGGTTGCTGCCCAGGACACCCAACTCCCCTCCACGCCACTCACTTTACTCTCTGGGTTGTAAGGTTTCGTGACATCATGTTTTGTAGCTTCCAACCAAACCAAACTCATAAACCTTGTTTCAGGACTCAGAAAAACCAGAGGAGGGTTTCACAGACGTACCCAGTTTATTTAATAAATATTTATTTGCAAATTACTCTTCAAATCCAAACTCCCTCTTCTGTCTTCTTCTCACCCGCTCTCAACACCTCTCCTCCTGGTTATTCATCACATATTTTTCTCCTTTTTTCTTCTCTTAACTGCAGCTTTTAACTCCTTTCTATTCCTGCTTCCTCTCCTGGTCCACAGGGTGTCCTGTTCTCGCGCTCTCTTACTCATTTCCCCTCATGGCTCGCCCAGCTCGCCAAAAATAAATAATAATATAAATGGCTATTTCCCCAGGACAGTACTTATAGAGCTCCATTGATTTGCCGGTCCAGTCTGAGAGACTGAGGGAAAATTACACCCAGTTGAAGTTATAAATATAAATAATGGTATTATAAACTTTACATAAGATTCGAGGCTTTTGGGAAAACATCCGGGGCTGGAGCAAAGGGCTGGAGCCCCACAAGCCGCCCCCCCCCCCGCTCCGCCCATGACCAAATTTTCCCTTCTTTGTAGGCTATTATTTTGAATCTTTTACAATATATCGTACTTAAACAAACGTTTATTACAAATACAACTGTACAAAACCAGCTATACAAGTGTAGCCTAACAACTATTTTATTTCTATTTTTATTTATTTCGAGGGCTCGTGAACCTCGGTGACGTCATGCGTCGCAGGTTAGCCGGAAGTTGCGCGAAGAGCAGGCTGTCATCGGAGCAGCTAGCTATCTGCTTCCCTGAAAACAAGTAAAAATTGAAGTTTAAATCGTCGCCAAGTTGAAGTCAAAGTACCTCTCGTAGGAACATGGACGACGACGTGTTGACGACTCTGAAACTGTTGATAATTGGTGAAAGTGGAGTCGGGAAGTCCAGGTTTGTCGCTGTTTGTAGCGAGCTTACTAGCTAGCCTGTTGTGAGTGTTGACATTCTTCTTGTGCAAGTTAAGTCCTCACCGCGCAGCAGCTGTTGCTACAGCTAGCTTGTACTGTTGCTGTCCCTTTTCTGCCTGTTTCTAACGAAACCAGCTGATATTAGGATGAGTAATAATCCAAACGTTACATATACAGTTGTAAAGCCTTGTCTGGGTGTTTTTGCCCAAACTAAGGCATCTTAACTTGTACTCATGCTGTTCATCTATAGTCATGGTCAATATAAAAACTATGTAGTTGTTGCTATCCTGAGATCTTCACGTAGCTGACAGAGGACACAGCTGATTGTCAGTTGACTAAAAGCAACTGGCAGAAGCCTATTGTACTGTATGCCCTGCTCATTTCCATGTTATCTTTGTGTCCCTAACAGTCTCCTCCTAAGGTTCACAGACGATACTTTCGATCCAGAGCAGTCAGCCACAATAGGTATTTCACACATATACACACACATGTATACAGCACACACATACTGTACATAGACTTATGGAAATCACGGATAATTTAAGATTGATCATTCAAAGTCTGCTTTCGTTCCTCTCTGTCATGTCTGATCAGGTGTGGACTTCAAAGTAAAAACACTCGCAATAGATGGGAACAAAGCAAAGCTCGCCATATGGGTAAGACAGAAGTCTTTATGCCATTGTCTACAATTTGTCAGGAAAAACATGTTGAAGTATAGGATTTTTCCACAAGATGGCGACATTGCTCAGCTGAAATCGCAGGAAAAAAACAGAGTAACAGCATCGTAAGGCACAAAGTGGCAGTTTTCAAAATCCAGTGAAAACACTCTATACTCAGCGAGGCCATAACCTAAGCCCTAAACTGTGTGTGTGTGTGTGTGTGTGTGTGTGTGTGTGTGTGTGTGTGTGTGTGTGTGTGTGTGTGTGTGTGTGTGTGTGTGTGTGGGATGGTTGGATGGTGCAAGGGCTCAAAATACTTAAGACACCACTTATTGAAGTCACATGTTACATGATCTGAAGCGAGTGTAGGCGGAAATTATAATGTAGTTTAACACAACAGAGTTTACTTATTGTTAGAAATACTGATCGGTGTAATTTGTTTAAAGCAAATCAATACAATTATGTCCTTATAGAAAAAGAACTATACAAATACATGTAAATTTGATTTTGTCGGCTCTTTCAGCCTCCTGTTTTATGAATGACTTCCCTGGTCATCCCTGTTTTTAACATCAGACCAATATGAATTGTGGATAGTTCCCTCAAGCAAAGGCTCTGAGAGCCCCAAAAGTCTCTTAAGGAGTCCTAAGGCAATGGCCAGTTCACAGTGGGACAGTCCTGAGACCTTGCAGACTTATAAGGAACACATGTTAAAGTCACAGTCTGTGAGTGTGGACACTGGGCCTTGGCCTCTGTACCTGTTGATCTTAAAAGTTTGCTGTCATGGAATCTTTCGCTGTCTTCACTTATGCAGGACACAGCTGGACAGGAAAGGTTTCGCACCCTGACGCCCAGCTATTACCGAGGTGCACAAGGAGTCATACTCGGTAAAAAATTTATACTTAAAAGGCGACACAAATTTTCCCCACAATTTTTACTAATACCATCATCATCATAATAACATCACAGGAATAATGTCGGTCAATGTCGTTTATTGGTTGCTTGTAATTTTGGTGACCTAGAAAGTGGTAAAAGCTAAATACCCAAACTGTAAATCAACAGCTACCACATTAACGGCAGTCACATTTCTTTGAAGATGTTATCACACTAACATTATATGTTGATCCTCTCTAACTCCTTCTCTCTGCCTTTTTGACAGTGTATGATGTCACTAAGCGTGACACTTTTACAAAGCTTGAAAACTGGCTGAACGAATTAGAAACCTACACCACACGCAACGACATTGTAAAGATGCTGGTTGGGAACAAAATTGATAAGGTGGGTCACTCCATTATGTCATCTCCTTTTCAGATCTCAGATTGCTGCTATTAACATACAGCATATGTAGTGTAAGACTGAAGCGTCTCTTTAGTTTCAACTTTGGCTTCATAAATACAGTATTTCTTACATTAGTAATGTTTTAAAAAAAAAAAAAAAAAAAAAACTATACAGCACAAAAAATATTCAAAATTGTAACTGTGTGTATCAGCGGTGGATGTTGCATGTGTTTAAACACTTGATTCTTTACTATGTGTATTCCACATCGAGAAAATGACGTAGGATGTCTGCTTGCTTTTCAGGATGACCATGAGGTGGACAGAAATGAAGGCTTGAAATTCGCTAGGAAACACTCTATGCTTTTTATTGGTAAGTATCCATGTTAGAGTAAAATCAAACACGGTCAGACATGGCCATTTAAACTAATAGAGGCGTAAAATTTAAGTCAAATATATTAAAATGCACCATACTGTACTAAAAAGTCAGAACTGTAATTGCATAGTTGGAACAAGTTGAGACATCACTAAGTAAATCATGTGTTTAGTTTGGGTTTATACTGCATTGGGATTTTTGAGTCTCTTACTGTCAGAGCTGCACTGAAAGATGCAGCCACTGCAGAAGAACTGCATTATGATTAAAATCTAGCCGGCTTTCATTTATCAAATCCATGTCTACACGTGTTCCTGATTCTCATCTACAATCTGCCCCTCTCCGGGAAATTAGGTTAACATTTCTGTGGAGTTTCCATTTTAGAACGGCTAAATTAAGGGGTTTTGAGAAGGGTTGGGCAAGAAGATGTCATTGATTTAATCCACTGTCACGATGTCTTCATCCCACTGGATGTCTACTGATTCTTAAATGAAGTCATTTCATACTTCATATTTCTATCAACACATGGATATTTTTAAAATCTTTGTCACTGGTGTCGCGCCGTCTTAAAAAGGAGGATGTTTTGCTCTGTTTTGGTTTTAAAAGCTGACGTGAACCTCTGCTGATTTTTTTTTGGTAACATTTTTGGAAAGTGCTCTGCTGCTTTTTTACTGATCTCATAAATCTTGGTGCTCCTCTTTCCTTTGTACAGAGGCCAGTGCAAAGACCAAAGATGGCGTCCAGTGTGCCTTTGAGGAGCTTGTGGAGAAGATCCTCCAGACTCCAGGGCTCTGGGAGAGTGAAGGCCAGGGCCAGAAGGTCCGTCTGGGGGACCAGGAGCAGGCCAGTGGCAAGGCATGTGGAGGATACTGCTCCATACCCTGAAACTGATCAAAATGAAAAAGCACAAACCTGATAGGAATGACTACGGACCAGAACCAGAGAGCGAAAGAGAGAAAGAGCAGGAGAGGGAGAGGTGGAAGTGGATGAGTACTTAAAAAATTTTATTGTTGGGAATAGTTCTGTCGGTCGAATGGACTTTGCTGTTTGCACACTTCCTTTTCAACCATCATCTGTCACATGTCACTACTTTCTGTTTAAAACCTTAATGAAAGGATCATGCAAGAATAGCCTCTTGTCTAAGGACGTATAGTATTTTAAATTAACTTCACCATGCCAAGTGTACATATGTCATACATGTACATGTCTGGTTTGAATTTATCTTATTGGCAACAGTGACTCTGTTGTACATTAAGGCATCAGGTTAATAGTGTAGTGCCTATAACATGAACCAATTTGTAGGATACAGTACATAGCTTGTCAAATTGTATTCAAAATGATAAATTGTAATCAATATGGAAGTCTCTTCGCTCATTGGCTTCCAGGAAAACGCTTGTCCTGCTTCTGCTATGTGAGCTGTAAACGTCGACTTATATGTAGCCGCAAAGTTAAAGTACAAATTGTTCTACAAGTCACATACAATATATTTGCAAGCTTTATTAAACACATACCACATCACTTCGATAAAGGATAGTGGTGGAGGAGACTTGTTGTGTGGCATTTGTTGGCCTCCATTTAACGTCTCATTATGCACTAGAAGCCTGTGAATGTTCCCAAAGAAGACATCTCACAACGGACCCCAGCTGCTGACACCAGTTTATTTTTACCCGTAGCCCCATTATTATTCATCTTTACTGGAAAATATATAGATGCTTTCAATTGAACTGACAAGTTTTTTCCTCTTACTAAGAAAATATGCAAAACAAGTAATCATCTTTGTCTTGTAGGATTTTCCTTGAACTAACCTGTCTTTGTCTTTGCATGGCTGATCTAGACCATAACTTCCAGAGGTACAAGTGTGAGGTTTACAGTCCTGCAGTAGAGCTCTTGCAATAAAATCTGCTCTATTATTGACTTGAGCTCACTGTTATCTTGCCTGGATGCATTTGGTCTCAAACTTGTCCTGTGAGCTTGTCTTTCCTACACATTTTTTGCAGGTTGTGTGTATTGTTGTGGTCCATATAATGTCCCACGGATTTACTTAAGGCATTTCTCACTCATTATAGTAAGAGAGCATTCCTGAGAGCTTTGTACCTTCCTTTCTCCAGTCTATTTTTGATGCATTGTTGCTATTTGTTTGAATTTTCTCATTTAAAATTGTGTTGATTGACCCTTTACCCTGCTTTTACCCCAGTACTTTTCCCTGTTGTTTTTGCTATGCATCTGTTTGAATCATATACAGCAATATGTTAAACTTATATCTGCCTTAACATTGAATGACATTTGCTAGAGTTATGGTCAAGTAACATTTGTATTGTTTCAAACTGAAATAAACGACAGCCCCAAGATGCCGTCACTCAAGGCTAACTATTGTTTAATTGCCATTTAAGAGCTGCCATTTAGTTTCCGTCTTGTGTAAAAGCCCGCCTAATCAAAAGCAGGTTTAAAGTGGAAACAGGAGTGAGGTGCTCTTTCCATAACACTTAATTGATGACTAGCCTGTCATACATGCAGGACTGAAAACATTCTTTGCGCAAAATGTCAAAAAACAGACCACAACCAGGACACAAGTGGAAAAATCCTGTTAAACATGTTTTGTAAAATAGTCCCAGAGGGCAATGTGTGATTACAAGCTTATGTTTGGTGTCAGGATGTGCCTAGACGGAACAGGACGCTCCCCACAAATCTCTACAGACGGCGAGTACCAGACATTCTTCTTCGGCTCAACGTGTCCTCTACATTTCCAGTATTTGAAGTTTTTGGCAGTTGACCCCGTATTGAGGTCAGAAAATTCCTGAGAGCTTATTTGGCATGAAAATAACGGTTTAGCACGAAAAACAAAACAGTTGGGTGTTTCACTTATCATAATGATGTTTGCTGTTTGAGGGGAAAAAGGGACAGAAATCGCATTTTCCAATGAGCCCCTTACCTTATTTTTCTCCAAAAACAAACCGTAAGGACAACACTAAGTAGATATTAGGGCCTTGTGAGCAAGCGGTTGCCTGTTTACACATCCAGGAGCAACTTCAGCATTAATTTGTAGCTTTGTTTCTGCCAATCTGACAAATAAAAGTCCAAAATTAACTCTCGTTATCTCTGGTTTTGGTCTCCACTAAGCTAACACCTGAGGAAAATATCCGTCTCTTTAGCTTCTAACTCTCCTCTATGTTCGCCAGCTAGTTGCTCACTGACATTTAGACATTCAGAAGACGCACAGCAACTTTAGCATTCAGTTGGAGTACGTTTCTGGTGAAGTCCAATATTAACTGTCCTTTTAGCTTTGTTCGGTCTCCCCTGGCTAAGTCCTGAGGGGAATATCTAGCTGCAGCTAAGTGCTTCGTGTTCACCAACTTGTTGCTAACCTTGTCAGTCTGCCGTTCGGTACCGGAAAGTTTACCTACAGGCTTTTAGGGCGTTTACATTGAGAACAGTTACAGCTGCCTGTTGGAAAACTAAAACAAGATGAAAAACACTTAGCTCCCATCAAACATAGCCAACTGATCTATTATTACTATGAAAAATATTCATTATAGCTGCTTTGACTTTGAATCAAGAAATTGTAATAGGTTCACTGAGTTTTCAGCCTTGTCCATTGTGTTTCATTGATGTCTCCTGCTGATTTACTGATGTGTTTGAACAGATGTTAACTCATGTCCAACTATTACTGTGAATCCTCCTTCAGCTCTATCATTGCTCATCAGAGGAGCTTTGACCTCAGCTCTCTGCTTGAAAACTGTCTTCCTGCTCAGTTCAGTATGCCACCCGTCAGCCCATATTACAAGCTTTTAAAAAAGCAATTTGAAAAAATGCAATGAAACTGAGAGCCACAGTTGCACACATGAAAACTACCACTAAATACAGTTCGGTAAGACATAACTGCAGCTTCAGCCGCTGCAAAGCAATGATTCAAAGCGAACGACTGGTCAAAAGATTTCACATTGGTTTTATTCAAATAGCTGCTGTCAAATTAAGCATTGGATGATAATCCAGTCTCATTGAAGTTAATATAACTTACTGCAACAGAGGGCAATAGGAGGACATTAGGAACATAGCAAACATTAGAAAAATTCAACTGTGTTAGATAAGTGTTACTATCTTACAATGTAAAAATGATTGAAAATGTCAAAGTTTATTAGCAATACAAAATAACAAAGGCTGTACATCGCAAGGCACTTAAGCATCTGGTATTCCTATATGGAACGATGTGCTTAGACCAGGCACTCATATTGAAGGCCTACACACTGTTGGCCAGGGCCACTTTGACAGTCTGGACCTCAGCAATGTGAGAAGACTTCTGGATGATGCGGCTGGTGAGAGTGGGCCCTGCGGTGCAGCTCTGCCTCAGAGCAGAGGAGGGTCCCGTGACGCACATCCTGTCTATGATAGTGGTTCGCGTTATGGAGAAGGGCTCTCGGGTGCAGCTCTGCCCTGTGGCAGCGATGGGAACCATAACGCCGCTCTGGTCCCCCATGTGGCTCTGCCCCTGGGCCAAATTGGTCAGAGCCACGGCAGCGTGGATCTCCCTCCAGCCTTGGTCGCCCCGTCTCTGCTGGCCTCGGTCCTGCTGCTGGTCCCTGTGAATATAGAGAAACAGCTGTGTGAAGTGGAATATCATCTCACCTCTTGCCCGAATTAACCTGAAAAAAAAATCAGCTTAAGAGCAGTTACAGAAATTCAGAGCAGATATTGTCCATTTGCTTGGATATCTCCTCTTGTTATAAAGCCAGAATAATACAGATGAATTAGGGGCGGTGGTTCAATTTCAAGAACAACGGCCAAGTTAGATTATGGGTAGTGTTAGTTTTCAAGTTGAAAAGTGCAGAAAGCTGATTTTTATGTGGATTGAGCGGTGAATAATTACACTTACCTGCCACATTTAGTTGAAGTATAGTCCACTGTATCTGCAAAGGAAAAGAAAAACACACATAACAATGCCATGAATCAATTTATGTCTTGATAGCAGTGAAATTGCAAACAGAATATTTACAGGGCAATCAGTGTTTGGATTTGGCTAAATAACTATATGTTAGTGATACACAATATTAATGTGTGAATGATTTTAATTTGCAGCATATGTGTGAGTATTTATGTATGTATCTATGGGCGGCTGTGCGTATGCATGGGTTTCGTGTGTGTTTGTCCAACCCAAATGCAAGTGTGTGTGCATCTCTGAATATTAGTACATTTGAGTATACAGTTACCGCTTCTCCTGTATGTCTCTGTGAGGTGCCAGAAAGGTTTGACTCAGTGTAGCGCACCAGTCTGCCTGAGCTCAGCTACTCTGGCCAAAACAAATGCAATGTGGTGTTTCTCTTGAGCTTTCGTGAAGGAAAAAAATCTGATATCTGCATTGTGTCTTGAGGACACACGCTCAGTTTTGAGGTCTTGAAAGATCTGCTAGCACCTGTAAAAGTTAGTCAGTGGTGTGCCATTTCTTTTCTTTTTCTCTTTTTTGACAAAAAGCCTGAGTACAAAATTAATTAATACCAGCAGGGGATGTCTCATGAAAGAATAAGTTAACCTGTTGCATCTGTGGAAGATGTTCAGAAAGGACAGTGTTTCTCAACAACAACGTGAAATTAAATTCCAGTATCTCTGGCTCTTTCAGAAGCAGGAGCAGGATAAATAGGACTTTGGTGTAATATTATATTGCTTGCTCAATTTCTGTTTGTGGTCTGTGCATAAGTGTGCATTATATGTAGAGCATACAGTATTTTCCATTTCATTTTTGGAGCATTGCCTTTTTCTCTTTGGAGCAGATAGAAGCTGGTCAAAACCAATTTTTCTTCAGAGAGCAATAGACAGGGAAATTAGAGGCCCACTGTGAAACATAGTCTTTCAATGCTAACAGCCCAAAACATCCCGTCTCTGATTTCTTCAGCCAGCCTGGAGCCAAAAGCAACTACTTGATGATAGTAAATCATTTTGCTGTTTTATGCTTTTTTGCTACTGACTGTCCCTAAGCATTTCTCTCTTTAGCCATAACACACTTTGCCAAGTACTTCTGTACCTCTGTTGTATTTATTACAATGAAAAAGCACAGTTTTACCTCTGGTGAGTTTCAATTTTACAACAGGGATCAGTTACAAAAATTTTTTTTACAAGGGGTGATGAAGTTGCTCACTGCTTTTTTGATATAACATTGTGCTGCAGTGGTGTAGGATACTGTAATTCCATGTTAGAACTTTTATATTTGCAAATAAGGAACATTTTGAGAAACAAACTTATTGTTTGTACGGCAAATATGATGCTACAGGTTGAAGCAGGTTAGCTCAGGGGACGCAAACCAGACCGGAAATGGGAAACAGCTAGCGTGTGTCTGTCTGAAGGTCTCTGCCTAACAGCACCCCTGAATCTCACTAATCAAAATTTTAAGTTTAATTCCTACAAAAATCAAAGTGTAAAACCAACAAAATGTGGTTTTACAGTCATTTTACAGTCTTAACCCGCTGTAAAACTGCAACTTGCTGTTTTCATACTTTGGTTTTTGTACAGACTAAGCAAACAAGATATAACATATTAATTAGTGAGATTTAGAGGTGCCGGTAGATGGATATTTCTACCTTCAGACTAGCTGATTCCCCGCCAGTCTTTGTGTTACGCTAAGCTAATGGTCTCCTGGCTCCAGCTTAATACTTAATGGACAGAAAGAGGTATAAATCTTCTCGTTGAACTCTCAGCAAGAAAGTCATTAAGTTTGAATTTGGATGAAAAGTATTTTGTGTATATTGTGAGATTTAGCTTTCTATTACTACAATAAATCCTGTCTCATGTATCCAACTCACAATGAAATAATGTCTACATGAGCTGATTTAAGTGTCGGGTGTTCTCCCACAATATGAGTATAAATCCCCTCCTGCTCCAAAGTCAATGACTTTCAGTCATTCTCACAGGTGTGTCATTGAGATCCACACAGGAAAACAACTGAGCGCTAAAAAAATAATGTAACACCTTATTTCCTCGATGCGGATATCTATTCGTGAACAAGAGACTCCCCTCTCAGCATGCGTGTTTTCATTTGAAACAAAATGGGTGGAAAACGCAGTGAGGCATTCGTCCAGATATGTTTTCACCACTCTGTGTCCAATAAAACACGATTCTAGTCACATTTATGGCTCTCTAGCCTTTTTAAGGGAAATACTGAACTTGATGTGAGTACCATATAGCACAGTGTAAACATACATCCCTGTACCATAAATAGTAAAATAACTAAATATATCAGTCGGAAGTCTGATGGAAAAGTATATGTTAAAGTGTCCTTGTAAGACACCGTGTCGTGGCGTCACTTGTTGCCCATCACTGAGGTTTAGTGTCTTAGCTGTCTCGCGGGCGGAGTATAAACGTGTTTATGGTGTTAGTGCCTGTAATGAATCTGGCAGGTGGACTTTCCACTTCACCTCCACAGAGGAGCCGCACAGGGTTGCAAACACCTTCAACTCGACCAGCAGGGATTAATTAAAAGTTTGCACAAACATTTCAACAGCGCTGAGCAAGATCACTCCAAAAGAAATATGATTTGAAGTTAAAGAGTAATGAAATGTTTGAGGGAATTGTTCAACATTTTGGGAAATACTGTATGCTTAGATCATAAAAGTGATACAACTCCTATAGCGAATATAAAGCTAACGCAGCAGACTGTTATATTAGCTCAGCACGAACATGGGAAAAACTGTAGAGGGAAACAACTAGCCTAGCTTGTCCAGAGTCTCTCTGTAAGACCGTTTCACATTCGAGTTTTTGTATCAAGACATGGTTTAAAAACCAAGTTAAAAAGACAGTCACCACTTTGGTTTTCATACAGATACAGATTAAAAACAAAATCAAGGAAGTCACTGCAGCAGTTTTTGTGCAGATTATAAGCAAAGTGTAAAAGGAAGTTACTGCTCCCAGCTAAGAATTAGCTAGCCTAGCTAGCACATAACATCTTGTAAGACTGAAATTTGTCATATGTCCAGTTTTGTCCTGATTAAACAAATTACATAAAAAATTTAAATTAGCAAGGTTTAGAGGTGCTGATAGGTGGATTTTATTTCCTTTGGACAAACCGATACAAGTTTCCCCTTGTTTTCAGGCTTTGTGCTAATAAGCTAACTGGCTGCTGGTGCCAGCGTCATATTTAACATACAGACACTTTCTCAAAGTGCTTCCCTTTAAAACGAATGAGAATTCTATTCACAATGTTAAATTCATATAAACACTAATTAAAATGTTTGTAAAATTATACAGTATTTGTTTAATAGTTTAAGAAAGGCGATATCCTTTATAGAGTATTGCATTTCACTGGTTCACCGTTCCTGTAAATACACTACCCTGTTTAGATTAAAAATGACCCTCCATTTATTCAAGTTAACTGTTAGTGGGCCAATTCCACATTAAACCCGGATACAAATTAAGCCTTGTCACAGACTACAAAAATACCCATTAAATAACTTGCTTTAGACTGGGACTAGGCTTTATTGCCAGGACCCTAGTTAAAAAGGAACTTAAAGAATGCCTTGTTTAATTTCAGAGTGAAACCATGAGATTTGCTAAGGAACGGTTTCAAAAATCTTTTCACAACTCTTATAATGTAATGTGAGTTCAGATTGATTTTGAGTAGGAAAGTAACACTTGGGAGAAGCAGACCGCCAAAGAGAACATGAGTCAAGGAAACAAAGCTACACCCTCAAATCCTGACGGAGGAGCCAAATGGATGTTAGTGATCTCGCTCTGCGTTGTCTCACAGGTGAGTGGCAGCTCTGACACTCACTCTACGAGACGTCTTCAGTGCTTTCATGACAGGCCGCCCCATTTTCTACATTTTGGCTGAGGTTTCCACTTCTCACCCTGGGAAGAATAAAGTCTCAGACATTCTGTAATTGTCCTTGAGACTGGACTGGACATTTCCACCATGGCAAGAAGCTGAGGCGGAACAAATGGCACATTCTAGTATATGGAAATGATATTTGCGGTGTGCGGCGGCAGCCAGCACGAGCCCCATCCAATTTTAAAATGAGGGATTTCAGCGTCTGCATGAGTCTTTATTAGAAATGTTTGTAGAGGCTTTGGCTCCTGTACCTTCGCGGATTTGAGGGTTGTCAGTGTGCTGGGCTCCCTATAGGTCTGAGAGGGCACCCAGGTGTCAAACTCCATCCCAGTTTCGTTGTAACTTTATAATCTAATCTTGCTGAGCTTCTGACTTTGGGAGGAATGCCAGAGATTTATTAATGTCAGGGAGCTCTGAGGAGCCATGTGGAAGTTTCTGTTCATTCTCTTCTTATTTTACTGTACACCGTGGTGTGTTAAAAATGAACCGAGGGGAAGCAGGGTAGTTAAACTGTCATTTTACCTCAGATTCAACATAAATCTGCAATTAACAAGGAAGATGCTTTAATGATTTCTGTGGACAGGGGATGCTGTCATTTCTTGTCATCCTAATTTACCGTCTGTGTTGTTGCCATAACATGTTACATGAAGTGTTTAGATTGTTATGTTCTCCCATATATTGAGAGTGCATCATGTGTTTCCCACTATAGAGTTAAAGGTGTGATCTCTCACCCATGTGGTAGACGAAGTTGGTCTCTGTTTCGTAGGACGATGCCGGAGAGACAACATCTCGATCACACTCGTTGGAGCTGAACGACTCAGAGTGACTCCTCCTCTTGCGGGACGACGTGACGCCTTCACCCTTTGCGGCCATCATGTGCCGCAGGGTGTCGTTCAGATACCGATTCAGTAAACTGCTCTTGTATTTGGATGGAGGTGACGTGCTGTCGTCACTGTTGGCAGAGTCAGCTACGGCAAGGACACCTCCCTGCTTCTCCAGCACGCTCTTGTGGGAAGATGACCTGCCAAAGTTTGACTGGCTGATAGGAGTCTGTAAGGGACAATCTTCGTCTGCATCAAAGGAAACAAAACAACTTATTTCAGATTTAAAGGATCCATATGAATATATAAGATGTTACAAACTATGATGAATACTCATTGGACCAAGTTTCAGATCCAAGTCTTGTCTAAGGACTTTAGTTGAAGGACGATTCCATCTAAAAGAAGCAAAAGTGACCCTCACCATCAGAGTCGGTGTCGTCGCTGCATACGCTCAACCTTTCAGCGTTTCCTTGGATGTATTTATTATAAAGTTTGATCCTCAGGGCCCAGCTCAGGTCCGGCTGTCTCACTGTGTTTTTCAGCCTCCTTCGGGCATTTGCAAACCAGTTGGAAACCTGCACAGATGCACCTGGTTACAGGACGCTGGCTCACAAAATTCAACATCAACACATCCCTGAAGGCACAAGCTCGTCTCACCTGCACTAATGTCATGTGTGAGCCCAGCGCCAGCAGGACCTTCTCAGTCTTGGTGGGGTAAGGGTTGTCTCGGTGTTTGTACAGCCAATGTTTCAGGGGTCGGGCCATGTCCTGCAGCACCTGTCTCTTGTGGCGAACTTTGACCCCACCCAGTCGAGACCTGAAGGAGTCAGGAATCACCTAATAGATTCACTAAATCCGCCCACAATCCCCTCTTTTTACACTGTGACACTGATGCATCAAACAGCAGCAAGCTTGCTAACTCTTCTAATCAGAAACATTATGGTTACACAATATCATGCAACTGAATTATAAATCTTGTTCAACTATGTTAGTCAAGTCATAGTAAAAAGAACATTTTAGAAACACATAATAGAAAGCTGGGAAATTATCTTTATCTTTATACTGCATTTTAATATATACATATAGCTGCTTTAAGATAACTGCAACACAAAATACTGTAGCCTATCACCACCTGTTTTTACTGTACAGGTAATAATACAGACAAATAGGGCCGTACCCATATCTCCTGTACTTGATAGTAGATCCGGTGTCAGTGGTGTCCTGGCATTGCAGCAGGTCTGTGTTCTGTCCGTCTGTTAAACTGGTCTGAGGTAAGTCTACACAGCTCAACCTGCTCCTCTCCTCTGCCCTCACGTCGTCCTCCAAATGAAGCAGAGTGTCAGACTTCATCACAGCAACTTTGTTCATTCTCAAACCCGCAGAATTTTCCTCAATCAACAGGTGCATCAGTAGACCTCCAGATGTAAATAGAAGCCGTAGGTTCCCATCCTTGATACACTTGATGTAAAAGTAATTTTAAAAAAAAAAAGAAAAAAGAAAGGTTAAAAGGTGTCCTTTGTGCTTCTTTCTGTGCCCACGGGGGCTGTGGCTGAGAAGAGAGATGATGACGGAGAATAATGTTTGAAAAGTCAGAGGATGTTGTCTGGTTTAGTTGAGCTGTGTGAGGAGAGTTCAAATAACCTGCTGCTTCGCCGCCCATTGGCTCTCCTGCCGTCCAATCGCTGTGAGCTCTGTGAGGAAAAGCTTGCAGAGCAGCAGCAGCAGCAGTGGTAGCACCTCACAGTATGAAAAATATTCCACATGTAAGAATATCAGAAAATGCGGTCATTAGATTTACAAGTGAGATTCTGTCTGGTGTGACTGCAGCCTGCGTTCACCAGTTCGACATGCTCTCATATTTCCTACATGAGGCATATGATTCTCGTGGAGCTTGTGGTTTTACCAAAAATCGTGTCAGCAGATAATAATACATGTTTTACCAGGGGATTCTGGAAATTTATGGGTGTAATTACACGGTTGCCAATAACCAGCAAAAACCACCAAACTGTGCCTCGTGTCATTCAGGGATTCCTGCTGAGTACAAATTGGCTCATTACGAAGAAAGTGGAAAATGAAACTGATCTTTTGCCTATATAATCCTCAGCCAGTGTTGCATGTGTAACTCACAGGAGTGTGTTAGCATGTGCACTGGTGTGTCAGAATTGTGCATCTTTTACTCTGCGTGCACTGTGAGCCGTGGTAATCCAGCGATAACGCTCATATAACAGGGACTGCGAACAATTATGAAAACTAAGTCTGACAGACGCTCAGCATTGTCATTAGTGTAACTAGATGACAACATGTTGGCACTGAGCCTAGTGCTTGAAGACTCTATGGTTCAACTTCAGCAGCATGTTTTTCCTCTTGACATCAAAACACTCTTATGTAAGACTGTTTGCAAATACAGTAATGACTTTACCATGCACAATCATAACTTAATAATCTTTAAGCAAACAATTGTGATAAAATGCGCTTTTCCTCCCCACACTTTAAACTTATGACGGTTGTGGCTACAATCCAGGCAGCACTTGTTCAATCATTAAACATATTAGAGGACTTCATAACTCTCCCCCCTGTTCATAATTCAGCAGTATCAGAGGGGAGGCTCAGTTTCAATGGTTTCAAAGCTGAAAAACACATGGACCAGAAGCATCCCCGTTAGGTGCAGTAAATTCCTCGCTCACATTCCTCAGCAGCGGTCGGAGAATGCTACATGCTATCATGCACCATTTACTCCTGTCCCTCTGTGATGTGTTCACCGACTAGACTGTTGATATTAGCTGGGAACACACCTACACTGGGCAGCCAGGAGACCTTGAAAAAACGCAGTGGAAGGAGATATATCTGTTTTTGTTTGGATAGTTTGGCACTTGTGTGTGTGCGACTGCAGGTTCACAAACTCCAGACCTATCCGAAAAGCCAAACACATAGCAAAGTGTATTGGAGTGAAGAAACTGAAGAAGAAACTAAAGCCAAATTTAGACATTGCATTAATTGTAATTTGGTAATTCTAACTCAGCAGATTAATAATGAAGGATTATTAATAATGCTTTTCATGCTGATGCTGCTCTGTGTGCCAAGACTTTTGCAACTTTTGCTGAACAGTGGCCACTACAGCCAAACGAGGTATTTACAGCGTATTGCCCAAGATTGCTTTAAAACTGCACTAATCAATATTTCCATATTGACAACAGATCAAATTACTAACATGTTACTCATATTGACAAACCCACAGAAAATGATCACTTTCACTCTTTCCTCAGATCTTTGAAGAGTTTTAGCTTCTTTCAGTTTATTGTTTTGGTTTAACAGCCTGCAATTATAATGTTTTGGTTCAATAATAATTTCTACCGTAGCTAGGAGCTGTATTTTATGAAAAGAAAAAGCAATGATAAACCTAGAGCATACAACCTAACCAGCACCAAAGAAAAAGCAGGCAAAGTTAATGACTAGCTGGTGAACATATGTTAGCACTTAGCAACTAAACCAGATATCTGCCTCAGGAGTTGGTGGAAAGCAAAACCAAAGCTAAAAGGAGAGAGAATACATTTGTCATGTGGTCAGCAACACGACTCCAAATGAATGCTGATGTCATCTGGACATAAAAATAAGCAAATGTTTGCTAACAGGCTCACTATAACAACTTTGTAAGTTAATATGTCAGTATTGGATTTACAGCTTGTTGTGCTGCAGTAAAAAAAAAAAAAAGAAAGAAAGTGAAACATCTCCTGGTGAGTTTTAGTGTGTTTACATCTTATTATTGAAAAGTCATCTGTCATAATGTTAGTTAGCCATGAATGTGTTAAGTTTGCTAACATTAGCCACTTTGACTTTCTGGTCATATCAGACCAATTAAGGCTGTAGCAACAAAGTCCCTGAATGTATTGAACTGAGCAAAGGTGTATTTATTGTTTATGAATTCAATTTTATTTTGCAATAGGAAGATTGTGTCACTCTTTCAAAGTTGCATATTTTTGCCTTAACGTGTGAATATAGCCAAGGCAAATAGAAATCCGTAGACACTTTCAATTTAAAGTTCTCTGTGATGAACTAAAGACCTTTTCTCCTTCTTTCTTTGCTGTAGGTTTGTGTAATTAACTCCCATATACTTTAAGCATGTGGTTTAGTGTGTTGGTTGTTTAAAGTTATGAATATCTCATGCAAAGTTGAAGATATTGTTTACCATTTATTTTTACATACTTTCAATAGACAGTGGCACGATTTAGCCAAATTATCCGAGACCAATTGACATCATACCTCTGTGCAATGTTTGAAGTGGGAGCTGCAGTGAACATAAAACGGTGAGTTTTCATTGGATCACTCGGGTGTCTTTAATGGCATCGTTATGATCTCAGAGGGTGCCTGCAGATTCTCAGTGGTGTGATGAAATTATACTGCCACGCTTTGGCTGAGGTCGGATTCAGGCCTGGCAGAAGTGCGACTGTTGACCTGACAGACTGGTCTGGAGGTTTTGGTGACCAGGAAACATGCAGACACGCCAATGAGTGCATCTCCAATCCAGTGCTCCGTTTGTGGCACTGTCTTCCTTGTGTACTTAGTTGTGTTTGACACCGACAATAAGCCTGCCAAGGTAAAATAAATACCTGAGACGTGATGGTGTGCTCTTTATCCCTGCAGCCTAATCCACTATGTCAAGCTTAGGCTCGTTTTTACAGTTAGCTTTGAGCGCTCACAACTTTCTCTCTGTGCGACTGCGAAGGCCCGAGTCCCTTGAAAGCCATTACGGTCTCTCCACATCATGCTGCTCCCTCTTCCTCCCAAACACAACATGATAGACACATTAACACTCCTTCACACCCAATTGAGCACAGCAACCAAAAAGTGAGAGGAAACACCGTGAATGTAGAGAAATGCAGCCGTTAAAAAGAAGTAGGAGAAGCAGCTCACGTGAAGGAGAACAGTAGAATCTGCAGCTGTGATGCTCAGATATGGGTATTTATTCTTAATGGAGTGTTCCTAATTGAAAGTCACTGCCAATTATGTTTAATTTTCTTTCGTATGAAAAAAAAAGACCTTTTCAGGATTAATATTCTTTAATGAAGTTGATTTTCAACATTGGGTGCTTGAAAATACACAATTTCAAGCCCTGAAAGTCTTCAACAGCCAAGATACTATAATGCTGATTATAGTGATTGTAACTAGCAGCAACTTTTATAGTCCTCATCTATGAAATGTAAACAATATATACACAAGTCTACAACTTACACCCAGAAAAAAGGTTTTCACTCTGCTTTGTCTATGTTTTTGATCGACTGTTTTCTTGTTTGTGTCCCTATTTTCTCCAGCATATTTCTGGCAAAATGTCTCCCCCGACTGCTACTAATAATATTTCTCTGGTGTACATTACAGTTAATTGAAGTGCAGCAGCTGTCAGAATAATTACATGCTGATGTTTGCGACTTGGCAGGGAAGGATTACACTCAGCCACAAGCTCTGGAGAGTTTCCTTTTTCTTTTTTCTTTTTTTTTTCTCTTCTTCGTCCTGCGAGCCGACGTTATTTCAGCCAAATGCCAACAGAAAAACTGGCTCTGAGACAGACGGAGGGAGAACGAGAGAGAGAGAGATGGATTCTGTTTGCCTAATTAGATACACACTGAGGGACACTGTGGAAAACTGAGGTAATCACAGCACTTGTTTACAAATGGAACAATATTTAAAATATGACAGAAATTCAGTGTCAGAGGTTGAAGGTGTTGACTTCTTACATATCTTACAATTAATAAATACATTTTTTTTGTGTGTCCTATGAAAAAAGAAAACATCTGGTTGACATATTCCTCATCAAAGCACAGTTCTGTCAAAAGTCATTCATAAGACAAATGCTTTCATTACCAGGAGAAACTTAGCCAATTATAGTTTCCTGTGTGTCTCAAGAGCTTAAAGTTCAAATCCAGCCGGTCAAATGACCGAAACTTCTCCGTGCTGCTGTTGGTGAGGTGCGAATCCACTCTGCAGGAATCCACTGGACCTCTGCCTCCTCGATCTTCTCGAGCTCGGCCTTCAACTCCCTGAACGCCAGAGCCACGTCCCCGTTAACAATCACTTTGTCAAACAGGTGACCGTACTGGTTCTCCATGGTTTCAGCCAATTCAATCATGTCCTCAAAATCCTCCTCCTGTAAAAAGAGAGCACCTCTGTAAACACAGGATGCAACATATGAGCTCCTATTCAGCTCTCAGCTGGTTTGATTTGTGTCCTTTAATTACCTTTCAAGCAAAAGAAGAAAAGAACCTGCAGTAAAAGCAACTAATGATTTATGATGATATCATTGTCAATACGACAAACGCTGCTGATGGAACAGAACAGCTAAAGCTTGGCCATATGGTGACAAAACATTCTCCGAGAAGCGTTGTTTCACAATAATCTGCACATACTGTAACATAACAGGGATACGGAAGGATCC
Source organism: Seriola aureovittata (assembly GCF_021018895.1). Lineage (NCBI taxonomy): Eukaryota > Metazoa > Chordata > Actinopteri > Carangiformes > Carangidae > Seriola > Seriola aureovittata. Next base: position 21,363,422 of record NC_079375.1, on the reverse strand, counting down.
GCGCGACCATTCAGCTCTACTGTTACGAGGCGTAACACATCGTTACACGCTGAGAGTAAAGGATAAGAAGCCTTTTCACACCAGCTGCAGTACAAGCTGAAAGCACAGCCCTGTACAATATGGCTGTGCTGCTTGTGTACTGGGCGAAGTCCAGCCACGCTGCGACACAGGTGTGTGACCCTGTGGGTTTAATAAGGGGCAACGTGGGCAGCAAACACTGACTGAGGAGCCAGATGGGGGTTATGAAAGTGACCCAGCATCTTTTTGTCCAGAAACACATGTACCATTAAACATACCTTGCTCTTCTTTCAGTCATTCTGTCAGACTGGTGCATATACGAACGACACGTATCCCTTCATCTTCTGGATAAAATGAACTCACCTATTCGTACGTTGTGGAACAAGAAGCCACCCACCAAGCATTGTAACTCCCCCTGTCTCTTAAATGTCTCTTAAATGCAAACCACAGTATCAGCCATGTGTAAGGCAAGGTGTGTGCATGAGTAAGCGAGTTGAGGTGTGTGTGTGTCTGTGGGTTGGGTGGCTGTACTAAGGCCAAGCTGTTTGACCTCACACCGCCCTGCATGTTACAAGACATGGACCGAGCACCTGACTTCTCACATGTTGCCTGGTGGAATGTGTGTTGTGTATTTATGTCACGGTTCCTCTTACTGAAAAGATCCTGACTGGGTTTGTGTCCTCTTCATCCGAGATGAATTTAGCTCTCCGCCTGGTGAGGCGCAGCTCCTCGATACGCGGGGGTTTCACAAACACCACGTACGGTTTGAATTCGGATGTGTACACATGCTTTATTTTCTGTAATGACAAAAACAAGAAGGGAGGGGATTAGATGAAAGCAGCATTTATAAATCTAAACAGTTTAGACACATTAAAAGAATAGACCAAGATTTCAGAAGATCGGCCCTTTGGCATGAAAGCACTGAAAATCAAAACTACTCCATCTTGACATCCTTGTATGCCGTGAAGCTACTAGCATTATTTCAAATGTGGTAAATGTTGAATCACCTTAAATGCTGCAACTGGATATGATTTTGTGCAGCGGATGGCAGCACAGTTGATGACAGCATTCTTGGTCTGAATCATGTGGGATTACTTTCCAGACTCTATAAATGGTGTACAGACAATAACATGCAGCATGTCACCAGCCTCCACTTTAAATCTAATTTTAATCTTTATTTTTATTTCGCCTCTTATATCTCCCTTTGTCGCTATTTTGGACTGCCTTCATGTACCACAGTATTTGTAACTGCTAACTCCCAACAGTCGACCGGGGGAGAGTGTAGACAGCTCTGTGCTTCTTCTGATACACATGGAGTCATCGGCGCCTTCTTGATTGACAGGCCCGTGATCGGCAGCTCGTAACTCGTGGGGGTTCACACTATCCCATCCCTCATCAGTACAGACGCCGGGACAAAGCAGTGGCATGTGATCCCTCACTCACTTCCCACCACGTCAACACTGTCAATTGTGTTCAGTGGAGGCCAAACAGGAAGTATCACTGCCAGGAACTAAACTCTGCAACTCTGGAAACTTATTAAAAACATCAACAGGTCATATGAGGAAAAACTGTAATTTTTCATTACTGCAAAGGCAATTGTTTTTTGGGTTAGTATGAAGCACCAGTGAGTTTCACCAAGGACATGTGCATTATTTTAACTCAAACAACCTTTTGTTTGTTTTTGATGGCATTATACTTACACTAGGATGTACATCCAGGATGCAGACCTTGCCCTCAGCCATCACTCTGTGCACAGAGTCTAGACTTGTTCCATAGTAATGACCTCTGAATCTCCCATACTCTATAAACCTAGAGGCAGAAAGAAACAGGACAGACACAGAATACAGAAAATGGTAATGAGACAGCAGCCGAAATGGTGGACATCACTCCCATTAAAAAGGGGGAGGAAGAGTGAGTGAGCGAAACACAAGAGAGGCTATTTTTAACACCATGGGAAAGGAAACCTCAAGAGCGACACCTGCGTTTGCACTACCTATGATTGAGAATGTCCTCTTCAAACATGTGAATTGATACGAAATGATAATCCATCCCTTCGTTCTCCTGCCTCCTCTTCTCACGTGTGGTGTCTGAAAGAGCACAGGCGACAAGAGGCTGAAACTTGGCTTCAAAAAGGTGAGAAAACATTTAATGTGCAGGAGGTAAAGGTGTCAGTTATGAAACTTGAAGATGTCCGTCTTACGCGGTACAGTGACGCCATAGCGGTCAGGATCGGAGATCAGGAGCCTCCTCTTCAGCTCATTGACGCCAACACCGCTGGGCCCTGAAGGCAAAGATCAAAACACTGTGTTCTGTATGTGGGTATTCATTCCCAATATCACTGTGTACTAATGTTTTCCTCACGACAAGTCCAGCATTAAATAGGCTTAGTGATCTGGTGACACATCTGTCTTTATCATCAGAGAAGGAGAGAGTCAGACAGACAGAGCTCTGATTTCATACTGATTTCAGTCTGAAAACCAGCCTCGCTCTTTCTCTGTCTGTGTCTCTATCGAACGGTTAAACGCTCCTATACCCCTCTGGAAAATCCATAGCATCACATCTAAAGGTGACATCTGCAGAGCCACACAGTATCAGTGTCATTATAGTGTAGGATGCACAGGATGAAGCGCGCACACACACACACACACACACACACATGCGTACACACACATACTGCAGCATCTGGGATTTTCTTCTCCTGCAGGTTTCTCCAGCTCCAGATTGCATCAGACTCTAATGGAGCGCTGTCTGAAAGTAGGATTCCTGACATACCTGCCTTTTCCATCACTGCGTTGCATGAGCTCGATACATTACAAAATATCAGGTTTATAGACTCTCCACTCTTACACTGCTAATGTGTTTCACAGCTGCTCCAAAGAACTGGAGAAGAGCATCACCGGTCTCTGTGGATACTTTCTTCTGACCTTTTTTTTTTTTTCTTTTCAAGAGTTACACAATCTGCAGGGCTTAAAGTGGCTGACAGTCACTTTCACCAGCTTTCCTGGGGCATAACTGTCTATTGTTTCACTCTAAGTGCGTACGCAATGCAAACAAAAAAGGATATATTTCCAACCTGATCAAACATTATCCAGCTGGTCCTGTTTTAGCGATCCAGGTTTTGGTTTTCCTGTCTATAACTCTCATTGCCAATAAGCTATATATTCTTAATGATGACCTCCGGTCAATGAAGGGCCTTCACAGCAGACAGTAAAACGTAATCCAGAGTCGGGGGAAGATCCAACTCAATTAAAGAGGTCTAAATCTAAATCCAAGCTGTCTTAACTGTTCCAGTTTGATGATGGAGCACTTGGCTGACATTATGCGGGATCTTATTCACAATCCGCTCATCCCTTTTTCTCCATTCATCTATCATTTATCTCTTCTCTATCTGGTTTTGTTTTTGCACCTCTTCAGTTCATCGTGTTTCTCTCTACCTTCCACTTTTATTTTTTTTTTCTCTTCTTCCATCTCTCCTCTTCTCGTCTTTCTTCTGTTCCCCTCAGTCACAGATGACCTACAGTTGTATCGTAATATGACATTAAAAAGACCCTCAGCGGGGCTCAATGTGAAATTCCCTGGGGAGGGATATAGCTCAGAAATACATAGAGCAGGCCTGCAGGATTGGCAGAGAAGTGAATCTGGGGTGGGCCACTAGGTAACTTAAGAGAACACAATATATTCTGACTTGGAGTTTTCTGACAGTGTTTACGTGGTTCTGATGGGAAAGGATCGTTCTTGCACTTAAGAGTCGGAACATAAATCTTCATCAATGCGTTACTTTTTCTTTTGATCAACAACAGCTTCAATAATACTGTCCTTTTAGTGAATGGAATCACGTTATTTGGGATTTTTTACATGGACAAAAAAAAAAAAAAAAACAGGCAGCAGGGTAATATAAAACAGAACACAACTGACCACTGTGTGTATATTACCACAGTAACTACCATGTGTAAGTTTTGTATATAGCGATGTTAGACTAATTCACAGCATAGGAACCTATTTTTATTCTGCATTGTGCTTTGAAAACAAACTTTCCACACAACATGGGAACCTGCCTGTTGATGTGGCTTTATGTTGAGCTCATACGTACCAACCAAAACGACCAGACGCGGTCTGTCTTTGGAGTCTCTGCGATAGGGGATCACCTCTATGTAGGTCGGGGGACGGAGTGAGCCATGTACCCCTGCACTCCACCTCCGGGACCGAGCCGCTTCTCTGGCCCGGCTGCTCTTTCTGCCAAGTCGGAAACTCCTTCTTAAACCAGCTGGGAAAGGGATAGAGAGGCCTTAGACTTTGTGAGTGTATTAGTGTGTCTTGTACGTATGTGTGTGTGTGTGTGTGTGTGTGTGTGTGTTTTGCTGTGTGTTAAGTATACCAACCCACCTGTCAGGTGTATTACTAAAAACCTAGCAGGAGGATATCTCCATTGTGAAAAGCCCTAAAACCTGCATTAATTGATTTCTTTTTTCTTTTCTTTTTTTTGTCCACTTGAACGCAGCACAACACAAGACCTGGCATATTATTGGCTTATAATGTTGATATGGTGAGTGTGTTAGCATTTACATATCCAGCTGATACAGAGCAACATTATGATTCATTTGGGGTCACATTTCTGATGAACACACCTGATGAATATAAGTCCATTAAAATATGGCTTGTTAGCTGTTAAACGCTCTGCTAAGTCATCAGCTAGTTGCTAATTTTGTCTGTCTATCGTTGACTGCTAGCAGTTACCTGCTGTGGCTGGAAATGAGGTTGATGAGAGCAGTGAGAATGAGCCGTCGCGGGCCATGAAACCAAAACAAAGACCAAAAGAAAGGCTAAAAGGGTTCGGACAGGGGAACTTGAAGGTCTGGTGACAATTCACTGTGGGTTCATTGCTATAAGTGACCTCTTTCACATTACACATAATTGATCCACATTGATCAATGCAGCTTTAAGCCAACCCAAGCGAGACAGACAGCAGGAAGAGGAATGCTAAATCGAGGTCATGTTTATCCCCATGACGGTCTATTTGATCTATGTTTTGTTTTGTTTTATTTTTATCACAGTTTTGAGATAACTTAATAGGCTTGCTTTTTTAAGGACTTAATTTCCTCCCATGATTCACCATCCATTTAACAATGCTCCACCTGGTGCAACACTTGGACGTCACTTGAATAAAAGTTCAAACACGAGAATTATTAGACATTATTAAAAAGCATCAGATACCCCAATTAATTAAAACATGACAGAAGGGAGAGCTCCAATAGGAATAGGAGGCGGAATAGACGAGTACATCACCATTTGAGAAACCATCAACACTGCCACCCAAAGTCTGGAGTCGAGCGCTTTCCTGAACAGCACCAATCTCAGTCAAGAAACAACAACTCGGTCTGTCATGTGTGGCTTGTAGGCCGTCTGACATCCAGTGTCTGCCATGCAGCTGTGGTCTGGCCTGGCTTGGCAGTCTCGCTCTCTTTCATGATGTTAACTGCAGCTAAGTGATGGTGCCAGGCTTTCTTTGACGTCAGCTGTAATTTCACTTTGTAAGCATATCTGTCCATTTCCTCTTCGGGCTTCATTCTAAGAAACATGGCACTACGGGCACAGATTTCCAACTTTTGTTTACATGGGATTTAAACTGATGATTTCACCCATGGATGTAAAGGGGTGATACATACTGTATAAAACCAATGTTATACAGAAAATGAGAAATCTTATTTCCTATAGTGAAATAAAGTCTAGAAGAAAACATCTGAAGTACAAGTACAATCTGAATTAATCCTGGCAGTGGGAGTCTCATCTCTTACTGAAAATGCTCTCAGCCGAAAAGATGCAACAAGATATTTCTGCTTACTAGACAGTCTGAGGTGAGGGTGCGAGGGGAGATAAGACAGAGTGGTTACATACTGGGCGTCAACCCCACACCTCAAGATTATATGATTTGAGCCTTGACCTGCAGTGCAAAGGAGTGGACATTAACTCTTGAGTATGAAGCACCATAGTCTTTCATAAGTACACTGGAACCATTTAAAGAAATAGTTCAGAATTTGAGGAAATACTTTTATTCTCTTTTTCGCTGAGAGTGGGACAAGAAACATTGATACCACCCTGTTACCTGTGCGTTCAAGTCAAGGTGAAACAGACATAGTGAAAGACAAAATACGGGCTGGATGTAGTTATGACAGGGATTGTAATTAAATCCTTCAAATTTGAATGCACTAACTTAGACCTCAACAATATTCTTCAAAGAAAATTTTGCCAACTCATACCTAAACAAACCTCGTGATATGACACTAATTTTGCTATCTGCTACCAGAAAATCTCTCTACTACTCTGGCTACAGCGACCCCCAACCTGGTGGGCAGGGTTAGCTAGCTAGTTTATAAGTGTAAGTATACACTCCTAAGTTCAAGATGAGTCATCAAAAATGTTATACAGGAAGAAACAAGAGAGAGAAAAAAACTCTCTGTGTGATTTTTTTTTTGACAAATTTGACATAACAAGAAATAACTGAGCGGTTAGCTTAGCTAAGCATCAAGAATGGGGGGCGGGGGGATCCAGCTACGGGTGTTAGCTGCTTCCTGTCTGCCTCCAGTCTTGCTTTGCTAATCTAAGCCAACTGACTCAGTGTTGCTAATTTAGCGCTTGCGCTTTGACGCTATAGTTTTAACAACTTTTCAGACTGGTTTGGTTTAATGACTATTTTTTCATCAGAAAAGCTACTAGCAAAAAAATGTGCAGCAACTTTTTCGACAAACCTTACAGAGAGTCACCAGTATTGCTGTGCGAGCGAGAGTCACACCTGTCACCTGTCTGCTCTGTTTAGTGAGTGGCAGAGAGGTGTGAGTACAAGCTATTAGCTTGGTTTTACCCTCTTTAACATGTCTTCACTTGTGTGTCTGTAATACTCCACCATGTCACTAGATTCTCTCTGATCACACGCATGTAGTCCTGCAGTCGTGCGGCATCAATAAGGCTCTACATGCCAGAAAAAGAGGAAACACAAAGTCTGAACCACGTCTTCAGGTGGAACCTGGCCTGAGATAAGATGAAATGCACATTATTAAATGCACATGACTCTTAGAACTGATATAATGCAACATCTGTAATTACCATGCCTTGTATAGACGTAAGGAGCCTTTTTACAATCAGCCATAAGTGCACACCCCCATACGAACATCCTGCACTGCTCAAATGCACACAGGCAAATACACACAAGCACATCATATCCAATCCATGAGATCAAGACAAATGGGATAAATGGGAAAGCTAAAACCACATTTGCTGTTCTAGTCCTTCCCCCTAAATCTCCAAACCACAAAACTACATCATCACATGAACTGGTCTGTGGGGTAAATATAACTGGGGTCTCCTTTCTTGCTGATTTTTCTCCATCTGTTTTTCAATACATATTCAATATATGTGTATTGTTGTGAGCTGTGGATTGCCATGAGTTGCATCGCCTTGTATCATACTGGTCCATTTTCCAGTATCAGTGGGATATGAGTGGAACAAGTCAAACATCTCACCAATGTGGATCCCTGTTATAGCTCCATAGTCTACATCCTCCATGACTGGAAAAACAGGAAGAGAGAAAAGGAAAGAGTGAGGAAATTGTGGATTCAAACCACAGAGGGATGACATGTGCATTACTCTGAAATTTCATACTCAAAGTATTAACATATGTGCTGACCCAAATGTCCTAATATTTTGCTTTGGAAATTCTAATAATAGTTTTATTTAGACATGATATCCACAATTTTAGAAATATTAATAACTACCTTACTCTTACAAAATGATTGCTAGTGAAAAACTAAATCACACTGAATCACACTGGCCAAATACTTTAAACCTGCTTGGTTACAACAAAGGAACATTTCACAGAATCCTCTCCATTTAGGAAATATGATGTGGGGAGAATTACGTGATTATTATCTTTGGATAACACAACTCTTTAAATCTTTAGAAAACCAAAACCAAAACCTAAAATATACATGTGTATTATATTATGTCAATCATTCTGATGGTAAGTTTTCAAAAGCAAATTTAAACAGACAATACCTCCCCCCTCATCTGTGGAGCATGTGGAGAAAACAAAAGTTGTGAGTATTACAGGAGGGTGGCAGAGCTCACCCCTGACCTTGACCACGACCTGTCACCCCTCAGCTTAGCACTGAAGGAGCTATAATGTGTTTATTGGAAAGTGTTAAAAGGTTTTTATTCTTTTCAGGTGTGGTGAGTTTATGGACAAACGTCGGCTCAGCACCTGGTGGTTTAACTCGCCGAGGCTTGAACAGGGCTCTGGGTCGCTGTAGTGCAACTCTCCTGTGGGAAACCAGATAAAAACAAAGGCTGAATCGTAACAGGACTTTATTAAAAGGACTTGAAGGTATTATATGATAGGGTTTTGTTGTTAAAGTGAGTGAATCAAAAGCATAAAAAAGACCACCTCTCGTGTAGCTGCTGTGAGGGGATGAGTCCTGCCCGATTGCTGCTGTCTGCGAGGTGACAAGCCTGCCACCAGGTGTCATCCTTCATGCTGACAATTTGAAGGACGTCGCCCCTTTTAAAGGAAACTGCTGCATCCTTGCAAGGGACAGTGGGGTCCTCGTTTGGATCGTAGTCAAAAAGAGCCCGTACAAAGAGCTTAGGAAAGAGAATCGTTCAATATGTTAATCCATCAGACTGGTGACGAAAGGAAACGCACTTTCTACTTTATTTATTTATCCATGTTTCTCTTTTTCTACTGCAGCTTCATAGAACTTCTGTATCCTGCCAAAGTGCATCTTTGTCTGGTGTGTCTTCAATATGTTGGTGTCACTTTTGAGAAATGACCACAATCACTGACAATAATTTGTCTTAATCAATTGCATAATGCTCGCTCTAACAGGTTCCAGCTTGGACATACACTCCATCTCTCTAAACAAAGAGGGTTGCGGAGCCTGAAATTTTCTACATAAGGTGTATAGATTTATTGTTAATGTTGAACTGAGTGGATACGGCTCAACAGATGGGATGTGTATAAAATGATACATCGAGTCTTTAAATGATAAAAAGCTTGTCCTTGACTGTCTGATCTGAATTTACTTCTTGACAACCGCACTGCTGTAGTGACAGCGCCGTGGCAGAAACACAAAACATAACCAAATACACAAGATACCACTGATTTCATCTCGTCTTACTGAAAACAGGTGGGCAGCTTTCCCCATGCAGCCGGACTGCATGCTAACATAAAAAGCACACATACGAATACGTTTAGTTAATATTTACTGTACCTTCTTCTTATTTGAAGACATTTCTTCCTTTGAGGAGGCAGGAATGATCTTGAATGTAATGTCACCCTGAGAGCAGGCCTGTGCAAGAACAGTGACATCAGAGATAAATCATTTAGTACTTCAGGAAATAGCCATATATCCGTCTTTCGTAGAGTTAGGTGAGAGGTTTCATACCACTCTCATGTCTGTACGCTAATATGAATCTACAACTAGCTAAGCTAGCCAGTTAGCTTAGCCTAGCATTAAGACCTGAAATATGGGAAACAGCTAGCCTGTCCAAATGAAAAAAATCCATCTATAGCTCCTTTAAAGGTCGCAAGGTAGTGTGCTCATCTGGTTCATTAAATCAACTGTCCAATAAAGCCAAAAAAAATGCCATAAAAATAATTTCAATTTAATATTGTTAAGCTAAGTTAACTGTCTCCTGTCTGTAGCTTCATCTTCCTCTGAGGGAGAGGATAGCAGATGGTCTATGTTTTTCTCACAATCCACAAAGCCAGTGAAAATAACAGAGACCAACAATTAACTGATTCCAGTAAGAAAGGATTACCTTTGTAACTAAGGCCTTATACAGCTTATTCCTCTGTGTCAAAGAGCTCCGTTGTTGTCAGTGAGCCACACCACTGAACTGGATAACAAGTTCCTGCATTACCGTGAACATGGGGACAACAGTTTAATTTGACTTATTTCCAAATACGCTGTCTTGCTGCTGTGAATAGTCAACAGCAAACCAGATGTGGATTAATTGGCATTAGGAAATATCCCCAAACAAATACTCCTGTTTGAATGTTTGCTAAAAAAAAAAACTACAGTGCCCAGCTGTCTTAGGAAATTACTCAACCGTTTTCTAAAAATCAAACTATTTATTTTTAAAGATTTACATCCTCAGTAGGAACATCTGGGGCTGGAGCTGAGAGCTACAGACAGTAGAGCAGTTAAAAGGTTATTGAGAGATGGATTGACAGTTTGTTGTTTTTATTGTCTTTTCATGAGATTGTTTGACAATAACAATCACAAATAAACATATAAAACAAAGCCAGCTTTAGCCTTTAAGTTACACAGCTGAAAAAGAAAAAAGAAAAGCATGAGAGCAAGAGGACAGAACGAAACAGAAACATCCAATGAGAAGACGGCTGAGGCAAACAGATGAAACTAACCAGTAGAGGGAGGATTTCTTTTGGCTTCCTGTGCTCCAGTGAGATTCCATTCACCTCTTTCAGCTCATCTCCTTCATGGATCAGTCCTTCAGAGTGTTGGAAAAACACACGGAAAACTGAACCACATGCTCTTCTCTGTAACATACATGTACTACAGACCGTCATAATATTACTACAACATAAAGGTACAGGATTGGATATAACTGTGATGACTGAGAGATTATCAGCTTACCACTTTTATCAGCCGCACCTCCTCGCATGATCCTCGCCACTACAATAGCCCCAGTGGTTTTATCCCTCTTAATTGTTGCCCCCTTGCGGATGGTGATAAGTTAATGAAAGAATGATGGAGAAACACACGAGGAAATGCACAGAGGCAAAGAGGTCAAGTGATGGAGAGTGAAAACAACATGTTGATTTTATTAGAGCCCAGACAAGCTTCTTATTTAGAGTCACTTCATTCCAGTGAAGGTTATTTGTATCGAGAGGGGACCATTTAGCCAGCTGCCTTCATGTAACACACAAAGCGCTGGGAAAAGGTTATCCAAATCAACATTATTTTCAACAGATGTTACTGATATGGAGCAAATCGCAATGGAAAGAGCATCTTATGTAGCTGACTACAATCAGCTCACGCTCGGGTGTAACCCTGTTGTCTGGAAAACAGGAACATGCTGGATCGATCAAAGAGAGCGAGTCAGAAAAAGGTCAGTCCCCTTCCAATCTAGTTTTGGGATCAATACAAAAGTATGTTCTTTATTATTGGTCCTAAGCGCATTCACTTTTGAAAGGACAGCCACTAACACACGAGAATACACACACTGCAGAAAATGTCCGTCATTAAGTTAATTATTCTCATACTTTTCCCCAAAATCCTATTTTTCATAAAAAATATTAGCTCATCTCCACCAGTAGGTTTATTCTTTGGCAGTGTTTGTTTTTGTCTTTTAGTTAGTGCGATATCTCAAAAACCTGTCAACAGGTTTCAATGAAATTTGGTAAAAACACACAGATTAAGAAACAAATGCTTGTTTTTTTTTAAATGTGGATCCAGAAGTTTTTTTTTTTATTAAGGAATTTTGACTTTGCATGTGAGGACATTTTTTTTTAATATTATTGGTATTTTCTAATGAAACACTGGGCCTGCTTGAATGGACAAAATCTGGCACAGGTACTCCACAGCTGTCCATCACTATACGTATTTTATGGTGATCTTCATCCAGATGCAAATAAAAAAAAAATTGAACTTTTTTTTATTGTTAAAATAACAAATTTAGAGGATTTTGCAGCCTTGGCGGAGGTATGTGCTCTTTGTAGTTTCATTAGCTTTCAGTCCAGTTTCACTTGATCCAGGAAATTTCCAGAAATAAGTGACAATGGCTTGGACCAAGGTGGAATTAGGCAGCTCATTCCAGTAGTATAAAGAAAATGGGCCATGATTAAAGACCTTGAAACAAGTTGATTTACATCAGAAACAGAAAAGAAATGATCCCAATCCCTTCAATTTCAAAATACTGCTTTAAAGGCTTCCATTAAGAGGCATATATTTTGCAGTGCATACACTGCACATGCTGCAAACACACACACACTTACACACAATAATGCAGAAACTATGTTGTGCGTCACAGCAGATATATGGCAACAAAGATGTGGAAGAATTGACTCTGTAAATTCCTAGTTGAAGAAAGTGAGCAGCAGCCCAGAGGCAAAGGTGATCCAGGCGGCTGCAGGAGCCTTTCCTTATGTTTCCTGTCATTGCAAGAGCTTTCGCTCTGCTACGCTTTGGCATACACGGCTTTAGTTGACTTTCTAGTCGAAAACATGTCATAAATTCAGTCCACAGAGATAAATTCAGCTCTGATATGTTTATTCCTTTGAACTGCTTGTGTATGTCAGTTATTGTGGCCGTACAAATTAAACATTTTTAGGTGCACTTACCCTGTTACATGGTTGTCTCAACTTAAATACTTGAGTTTGTTTCATGTTCATTGTGAGGCCAGGTAGACCAAATTAGAAACAGGCTCATATATGTAGCTGCGTACAGCTGTCCTTTCAGAGCATTTGTAAGAACGCTTATGGGTAGAGTGAACAATTTTTTCATGTTTACAGTCAGGGCAAACTGTTATTTCTGGGCCATTGACATGATTAACAACATAACATTTTAGTGTATAATGCAGTCTTCAAGCTTCTTTATTTTCAACCAAGAGGTTGTATTCGGGACATATGTGTATTTGCTCTCTTGCTGAGAGATGTGTGTATTCTAACATAAATATGCAGCTAGCCATCAGGCAGTTAGCTTAGATTAGCATAAAGACCAGAAAGAGGGGGAAACAGCTACCCTGGCTCTGTCAAAAGATACAAAGAAAATCTGCCAGTATGTGACAGTATACAGTATCTCTACATCTGTTTCCCCTATTTCGGATCTTTATGCAAAGCTAAGCTAAACTACCGCCACTACTACCTAACCACCGAACCTCTGAGCAAGAAAATGTAAGTGGATTTCCCCAAAATGTCAAACATTTCATGTAAGATAGATTCAATTTTTAATTTAATGTTTACTGACCAGGGGTTCTTTGGTTTTGACCAGACTGACAATTTTGACTGAATCCTCGTCCTCCTCCAGGACATCATCAGGGACTGGCGGCAGAGTAGGTTCAAAGTCTCTCTGAGCTACAGCGTCATGGACAGACAGGAGACCCTGTGAGGGAAACACAAAAACAGTGACTGCTCTGGATTCAGGTGTGTCACTTTGAATTGCACAGTAGGTGCTGGGAGTGGATGCAGTTCTGGGACTACTCTCTTTAAATGCATCTCATTTTGCAGGGAAAAAATAGCACTGGGTGAGGACGGTCAGCAGTGTACTCCAAACAAAATGGAAATTGGCTGAAAGCTGGCTGTCAAGCTGCTGTCGAACTCAGCATAGTGAGCAAATGCCAGTGTAATCACTGCACATGGCTGTTCATTTCATATCATCCAGTCTAAGTGAAGGCATGTTGTAGAACCAGTGTCACTGCAGTGGTACCAACACAGGTTTAGAACAACAATTTTAAACTGGTTCGGTTAGAGATAGTTAAATTGTATGTACTCAAACAAGAACGTAACCAATCCCTGTGGAATCATTAAAGTTGACTTGGTAGTAAATGAGGCTGTGCAAAAATTCCAACAAGTTTGTCTGGCCCGCCTGCACTCACTACAGTGCCTGCATCCAAATACAGCACTTTCCTCTTGGTTGCAAACCTTCAGTTTTGCCGGTGCCAACATGCCAAATTTGATTTAGTTAGAAATGCACTGCCAGCCTGTGGGCCACCTGAGAGCAACCCCCCACGTCACTCGCTGTCACTCTGTTTGCAGTTGTACTGGTTCAGCTCAAGCATCACAAATGTCTTCGAAAAAAAAAAGCTCCTTTTCCAGTTCGAGACTGTGAATTGATCTATGAGTCACTATCAGAGCCCAGAGAGTTCATATAAGTTCATTTTTTGTTAATGTTGGCAGTGTGAAAACCCCAGGTTTGTTTGCAGAAAAACAATATTCTGGATAAACGTTAATCTCTTACTGTGAGCCCGCACAAAGTACACTTCCAAAAAAAGGGAATTTACTGTAATAAGAAAGAATGAGGAGGGGAAACATCTGTTCATCAACTTAATTTTAACAATCAGCCAATCCATCTGTCAGTTAGTCTACTTGTTATCCCTGTGTCCATCAACAGTTGCTCTGCTCAGAAGCTGCCAACGCGTGAGCAATGTGTCTCTGGCCACTTTCAGAGACAGGTTTTCAAAAAACAAACATTCATTTACAGAATATTAAACCCAGTGTCTCTCATAAGTATGTGTGAGCTCCTGCGTTGGGGCCAAGAACAAACAGGTCATTAAGACTGTTTAAACAAACCTGTTAGTTCTCGTCTGGCTTCAGCTCCTCATTAAGAATATAGCCACAAATTCTGCAGCTCGCTGGAAAACCATACACTGTGTGTGTGTGTCTGAAATATGACTGTCAGCAGATCTGAAATAAGGAAACATGCATTTGAGTAGTCTGGGCCTCTACATGAGTGAACACTAATAAACATGACTAGGGAGTAGATTAGCTGCCATGCCGGTGTGGTTAATAGATGTCAGCACCTCTCAGCGAGCAAAATGATGAGGTGAAATCAAATTAAATCAAATTTACAGTTGGATTAATTTGTCACTTTGTGTGACCAATATAAGAGGCGACTGTAGGAAACAAAATGCTGTAAGCCTTTTGATGTGTGAGTAAGCTCCAGTGTTCAGTTGAACTGCTGAACAGCTTCAGAATAGGTGAGGTGAAGCATGACTGCATGGAAATTAGGCTCTCAGATTACAGCTCTAATGTTATCTTAGTGTTAAGAAAAATGACTGAACATGTAACTACACTATTCATAAGTGGCTTTATTTCATTGTTAATGATCCTTTCAGATTGGGCACTGGAGCAGAGGGCAGCAAAACAACATCTTCCGACTGGATTACATTCTTGCTTCATAGATGGTCCATGCGAATGGAAATTATAGGACATGCTTCAGTGATAGAAAACTACAGTTTAGGGATTGTTCATGTGTGTGTGTGCGTGTGTGTGTGTGTGCGGTAGTGTTACAGAGATGAAGAAGTCACTTCAGGGAATAGTTCAACATGTTAGGAAATACATTTAATCGCTCTCTTGCTGAGAGTAAAGTGAGAAGCTTGATGTCACTGTCATATCTGTGCTAAGCTAGGTTAACTGTCTCCTATAGTTTCATAGTCAGTGGACAGATACAATTCATCTTCTCAGCTAACACTCAGCAAGAGAGCGAACTGAAAACACAGGCAGCTAGCATGGTTTGTCCGGAAACAACAGACATGATGTGTTAATGGTTACTTTTAGAGGTGCTGACAGCCAGATATTTATTTAATTTTTTTCTTTTTTCTACATTTAGACTATTTTCGGTCTTCTGGCTAAACTAAGCTAAGTTAACTGTCTCCTGGCTCTAGCTTCATATTTAATGGTTTCACTCAATACAAAGACTGGATACAGCTCCCTTAAGCTATATCTCATTTATTTCATCAGTACAGAAAACAAATGTAAAAATATCAAGTTGGGAGACTCATGACAAGCCAGGCTAGCTGCTTCTCTCTATTCCTAGCTTTGCTGCTAAGCTAAGCTAACTGGCTACTGGCTGTAGCTTCATATTTATTGTCCATTTATTGTACTCTGCTAACTCTCAGCCAAGAAAACAAACAAGCTTCGCTCTCAGGCTGTTGAACTATTTCTTTTAGTAGTTTCTTCCCTTTGTAGAAGTGATGCGATCTGACTGGACAAAGGATGTAGCTGGGGAAGTTTTAGGTCAATACACATACTCTTCAATACTCTTCACCTTAAAGTGGGGTTTGGAAAAGAGGGCAACCAGTTCTTTGACTTCATCTCTCCAGCCTTGATACATCAGCTCCTCGGCCAACTGGAGGCAGAGAAAAGGAGAAAGAGAGGCAGGATATGTTTTTTTATAATTAGAGGTATACATTTATATCATGGCCCGAGTGAGGTTTTCTCTAGACTACACTGCACTAGCCAAGAGAGGCAAAGAAAGAAGCAGAGAGACAAAAATGGTTAGTAAAATTTATCTTATATCTGATTCAGACTTCAGTGACACATCATCATCGGTACTGTTATTATTTCTTATGGCCTGCACTTTCACATGGCCCCGTTCACCTCAAACTTGCGTTTCTTTGCTTTATGTTAACTATTTGTCTGTGTGCCTTTTCTGGTTTTCGTGTCTTTTAGTCACTGTTGGAAAAAAAAAAAAATGTTCCCGAATGTTCAAGGCTACACGACAGCTGCGGCGACAGCTAAAACAGAGCAGCCTTGACCGTCAGCAGCAAGTGGAGAGGCGGCGAGTGACTGTGTGCAGTCGCCCGTCTTGTCAAGCATATTACTGTAATGACTTCTACTGCTTCAAGATGTCGCGGCACACTCCAGAGACACAATGCATGAAGGTCATTAGTTTCCACTGTGAGCAAACAGAAGCCTCTCTGAGGGGAAACAGACCCATGGTTTGGCCCTTCCAGTAGGTCCTGATGATTTAAGCCAGGCAGAGAGTGGCTGTCGAAGCGAATCTGAAGCAAGGGGAGTGAAGGGAAGGAGATGGAGAGAAGTATGTGGGAGAGGATAGGAGTAGATAGACATTATGGAAACATGGCAGGAATTACAGTACATAGGGTATAGGGAGAAGATAAAGGAAAGTAAATGAAGAGGAAGGAGAAAGACTGAAGAAAGAAGGGAGGAAGAAGGTAGATAATGGAAGGGGAATGTGGTTTGCTGATGGAGGCGAAATGGAAGCACAGAGTAAGGGAAAAGTGTAAAATGAACATCCTTGTTTTGCACTTTGTCCAGGAACAACAGAGAGAAAATCAGGAAATGAAGGCGGTAGATGATTTAAATGGAACACAGGAGTTAGGAGAATGAGTAAGGTAAACAAGTAGACAGGAATGAGGAGGAATATGAATCACATCTGCGGAGAATAGACACTATTTGTATCATTTGGAGTCACAGCTATAGTGGCAGTACTCTCTGTCACTTTATCTTAAGTCTGAAATTAATTGTATTCCTCCAGCCTGAAACTTTATACTACACACAAAATGGTTTTAGCAGCCTTATGCTCAGTACTGTCCTTGGTGACCTAACTCCTGGCAAACAGATACACAATGATATCTGCTTTAATACACTGCCTTTCAAGTGATGATATCTGAGGTGACAGAGGTTTGAGATAACATTTCATAATTCAGTACACATGAGAAGGAATGTATGATCTGCTCGTGCTTCTGTGTGACAGGAAAGTCATCTGTAACAGAGGAAACAGTTTAAACAGTGAAAAATCATCCCTGTTCCCTCTGCTGTCAAACTGTCATCCTCTGCGGTGTGTCTATCTGCAAAAGATGTTTGGAGAGAGTCACTTACATCTGAGGCCAGACTTGCTGCATGTTCTTGGACGGGGATGGGGCTTCGCTTCTCAAAACGTTTCAGTCGCTCGTGGATCTGTCATGTCAGTAAAGTATCATAATAAAGGTTCTCTCTGCAGTAAAAAAAACAGTTACTGCAACTTCTGATGCTAGTGCTAATCCAAACACTGCTACTACTGCTACTACTGCTAATCAGGAGAAAAACAGGACGAATACCCAACTGGATTCATTATTTTAGTTTATGATAATTAAATATAATTTATTTTAAAGATCTGTTATGCTACCAGGGCTAAAGCACAACCTTATAAAATGTCAGAATAAATCTGAACACATATTGCAGTAAATTAGTTTAAGTGAAACTGCATTTACGTGACCAGTTTCCTTGTTTTTAACAAGGTCGAGAGTTTGCATTTAGTTAACTTCATTTATTTATGATCTGACAAACTGAAGTACTTGTTCTTTTATTGAGTTTTTTATATTTCTACATTACTGCACTTCACAGCCAAGTATTGTACTAGTTACTTGTAACCATAGTAACCAAACCGTATCATAATCTCATGAAATATGATTCATTGTTATAGATTAACTTGATCAGCAGTATACACATTACAGTAAAACAGTGAACAAAAATTAAGTTGTTAATATTAGTTTCATATTCACCAGCTGCAACACTGAAGTGCCACATGTATAATAATCCAATCAGTGTAACAATATCTGGCCCTGTATGATGCTATACAATAATATTGTCCTGTTACTTTGGATACGCTGCTCTTACTTAGGTAATAATTTGAATGGAGGACTTTTACTTAGAAAAGTGGGACAAGGATGTAATTGAAGTAAGTGGAGGTAAACAATCACAAATCATTGCATTGCTTAAGTGTGTCTTCACCTTGAAGAGCAAGTGAAGCTTCTTCTCCATCAACATGCTGTGGAGGAACCTGTAGTCCTCCTCTCTGTCTGTATGAGACTCTGTTCCAGACATCACTGATGATAGCAGCCTGCACACGCCTAGAGGAGGAGGAGGAGGAGGAGGAGGAACAGGACACACCCACACGTAAAAATGCACACATATACCACATCACTGAGCAGTTCACCTGCTGCATCTGTATCTGAGTTACAGAACGTGTTTTGAAAGTTATGAGGTGAGGTCAAGATCCCAAAGAGAGAGGTCAGAGGTTAAAGTGAGGGTGTGATGAAAAACCTCCCATAGGGAAGCCTTTAAAAGATTCACCGTTACAGTCATCTTACTTTATTTTGCAGTTATACAGACATTTTATCCATAAAGGCAGGATTAGGGCTCATACTGACTATATGTATATGTTTAACCTGTGATCCCTCCGACATACTGTACCTCTGTGTTCTGTTCGGCTCAGCATCCTCCTCGCTCTGAAAAAAGAAGAACTTCAATGAATTCATACTTAAGGAATGTGAATATTCATGCTTCAGATTTCCTTTGTATTATCAGTTGAGAGGCAGACTAGGGTGTCACACAGTAAAAGAGAAATGATTAGTGTGTTTTTTAAATAGTATGTGAGATATTACTGCCCCCTAATGCTGGTGTGAGATATTTCAACATTACACTTATATACTGTTCCACTGGGTCTGGTCATGTCTGTAAATTATGAAATCAGTCAGTGTTTAATCAATAAAATTCAGAGTTCATTTTCTGTATGACATATAACAGTCTACTTTATTGGCCAGTATAATTACATCAAACAAAAGATGAAAACATAAATCATACTACAGGATAAATACTGATGTCTCAGAAATAATTAATTTTAACCACTCACATATTATGTTTTTGTTCAGTTTAAGATAATGTAGCCGTGATATGAAAAAATGCTAATTAGCATTTGAAAGCTTAAACAGTTAAACAAAAAAATACACTTGTTAGATAATTGAATCTAGGTCTGTAAACAAATATAATCCGGTATCCCTACATTAGCATGGCTGGAGGACATCATCCGCACTGATATTAGTGTTTCACTGATATTATTTTAATGTTTCAGGAGCTGATGGAATAAGAATAAATTATAAATGATAAATTATAAACTCTGGAAAAACAGTGAACCACACAAAACTTAAATTGCACTCACCAGAGACAGTCCATTCCATTAGGCCCAGTTCAGGCAGACCATATTGCTAAATATCTAAATAGTAAAGCTGCATTTGAACATCCACTTGTAGAGAGAAGTTATTTAGTGTTCGACTGGCCGGATGGTAAAAGAGACTGTCTCTTATTCAGTCGATATGTGTCAGGTCTGACCTAAATCAAGCCAGCAGGTGATCAATACAGCAATCAAAGAGCATGGGTCATAATGTTAGCCAATAGCAGTTCACTTTCCACATATGACTGTCACTGCAGACAATTATTCACACTGATTTAATCGAATGCAATGTCAAAGGACCAATAGACTACCTGGGTGTTTTGGGTTTTAAGGTAGTAAGATCAAGGCTTTAGTTAAGGGGAGTGCACCAACCTCAACAATCACAGGAGGTGAAATTTTTAGGTGATGCAAATGCCTGTCACAATAGATATCCAGTTAGGCCTGTCCCTGTTTATTGGATTTATCAGGGGCATGACCCTGTGCAAAGCAATAACCCAGTAGTTGAGCTTTTCAGTATCATTCTGACCTCTGACCTCTCTGTGGTTGACTGAGAGCTGTCATTTAGAGAGCAAAATGTGATACCATGTGCTGTGGATTAAGTGCATAAAGGTTAGTCTGTTATTCTTTTGTATACTGAACTAGAGAACCTGAGTGTATGCTGTACTGTGTCATTCTCCACACACCACATCCCAAACACTCCCAGGAGAAAAAGGCAATATTAGACATTAGTGGTCGTTAACAGGCTTTCTTTAATGAAGAACGAGCTCACAATCGTCAATTGCAATTAGCAAGTAGGACAATGAAATTAGGCAATATTTCGTAAAATGGCATGTTTCATTAGACCACGTGAATAACTGCAGAAGAATTATACTTCATGCTCGGACCCATACTGCTCATGGAGGGTAAAATGTTCGTGCCATTGATGTATGGGCGCAGCAGACCAGCGGGCAGACCGTGGGTGTGTCCCAGAAAAAGGCCAGCCAACGAGATGTGAAGTCGGAGGAGGAGCCCGCAGCACCAACTAGCTTCGTTTTCAGCTGCGTCACGTTATCCAGAGACAGCTAGGCTAATACCGGAAATAAAGCTACTTACTTCAAAATAACAGCTCCAGTGCTGAGATGCCATAGTGATGGGTGGGGGGGGGTGAGAAGGGCAAATATTCACATTTGACCACACTTTAGTGTATTTCCTTTCGTTATACTTTGCCATGAAAAGGGGATATTGTTTTACTTTTAGTACAACAAAGCTAGAGAAAATACAAGTTTTGCCACACTTTTGTCTAACTTTCAGCATAGATATCCCCCTTTTTCAAGATAATCTAGTTTTAGCGGGAATTGTGGTCATTTAGAATAAAATATCTTAATGATACAAAAACAATTCGATATCTGCCGACAAGGACGTTTTGCAATCAGAAATGTCTTGACATAAGTACTATAAGTATTATTAAATATTCTCCAACGATGGTAGTTCTATTCTGCAATATTCTGTATACTTATGATTCAGGCCCATCTGACACAATTGTCATTCCTTCCAATTTCGTAATATATTTATTCTCCTTTGCACTATTTCTCTTCTTTGTGGTACATTTCTTTACTCCGTACAGTAATGCCAATATAATCTTTTAATTTGAAAAGGTGAGAGCGGAAGTTCTTTTTTCTTGCTAAACATTACCGACGAGTCCTTCTTCTCCGTTTCCTCCTGCCTCTGCTGCTTTCTACTGAGCTACATCGGCTGAGCCAAGCGCATACCATAACTACATGCCAGGTGATGCACTGAGGGTGGTTTTTAGTAAAAAACCACCCGCTATGCAGTGCTGGTGCTCGGTACACGGTTTGTAGGTATCTGTGTGGTAGGGCAGACTGGGTCCAGACATCAGGAAGCTGAAGAAAAGAGAACTGTGAGAGCAGACAGACAGGAGGCCACGGTTCCCCCTCACACACATACACACATCACCACGGCCTTGATGGTGATGTATGCAAGGAAACCAACAAGAGTCAGCGATGGGTAAATCAAGCACAGATCTTAACATTTGAAAAAAATAAGGCGTAGATTTTACCTAATTTATTTATTTGTAGTTTGGTTATTCATGGCTTCTTGTAGCCGTTAGCAATTAATGCTACCAGCTAACAATTTGGGTACAATTAGCTGTGGGTTCCGGATATATCCTAAAACTAAATTGCCCAACGTTAACGCAACGTTAGCTAACCGACAGACCTTGTTCATACAGGGTAGATTATATAAGATACATTTAAAAAAATAACAGTTATTCTTTAGTAGTGACAAGATGAACAAACAGCTGTTGCTAAGATGACAAATCAAGCTAACTTAGCTAACGGCGGCTAATGAGCTAACTAACGTTAAGTATATACCAGAAAATACGTTGCTAAGGTAAGAAAACTAACGTATGTTAAACGTGAAGGTTCAAACTGTCTAATAATAACGTTTGTTCTGTGCGTCTCCACAGGTGCAACGACAGAAGGGATTCACAATCCTATCAGGTATGACATGATCAGTTCGTTAACGGAACCTGTCAATACTCTCCACTGACATAGCTTTTCCAGTTGTCTAGTGTTTTTCCCTTAAAATAATAAACTGACATCTTGATATTGGCATGTTTGAGCTACAAAAACAGTTCCTGGTAATATTGTCACTTAATAATACGGTGATAAAGATTTTATATACATTAATCTAAATGACTATCACAAAATCTGACAATTGAGCTCTGAAATTGCAGTCATATTCCACACTGATGCTATGTATTTAAACAAAATAAGTAAAAGACAGCAACTAGCCAGCCACGGCCACTCCTTATGTGTAATGATATTTCAACTCTTGAGTTTAGAAGTTAACCAACTATTAATATTTTAAAAAGACTGGCCTCACAGAAATGTAAAGCTCGCTATTGCCTGTAAAGAAGCTGGAGACGACCAGCTACTTTTTATGTTTCTTATGGTAGCAGAATGTTAAAATACCTAATCTAGTTGAAATCAAAACATCTCTTGCTCCATGACACAGAGGATGTTAAGTTCAGCCACTTCAGCTGTACTATTTTAGAGCATATTAGTTTTGTTTGTCTGTGCTGTTAGTCTCAATGGTGTAGCACTTCTTTGATGAGGCCTTCTTAATGCATTATATTTTCTAGAAAAATAAATGATGGTGTCGACTGGTGTGTGATGGTATGTGAAGAAATGAAATCAGTGTATATGTGTACACATCCCCACAAGTCTATCTGCCATCCTTTGTAGACCCATAAATCTCAGCCAAAGAGCCAGTCCAGCAGCCTTCACCGTTACGACAAGGTGCGCGATGGCTCATCGGATCCCACGCCCCCTTACAAGATGCTGCGGCGCTCAGACGAAAGTCCTGTCAGCAGACATGGAGACAGTACTGGGCATGGCAAGGCAAAAACCTCTCACACAATTAGAGGAAAAAATGGTAAGCCTGGATCTGGTGGTCTTATACATGCCTGCAATTTTAAGTTTTATTTTAAAGGACTGTTAAAAGGAAAAGACAGCATCTTGGTCCCACCAAACCCCAGACAGATGTAAAATATCAGGTGCTTGTGGTTTAGCCTCAGCTTAGAGAAGTCATCAATTCTGACCATCATATAGAAGGTCTTCTGACAAATGTCACTGCTATCCAAGGTTCATTTCCAAGGCATCCTTTTTTGTGTTGATCTCTGACATACTGTTGGGACTTGTTTTGTCATAAAGTTTTAGATTGTTTTGTTATGTCACTGCCTTCAGATTACAGTATACCTATTGCTGCTCAAATGTAAACAATGCAAACCTAGAGCAATAAAAGGCAATGAAAAGCATTTATTATTTTGCAGTTGTGGTTGTCAATGAGATTTTATTCCTCTGTGCAACATGTATTTTCAGTTACTTGATAAATGGCTTTATTTCAGGGACCAGCGGCTCTCCTCAGGAGAACTCCCACAACAACAGCTCCCACCATGGCTCCGACTCACATGCAGCTCAGAACAAACCTGCAGACAGGGTAAGGTGCTGTCCAGCATTATCTGATGATATACCCTCAGCATTTCCTGTATAAATTGGCGTCACGCTGCTGTGGAACATGGTATACGGGACAATTTGTGGATTCTCTCTCTCTTTCTTTCTCTCTCTCTGTCTCTCTCTCTCTCTCTCTCTCTCTCTCTCTTAACCTTTATAACGTGTCTCTCTCTCTCTCCCCCCCCCCCCCAAACATTTTGTTACCAAACTCAATAACAATGCATGGTTGAAACATAACAGGCTCCCTCTATAGAGTAGATGATCTGATTGGATTTTAGACTTTTCTGCAAAAATATTATCCATTTGCACTGCTGAAGGAGACACTAATATCTTTAATATAATATAACATTGTCTGATTTGACATTAATTAACTGGTTTATCAGCATAACGTATACAGGTCATCAGGCGTTAACGTGTTATAGTAAACAGATGGTGTGGATTTATACTCTTATTTGCTGTTACCATTCTGAAACGAGTAGACAGTGAAGAGTGGTATGTCATGACAGATTAACAAAACAAAAATGTTAATTAATATAAACTTGTGCGTACACAGCTGGGTTTGATTGGAAATGTGTAGCCAAATAGCGTGTTTTCCTCCTGTGGTCACTTTTGTGCATCCAGTGTGAGAGAGATGAGAGGAAAATAAATCCACAGATGAGCACAGGAAGAGACTCAGAGACACAGCTACTTTATAGTTCGTCTTTGGAGAGATTAAGTATTCAAGTTTGTTTTATGTTTTGCCAATATGAGTCTACTAATAATTATGCTTTCCTATCCATCTCTGCTATACGTTGAGGCTCAAAAGCCCAGAATAGTTTGATTAGCTGCTGCAAAAATAATTGTCCACTGTTTGTGGGCCTACAATTGTCTCAAACTGTTCTTGTTTAATCCCCAAAAGGTTGGAGTTGTGCATTGCAAGTATCTGTTTTTGTTAACAGCCGCCTTCAGCACCTTCTGTACATCTATATGCTATTCTATAGACTCACCAGACCATACGTAACATTACTGATGTGTAACAGACTTAAGCAGCAAGTGTTAACAGCAAAGAGTGAATTGAAGAGGATTCAAAACTATTTTGCTTTGTAAAATTTGAGCAACAGTTTACTATAATACTATTATTTTAATTACAATAATGAGAACCACAATTGCTTTTGTGTTGGGTCATAAATTATGTTCAACTTCTGACAGGAGTTAATGCAAAATCGTTAAACTGCAATTCACACAATTAAAAACCTTTTTGTAGCAGTAGGAAATGTCAAATCACATACCTTTTTTCGGTGCTATAATCTGCTATTACTGTTGTCCATATTTAACTTGATCAAATCTGTAATTTTTCAAGATCACTGATCACTGCTGATCATCTCAAGAGAGATCAGTGCAGTTGTAGATGAGGAGAAAAATAATGGGGCAAGCTACCTTCCTGGAATTGTTGGAATGACGGGAGCTGTCAGTATGATCATTAATATTAAATGTACTGGCCCGTATCCATTATTGAAGTTTCCAGTCACTTCCATATACATTAGTATGAAAATTTGTTGTGAAAATTGCTTGAGCTGTGTAATCCACAACAGTGAATGTAAAGTCTACATTCACTTTACATCTTTTGCAGTGGTATTTCTTAAGTTGTCATACTGTCTCTTAACCTTTATAACGTCTCACGCTCTCTCTCTCTCTTTCAGCACCAGGACCCAGCAGATGACTGGACAGAACACATTAGCTCCTCCGGCAAGAAGTACTACTACAACTGTAGAACTGAGGTCTCCCAGTGGGAGAAGCCCAAGGATCTGTTGGAGAGGCAAGCCTACTTAAATGAAATTACTACATATATGCACTGAAACACTAATTGAGATCCTCATTCTCATGCTTAGCATTCTCATATAGTCCAGGATCACATAGCGCACCTGTCCTAACTAGACAGTGAGAGTTTAACTGCAGCCTGCACATCAACACCTTTGCATTCTGTTTAATCTGCTTCAGGGAGCAACGACAGAAAGACTCAGTCAAGATGGCGGCGAACAGTTTCCCCAGGGATATGGACTACAGACAAGAGGCCTTGCAGGACAAAGCCACATCAAGTAAGTGTGGCTCAACTATAAAACCAACTCTAAACGTTTTTACATAGCCTCTCGCATTGTTTAGCTTCTGCTGATTGCTTTTTGGATAAACATCTGAGATCCAGAAAAGGTTATTCAAACATATGCGCTCAGAATAAATATTGTGTCGAATAAAACTGTGTCCTTCTGGTGTGCTTTTCTTCAGAGACCACATCAGGGGACCAGTCAACAGCATCAAACGCCGGCCATTCCTCCTCTTCCTCTTCTTCTCAGAGCCTGAATTCTGCTCCCGGTGCTTTAGGTTCCACCCCCTCCACCATGTCCTCTTCCTCTTCCTCATCTACGGGGCAGTTGCTCCAGTCTGTCCAGTCCCCTTCACCAGCACTGCTGCAGGACCCAGCCCTCCTACATCAGCTCCTCCCAGCCCTGCAGGCAACTCTGCAGATGAATAATGGCAGTATGGACATGGCTAAGCTCAATGAGGGTGAGGGCACAAAAGACAACATGAGCATGACATTCTTCCACTTCCAATCATACTGCCGTCTTCCATGGTTTCTTTTTGGATAGTGTCACTGGGGTCCCCATCATTTCCTACTCATAGGGGCTTTAATGCAACTTTTTGGTGCTGCATGCGAGTAAGTAAAACAGCACAGAAGTGGCTACTGAATTGCATTAACGCCGCTATTTAGTGGTTTTACTTCACACTGGGGGTTATATCATATTAATCGACGAGACAATTAGTTGTGTTCACAAGCTCAGATATTCTTTTTGAATGGAGAGTTCTTGAGGTTGTTTGTAGCTTTATTGTTGCTAGGCCAAAGAGTGTCTTCAAGTCCATTTACAGTTTGTCTTTTAGACTAAAGTGTTTACTAGACCCTTTTAACATACATCTACTTCTGAAGGCTCGTGTGACGTGTTTTACTGCCATGAGTCTAATGGTTGTGGACTGAATCATCCGTCAAGCAGCCAAGAATTACTGCTGCCATCGATAATGAGGGGCTCAAAAGACAAAAAGAGTCTGATTAAAGCTGTCAGAGAAAATCCTAATGATCATATCAAAGAGCCTGACAGGAGAGAGAAGGCGTATTCACATAATTTTTGCTATTGTTTCCTCTATTGTTGTGTATGTGGCGAGTTTTGATGGTCTTGTGCAGATGTCTGTAGGTGCACACAAAGTTTAAATTTGTTGAACCTTGGCCTGAGCTGCTTGAACTGAAAGATGGACAAAAAGCTTATTACCTGTGTTTTTGAATGTCCGGGACTGTACAATAACAAACTGGCCTCATATCGAAACCAGAATAAAAAGATATTTGTTTTATAAATTATCAGTATGGCAATGGCGATTTGTTACAAAAACAGTGACTGAAATGTTGCAGTCGACTGCTCACAACATTAGCATTGTAGCTAAGGTGGCAGCGTTCAGTACAGTGCTTGTGGATTGATAAAGTTTCACACTTGTTTTTCTGCTGGAATGTGAAGCCTTGACAGTGTGCAAGTATGTGGCTGACAAACAACACAAATATGGGATTTACATTTTGCTTAAATAGTATTATTTCATGTTTCACTTCTACAAGAGGAAATGCTTCAAGGATGAGGTGTTTGTTCTCTTTAAACAAATGGTTCCCAGCAGGACTAGAGTGAAAGTCTGTTTATAAAATCTTAACATCAAGTCTTTTTCCAAAAACAGGTGTTTGATGAAACGAGTTAATCTCATATTTGCACCAATATAGAGCTTTAGTGAAACCAGAACTTCTGGGTTCTGCTCTGGAAGAAAACCTCATTTAAAATCCTACTGACATTTGTAATCGCGCTGATAATATAACATACGGCCTTAGAACAACAGTATGTCTTGAGGAGCAAATCAGCTGAGATTACAACTAGAACACTGAAAAACAAATGACTTTAGAGTTGGTGAATTTTATAGATGTGGACAAAATCAAGTCATGATGACGCAAGTACTCATGTTGCCACACAGAGTTTCTTCATGGGAGGTGTTTAAATGATACAGGTTTATATTATAGCAGCTGCTGTAGTTGATGGTGATTTGTCTCAATATGGACGGTAAATTCCAGGATCATGCTTCATGTTTTTCAGGCTGGTGAAGGAAATGCTGAATGAGTTAGTTAGCTAACAGAGGCTAGCCTGGACATGATGTCATGACTTCATCTCTCTGTACGGCAGTTTATGATGTAATGATGTTTATGGCAAAAAAAAATGTCTTTCCATCCCTTATCTAATGGGTGACCGTGTTCTGCTGTTCATAACCTGGGCACGCAGCTGTCATTTATGGTGATTTTTCTTGCTGTTCTGTCTGTGTTAACCTGATATACGTGTGTGTGCGTGCTTCTTGTTTAGCCTCCAAGTTCTTCCAGTCGATCACTGATGAAATGACACCTACATGAAATGATTCATATTTCCACCAGTTTGATTCCTGTCTGAACTGTGTTTTCTCACTTAACTGTGTGTGTTCATGAATTCACCTGTTGTGTGTCTTTGCTCACCCACGTGTGTGTGTGTGTGTGTGTGTGTGTGTGTGTGTGTGTGTGTGTGTGTGTGTGTGTGTGTGTGTGTGTGTGTGTGTGTGTGTGTGCGTGCGTGTGTGTGTGCGCGTGTGTGTGCGCGCGTGTGTGTGCGTGCGTGCGTGCGTGCGTGTGTGCACTTCCTCTTTCCTCCCTCCAGTCTTGGCAGCTGCTGTCACCCAAGCTTCCTTGCGATCTGTGCTTCATAAACTCCTCACTGCTGGACCTGCTTTCAACGTCACTGCTCTGCTCTCAGCTGCTCAGCACTCCAACCAAGGTACGGCCTCCTCGCTGTTTCTCACCATCTGCTACACAAACTAATTTCCTGTGTGTTTTTAAGGGTCCCGCTCTCCCCATCCCCACCAACTTTTTAAAAAACTGTTTTAAACCTGTGTAATTATTCCTGTTGACCTTGAGTTGTTGAAATTTGACATTTCATGCAAGTTAACTGCGTGTTGTTTAAGAGCTTTTCAGACTATATGCATAAACAGGAGATATTGTCCCATGTATTCCAGTTAGCCTCCTCCATTGCTGGAACGGAGGCCAACAATCTGCATGTGAAAGCTGATGATGCTTATGCCACCACACCAATACTGTGTCTTCTATCCTTTGTCTTCTGTAGCCCAGCACTCCAGTCAGTCTCCCGTTTCTCTGACATCAGATGCATCATCGCCACGGCCGTACGTCTCACCACGGAACGGCACACCCCAGAGCAACCAGAAATCCCTTCTGGGCGTGCATCCCAGCAGCATCACATCCTCACAAACAAGGGTGAGCACAACGAAAAGGCACAAAGAAGAGACGCCTTTAAAGAGCGGAGGGGGTACTTCCTCTCACCCATGACTCACGGCCTCTCTCTCTCTATCTTCTCCACTTTGTTATGACTGCCCTCGTCTTTCTGGTTCTCTAACACATGCCGATGCCCTCATGCCCTGCTGTCTTTCTTTCTCTCTTTAGGGCAGTATGTCTTCAGGGAAGCAAGGACCTGTCAACCTGTCTCAGTCCGCAGAGAAGCGTCCAGAAGACCCCAGAACTCTCCAGCAGAGAAGGTAGAAGTTCAAAATCACTTCAACACAGTATTTCTTTTTGTGATGGAAATAAACTAATGAAATGTATCTAGTTTTAATTATTCAGTTCCCTGAACTAGAATTATGTTACTTTATTGACATACAATTATAGGACTTTACTTCAACTCATTGGTGAGGTTGGTTATTGACCCACATGTCTTTAACATATGAACAGCAGTGTTAGAGTTATTCTGAGATGTTAATGAATGAGACCAAATGAATGGTGTAGATTGAATAATATGCAGCATCCATGACTAATATACCAAAACATCAGTTCCAACATCAGCTGCAGCTGGATTTTATTTACACCATTGACACACAGTTAACCGGTTGTCTCGCTCCACCAGCCAGGAGATTCTATGCACGGGTTCAAATATGTCCGGTGCTGCATTGCCCCATGTCCCCTCCAACAGCAGCGGCCAAACCCAGACTGACACCCCCGGCTCCTTCACTCCCACCCTGGCAGCCCATTTTGATGAGACCCTCATCAGACATATCCAAGGATGGCCTTCAGAGAACACGGAGAAACAGGTACAGTTCAGTACACTGCTCCTGTTGATTTCCAGGTGTTGCAGAGCTATGGGATGCTTCTCAATGATTAATATATCTGTAGCATTAAGCCAAAAAACATTTTTTTTGTTTTTTTTTTATTTCAACAGTCTTTTCTTTGGGGCCTTTTGTTTTCTATGGCCATCCAGTTAAATAATATCTTCCCTTCCTGCACATCGCCATCGCTCCTCTGCTGTGAAACGACTGTTAATTGTGGCTGTTGAGTCACATGACACTTTTCTTTTAGTTTAACTTTTCACAATTTACTGTTAATCTACTGTGCACATTTCCATTTTTTATACTTTTGTCCATACTGTGATTTTTACCTCACATATCACCTTTTACTTTTTTCACAATTGCATTGGTACATTATTCACTTCCTGTGTATTGCTGAGCAATTGTAACAAATCGATTTCCCTGCGAGGATCATTAAAGTTTTCTTTAGTCTGATTAATGAGCAGTACAGATGGTAAACTAAAGATTTTCATCTCAACAATATAATGTCTAAACCATGAAAACTGAGAAACCCATCCATAGAAGAACACAATAAGTTGTGGTTGAAAGCTTCTGTTTCCAGGGTCAAGAATAAATCTTCGCTCAACTTTGAGTTCTGTTTAAATCAGAATCACAAAATCAGTAAGTTACTGTCGATTGTCCTGAAGTATGTTTGTATGTATGAATGTTTTGTCGTGATAATCTGGAGTCATGACTCACCAAAAAGCTCTCATCCCTTTCTGTCAGGCGGCTCGGTTGCATGAGGACATCCACAACATGGGCAGCTTGTACATGTCTGAGATCTGTACAGAGATGAAAAATCTGCGCTCCCTGGTCAGAGTGTGTGAAATTCAAGCCACACTGAGGGAACAGAGGTGAGGCAAATGTTCAAATTTGCATAGACATCAACTGATAACGATACATTCATTCATACTTTTTTCCTCCTCAACTACAGAATCCTGTTTCTGAGGCAGCAGAGCAAAGAGCTGGACAAGCTGAAGAACCAGAACTCCTACATGGTGTGAGCACCTCAGCAGAGAAGAAAGGATTTGGATGGATGGATTAAAATATTGTTATAAAAGTGGAATAGACATGGACAGCAAGCTGCTACAGCCTGTTTATTCTCCCTGTAAGAGCAACTGAGAAAAGCTGTTAGAAGACAGCGGCTGAAAAAGCTCCGTCATCCTGAACGTGTCTTTTTCTTTTCTTTACTTTTTTTTTTTTTTTTTAAACTTGTTTTTCCAATGTCCACCACATGAAATCTTCTCACTGAAAGGTGAAACTGACTGTTCACTGAGTTGGACACTTTAACCAAGTGGACATAAAGGACCTGAGGCTCTTTTCAAACAGCACCTTTTTGGACTGTGAACCTTGGATTGTGTGTATTGTATTGGGTTAACTTGTTTTCTGGTGTGTTTTGATGTGTAGTAGTCAGGAAAAGATTCATTCTTGGAAAAATGAACTAAAATAAATCATCTCATAATCGGTGTGACACAGTTCTCAGGGGGGGGGATGAACAAACTTGTTTACTCCCCAGACTTCTGAAACGGACTTTGTCATGCATTGAAATGTATGGATTCAATGGCAGTGATGTTACTGATGTTATTTTTTATTCACTATACTCGTCAGTGGTTTTGCCATCCCAGTGTGTCTTCAAGCTGGTTGATTTTACACGTCATGACATGAGATTAGCGAAGACCTTTGACCAGACCTTTACTTAAATGTGCTTCAGTTATTTCGTCCCAGTTGATGGGAATCTGCACTCCAGTGATACAAATTCACTGGGGAGTTATGGTTAGTTATGACAAACGCACTCCAGATGTTTCAAAGCCATCTTGAAAAAGCCTACATTATTGGACCTAGGTTGGCTGCTAGAACATATGAGGTTGTATTAATTTGTAGCCCTGCTGGCCGTTTTCTTACCCCTTCTGTTTGTCTTTTTTTGTATAATTGTCAGCATTTCGTTTCTCTCCCAATTCCAATTGGGGAAATATTTCATTCCTTTTGTGCAGCTTAGCAAGAGATTGTGTAAAAGAATAGAAAAGTGACTGAATTTACAGTCATGTAAAGCTAAATTATTGTTGCACATGATTGATTACGTCCTGGTAGTCATAATGACAAAGATCAATGGAAAGATGTTTTATTTTTTCAACAAGGAAACTCATTTTGTTTTCGTTTACGTTCAGCTGACGTGGCTGCAGCCCTTTTATCAACTAGACTACTTTTTTAAAGGATTCATTCATGATGAGAGGGTATACTTTTTATATGAAAACATCATATTAAACTGCAGTCGTACACTTCTAAACCCATAAAGTAAGTTCCTTTGTCTCTCTGCTATTCTTTTCCTTGTCCTTAAATAGTTTCCACCAGATCTGATGTGCACACTTTTTGGGGGTGGGGGTGGGGATGGGGCTTTGTATTCCATAAAATATGAAAATAAAATATTATACCACACTCCCTGCTTGACTTTTACTTACTTTTAATTCAGTTTAAAGATGTGTGTGAGCTATATGCCTTGAGTAGATTTTGTGATGAATTATTCATTTTGTAATTTTATAATTAAAGTGTGAAATGATGCATCCAGAGGAGGGTTTGGGTGACAGCTTTGAGAAATGTAAATGCAATGTGATTAGGCCATGCTCTTGGCGTACGTGTCTCCTTGAGCCTCATGGTTTGGGGCCTATGCACTATGACACATTAAAATTTCAATCAAAGAATTCAGGTAGTATCTATAGATTAACACTGGACCTTTTAACCTCCTAGGACCTGGCGTCCACATATGTGGACCTCACATTTTGGATTCTCTAGACCACAATACTAACTTTTTCTCAACAAGGGCCTGGTGACCACATATGAGGATATTATACTGCCACTCAGTAATAGAAATGTAAAACTAATGTCCTCATATGTGGACATCATTTTTCTCAGGTCCCAATCAGCCTAAATAGCAAAGAGAAATTAAAAATGCACGCCATGCAAGAGTTCGGGTCTTAGGAGGTTAAGGCAATCTGCAGTCACTTATTTCTGCCCCATTAACCCCATTACCATTCTGTTCAAAGGAATGCATTTTATTAAGCGTTGCTGTATATTGGGTAAACTTTAAATAAAGGGCTGATTTATTTTAGCATTTGTAAGTCTCCTTGATTTTTTATTTGAATTCATATATATGTATTAGGTGAACTTGGATGAAACTGATGCAGTATAATGGAACAGGCCTTTCAGTAAATCCTCCTTCATGAGAATTATAATGTTCAGTATTTGCTGAATCTGTTTGAGAAGTGTTGGTTTATTTTAATGCTCAGTGTGGAGGCTGTAATTGTGCTAATGTTTAAGTGTACTGAGAAGTGTTCCTAATAGTTTGTCAAGTTTAATTCCTATAAATGGGATGGACAGAAAATTAGGAACACCTCTCAGTATAGGGTTAGTTTACATACAGTGGTGGCTAAAAGTCTGAGACCACTTTCCCATGCAGCCTCACATATTGCTTTCAAAATAAGTCTCAAAAAGGTAACAGGTAAGGTATTTCATAAAAGTTCTTACAAGCTATTGTCTATATGGGGATATAGTGGTATAGCTTTATTGCAAAGCATCTTCTGTTAGGACATGTACATGTGTGCATACATGTCTTGCTATGGTTGTGGGGACAAATCTGGGTTTGAAACAATCTGTGAGGTTATTTCGGCCAGTTGTGACAGCTCCAAAAGGCTTTTTGAAGGACACCTGCAGTGACTGAGGCCAGTGTCAAAATGAGTCTCAACGACGTGAATGAAACTGAAAGTAACGTCCTTTGTAAAGGTTGAAACGTGAAGAGTGAAGTACACGCACCAAGCAGCAGGCGCATTCAAAATTTCTCCAGGAATTTTCGAATACTTTTAATGTTATGCTCTACCGGGGCAATCGTCCGTAATTGTGTCATCAGTTCAGCTCTTTCTTGTTCAACTTTCTGCACAACATAAAAATATGTTCAAATGAGCGCAGCGCAGTCACCTGCTTCTTACAGTGTGTTTTGTCTGTATGCTAATCAGGCTGCGCGGACTCCGTGACGGGATTGGTCGAAGCAGAGAGGAGGAGCCTCCGACTCCACGGCGGCTTCTCCTATTGGTGCGACAATGATCCTGCGCGTGCTCACCACAGCTGTAGTCGTTCGAGCATTCAGAGGAAAAGAGCTTAAGAACCCGGCCAGCACATCATTAGTGGCGGCTGACATGATAGGCAGCGCGCCTCTTTACCGCCTTTGTCAACATGTGTGTGTAATTTGTGATTTGGTTTGAGATGCTGGTAGTGATTGTGGGGGCTGGGTTAGTTTTAAAATTCTGATTGTGCATCACACCCTTAGAAAAAGACTGTTGGACACATTAGGAACAGGGGTGCTGCTTGTGTTTTGGGGTTGGTTAGAATCGCACAGTTGGGCTCTTTGTTGGCTTCTGTTCCCCTACTTTAGTTATCCTCTCACCTTGTTTGTATTTTTGTTTCCTTATTTAGCATCCGGGTTATGCAATAAATTTGATTTACGAATAACACCTGGTTTTATGTTGTTTCCCTTTTCCCCTAGCTGTGTCGTAACATAAAGACTGCCAACATATGGTGACTGGGAGGACAATACACCATGATTTCTTTGAATATAGAAACCAACATGGCTGCAACTGAAACCTGGCTCTGTGAGCAGTCCACGATCAGTAAGTGAAATACTCGGTGAGTAAAATTTCCCGGGCTGTTATGTCTTCTTTGCTTGCAGAAATCAACTGCCTGGTACTGGATGTGAGTCCCACAGCATCTGAGGTTTTTCTTTCCCAGGAAAGTGGTTCCACAAAGGGTTTATATCTTGATGCTTTATGTGAACAGTGCAACATCTACTGGCCTGAATGCAAAATGGTCAAATACAAATGTTTGTAAGTTACAAATTGAATGTAAGTATAAGGTAAAGCATGATTGTATTTTATATTCCAAGCATAGATTTATATACTTTCAAAGCAAATCAAAATATTTTGTATGCATCGAATGTGTCAATATCAGTTAAGCTCAATGTCTTAGTTTTAACTTAAGTGTTGGCAAAATACATGGAGCTTTAGTTTTAAATGTCAGTGTTGGTGGCTGTGCAGTAAAGGTGCAATATACGATGTGGCCAGGACTTTAGCTTAAAATGTTCAAAAAATGAATCAACACTATCAGCAGTGTGTGAAGGACACGCAGTGATGTCATGATCTCCATCTGTTGTATTTCAGGTATCTACTGAAATGACCTGTCCTGTGTTGTAATACCACTTTGTGACACTAGACGCTGTGTGAGTCAGTGGCGCGTCAAGTCTTCCCTCAGTCCCACGAAGAAGAACAACTTCCGGCAGAGCTTGAATTAGCATCACAGAAACACAGGAATGGCTGAACCTCCTAAAAGGCGATATGTATTTGTATCCCACAGAACCGCTCCCGACAAGAAACCATGTTCAACGGCGAAGAAAAGAAGCAACACGAGTAACTCTCGATGTGGTTTTCCACCGCCGGAGAAGCTCCTGAGAGTAAAGAGATGCGGTTTGATGCCGAGCTCGCAACTTTCCTGTTAGCCCGGTGAGTAGCATCATTGTTGGCTTTTTAGCTAAAAGTATAATCATTGCTACGACTGACAGACCGTACCGACAAACATTTCGGTTGGTGATATTGATGTTGTCTACAGACGTCTTAGCGGTTACTAGAGTTGTCTGTTCCTCTCGGCTGCTGTACAGCTAGTGACGTCAGTAACTTTAGGCTCATTTTGTAACTGATGACTGTAAACTGAGATTGTATGGACCCAGTAGACCGAGTGAATACACGTGTATTTACTTTTGCATATTCATATCTATCCTCACAATTAATATATATTAAAATAAAATATATATATACACACACCATCTAAATGAATTGTCCTATGACATGTTTGTCTTTATCAGGACCAGAATTCCAGTCTGATCATCACCGATGATGGACCAGCACCTGCCTTTCCTTCTGCATCTGGCCTCATCAATCAACAACCGCATTACAGTAACACCTTGAGGTATTATCCCTGCACATAACAGATATTGTCTATACTGTGATCTTTTGCACATCCCCTAATCGATACCTTTTCCACAGCTTTTGTTTTGTCATTCCAGAACACTTTTGTATATGGTTGCGTAGTATCGTTTTCATTGTTTTAAAAGAAAAAAAAAGAATCTATTTATATTTAAGTATTGCAGTATTAATTTTTTTTATTTATTTCTTATGAATAAGTTAATTTGATACTACACCAAGCCAAATATCTTGTAAGTGAAAATTTATCTGACAATAAACCTTATTTTCTGAATCTGCTTTTGTGATGTCATCATCCCTTCCTCATGCTGCTATAGAGCCTGCCCATGTGTCCTGCAGTATCCCCTTGCCCTCATAAATCTGCAAGTGTATGGAGGTTACAAGTAGAATTCAGATCCTATTTTTACACCTGAATTTAAATTCTACTTGTTACCTCAGTGTCACAGACTTTTGAATTTTG
The DNA here is from genome assembly GCF_021018895.1 of Seriola aureovittata. Taxonomy (NCBI): domain Eukaryota; kingdom Metazoa; phylum Chordata; class Actinopteri; order Carangiformes; family Carangidae; genus Seriola; species Seriola aureovittata. The sequence goes on along the minus strand of NC_079375.1, from coordinate 21,327,244 downwards.
AGCACCAAATTTTAGTTTTGTGCTTTCAATGTGTTCAGACTGACAGAAGCTCTAACTCTTCCAGTGTCTTTGTGTTGCCTAAACACTGTGTGTGTGTTTATTTATTTATATATTAATTTATTCTACAAATTCTTCACATATACATGTATGTAGGTTTAAATGGATGATTGATCTTTTATGATCTGAAGTCCTTTTTCGAAGGCTTCAAAAAAATTTCATAGTCAAAAGAGGAGCTGCTTTACATGTCTTTATTTTTCCTTGTGTTTTCATAGGGATGGCAGAATCCACCTCAGGCTGGAACCACACCTTTGCAGTCCCTCGAAAGCAAGAAATGGTAAGTCATGCACATGATATAAACTACAAAATGTTAAAATGAATCTGTTAAGATTTATTTTTCTTTGTTGTCATAATCGCTAATGCATTAGAAAACAATGTGGATGTGATTAATATATTTATATGTGGCTTGAATATTATAATTAGGTACTTGTTGGGAAACTTGCTGTCTATTGTTTGTTGTGAAGGAACTCATTGTGACGTAATGAGGAACTACTCAATAACTGCTTAATGACTTTACTGCCAAAAGCTACACAACTCTACAAACAACCACAAAATGCTGATGGATTTCACTCTAGTTTACAATGCAGGTCTATTGTAATGTGTTGCAAATTACCCTCAATAATACACTGAACAAGTTTTGCATCTGTAAAAAGAAAATCAAATTAGGGTCAAAATGATTTTGAGCTTGTAAAGTGATGTTCACAAATAATTCCAATGTTTGTAGTTGTAAATCAACCTTTGTAAACCTGTCAAATAAATGTGGGTGAGAAATTGAAGTTTGTGTATGTGAAACAATTGCACTTGTGTCAAAGAGATTTGTGTTTGTTGAAAGTCTGAATCAAAACTCAACAAATGATCAGTGTTGAGGTTAAAGAGTTTTGATTGAATGAATTTGATGATTTCATTACAAGATTACAAAATAACAAGTGGTGGGGCCAGCTTGCTAGCATTAGCAGCCATCTTGCCGGCATTGTTCACTGATTAATGAATTTAACAAGTTATTAGATTGCAAAATGTAATAATAATGTAATAATGTAGAAAAGTGAGCACTTTCTAAATGCACTGTATGTGTAACTGATTGATCTGTCCAACAGCCATCTCTAGTATTCTTTCCCAACGGGTGCCTCCCACCAGGGAGTTTCTCTAGGATGAGGTTTAATTCAGGCAGAGTACATGTTCTTACAGCTGCTTTCACACCACTGCTGTGATATTAACATTTGAAACCTTTCTGTCTCTCTCTCCCTCCAGGTGACAAAGAAGCTCGCTGGTGCTGCTTCTGAAACAGCTGCCTGGGTTAACAATGTTGGTATGTTGGCTTTCCGAGATGGTGGCTGGATTGACGACGCTGCATCTTCGAGGTGGACCCCCGGAGGTGCCTGCCTTCTCATTGAGGCGTAGCGGCGGCCCGACCTGGAGGGGAAGCGCATGATGCTCAGCCTGACTGTTGCCAAGGTGACCCTGAGGATCTCCTGGGAGGAGTGGAGGCTGCACTGTTGGAGGGAGGACACATGGGGCGGAGGAGACGGCCCTCCTCATCCAGGATCTCCACGTCACCCTGGATGTCCCTTTGCTGGATTTTCTCCGCATCCAGGACATATGGAGACACAGAAGCGCCACCTCAGCTGCATTCAGGACCCACCAGGTGTGCAGCTGTACACAGAGACTGGTAGACTGACAAAGGGCGGGGTCAGCCTTGCAGTTTCCACCTTAACCAGTTCATCCCAGGTACGTGTGTGTGTCTCATAGCTTGTGATTAAGTATATTGTGTATTATCATTTCATGCAAACATGATGTAGTGACCATTTGCCCATTAAAAAAAAAACAAATTAAACTTTAAACCAAACCTAATCAAAAGGCCACTGATGCACCGTAGGGATGTGGTTTAATGCAGGCAAAGGAAGATGAATGTCCATTCCAATCTTGCAGTTTTGTGTGGATTTATTGCAACAAAAGAACAAAGAAAAAAACCATGGCTGCTGCTGCCTCTCTTTGCACTGGTAAAAAAACCATTGGCCCACCCAGGTGCATGCTGGTCCTCAGTGTGCCTACCTACTCAAATAACCCCAAGTGCCCAGTGTCAACCAATTACCAAAAAATAAACAAAAATACTAATTATACAAATCTAAATATGCTAAACAAATAACTAACAAACAAAAATATTATCAAAAATCTAATTTCAATAAAGCAAACAAGTTAATCAAACAAAGTTGCTCATAATAATCAATTAAATTTACAACTAAAACTTAACAAAACTAACAAATAGCTCCAACACTCTGGTCCTTATTGTGCATAATATCACAATTACAGTTATCTACAAAAACGGAGCTACTTCTGGAACTACAACTATGAAACAGACCTATTCTATGCGTGTGTATTCTAAGTAACCCTAAACAAGTTGTTTTCTTGATGAATCTGCAAAACAAAACACAGGTTAAGAAAAGAAAGGAAAAAATAGAGGTAGAGAGTCATGATGTTAGGCTGCTGCGTCCAGTAGTAGACAGAGTTTGGTCACAGGTCTCTCCAGAATATGGGTCCTGGTTTGAAGGTGCACAGTGGTACCAGGCCCTTTGCATCTGGTCTGCTGTCCAAAACTTTCCCCATGATCCTCCTGGATCTGAGGCATCTGCGACAAGAACAATGTCCCCAGGAGTGAGGCGTTTCCTTGGCCTTGTCCATTTTTGTCTCTCCTGCAACATAGGCAGATACTCAGAAATCCATCTCTTCCAAAATAACTCAGCAATATACTGTGCTTGCTTCCACCTTTTCCTTATGTACAGATCATTTTTGTCAAACAGTCCTGGTGGCATGATTGGTTTTCCTTTCAACATTAAAATGTGGTTTGGTGTGAGAGCTTCTAAGTCATCTGGATCATCTGAGACCTTTGTGATGGGTCTGTCGTTCAGTATTGCCTCAACCTCACAGAAAATGGTCTGTTATATTGTTGAACCAGCATGTCTTGAAGGTGTTCAGTGGAGATTTGGTTGGCTGTTACAACAGGGCAGCCACTCTTACTCCTACTGCTTGTGCCGCGAAGTGGACCGTTAATGACCCAACCGACCCTGGTTCTTACTGCATAGGGTCCTTCATCCTGGCTGTTTATTACCTCCCAAGGCTCCATTACTTTGGGGGCATCAGTTCCAATTAGGAGATCTACATCTGAATCAATGTCATGAACCTTTACCTCCTTCAGATAAGATCCTCTTGTCGAGGGACATTGAGTGGGGAGACAGGCATAGATCTTTGTGTCAAAACATCAGGCAATTGGATGAAATCTTTCATGTCCACACCAGACACCTCAAGACCTGACAGAATATGAGCATTTACAATTTTCTTTTGTCCCAATGTTGTAAATAGTTTCCATTGGACACAATGCTGTTACTATATGTAAGAATTCATTTGTGCTTTCTTTTATTCTTGCAACTTACATCATGTGCTGTGGTACAGTGGATGGACGGGCATCGGTTGAGAACACTAAGGTCGTCACATGACTCACTATCACAGGGTGGAGAGATCATCAGTTTCACCTGTACCTCAAGTTCTATTAGTAAGTTATATGATAAGTTTATGGCGCAACAGTGACTCACTATCACCTCTTGAGGAACAAAGTGGTGTTACAAGATGAGACGGACTGTTCAGGACATCCAGCACCAGTTAACTGGTGGAGTGCAGCTCCTCTTCTGGCCACAAGATGGTGACAGTGAGATGTCTTACCTCGAATCTGGTTGTGCTTATGTGTGTCTTTTTGTCCTATTGCCTCTATCAGATTAAAAAACCCATTACTGCACATGTCACATGTAAAATGCAGCATGAACAAAAGCAGAAGGCTGGATAAAATCAGAATCAAGTTGACCTGTGTTATACTTCTGGGCCAACTCTGAGCCAATACATATGGGACACAGATCAGACGGCAATAATACAGAACTGCTGACGGACAAGACTAATGCATGGAAAATGGCAAGTTCAAAATGTTACAGTAGTTTACTAATGTTGAGTATATAGGATGACATTGAACTTGGCCTTTTGCTTCGAACACCTCAGCAGCTTTTCCTGCTTGCACAGCTCCACAGTGAGCTTGAGAGCCCTCTGCTTTGCCCCCTCTCTGTGGGTCCACTCATGCTCTTGGCAAACTGTTTCATAAGAGTCAAACCTATGTCACCAATCTACATGAAAAACTGGCAATATCAAAATATGCTCATTAAACTTGTAAAAGAGAGGGAAAACACGTGTAGTACCTGGGGTAATTACACTGTAGCTGAACAGATACCAAATATTTGAACTGGATAAAAATATGAGGGTTAAAAAATCTCTTAACAATAGTGTAGTATATTGGCCAATATTATTTTATTTTATTTTTATTTTTTTACATGAGCACATAAACATTTTTGAAGAGCTTTGGTTGTGTCCAATTGCTCCATAGATAAACTATTATTATAACATGAGGCTACGCCTGGTGTTAACAGTCGACATTGTGAAATCTGCCTTTAAGACATTATATGTTGCCTAGATACGGGAGGAGAGCGTCATCAGACCGTGTTTTTGTTTTCCTTAATTTAGTTGAGTGGCGCACCTTGCTAAGCGTGGATACCTGTTAATAAGCTGCTTAATTCTTGTCCACCCCACCACAAGAGTAACGTTTGGTTACGTGTGGCTTCTGTTTTGTTCGTGTATGATAAGACAGACCCGTCCCACCGGGCATGGTAAGGTTGAAGTGTAAGTTCATAAACAACGAGTATTGTGGAAGTTTCCAACGCCCGAGTGCACGTGAGTTTTCTGTCTTTTACTCCTTCCTCCAACTGCTTCAACCAAAATACACGGACCCAAACTGTTTCACTGGTCACATCAACCTTTGAAATTGTGACATTTGGTGGCAAAACCAGTTCTTTGTAGTGGAATCACCATGGTTTTAGGGTGTGAAATTGGTTGGAAAAATAATCTGCCTAAAGTACTTGCATCAAATTCAACTTTGCTTACTTCCTTTGGTTAAGCACCACTGACCAAAGAGCCAGGGGGTCCAAAACGGCAGAAGCTATTGTAGCTTAGCTGTGTTGCAACTTTAATTTTAATTAACCTTTTATTTAATCTTCTTTGCTGGAGTATAAACTACTCCACAAAATGTTTTGTTGACAATTGAGAGAAGATAGTGTGAACTCATCGTCTCATTAGCGCCCGAGTTAACAAGGTTGCTAAGTGAGGACAAGCAGTTAGCAAGCTAGTTAGCTCAGGAAACTTTTTTTCCTTTTTCAATAAAACTCTTTATCGAATGGAATGATGTACAGTCTCAATAATTTTATACCAGGGGAAGTAACAGTTCAGATTAGGAAAGAAGCCCAGGGCGCTCTTGTGACTAACCAGTGTTATCTTTTTCCATCTGGTTAGTGTGTTAGTAGTTACTTTGTCAGCTTCAGCTGCTCACCAAGTAGCCCCCTGCTAATAATCTGAACATCACCAAGCCTATACAACCAAATATTTTATATACGATTATTTTTCGTTGTGCTGACATTAGCTCGTATATCAGTTCTGGTTCATCAGTCTCGCTCTAATTGTATTAAAAGACACTAATGGATTTTTGATCCATCTATTCAAACAGAGAATGTTTTAGGAGAAGTATCCGCTGCCATACCACCAGACCTCAGAGCAGTTTCTTTTCTGAGTTCATCCTCCACACTCCACCATGCAAATAGTTTTATTTTAATGACTTGATTATTTATTCATTCATTTGTATAACTTTGTTTTTTGTAAGTAGCATAGAGGGACTACCTCTATAATTTCACTATATATCCTTGTGTTGCTTAATGATAATTAAATTGAATCTTATTTGTCCAGGTTTTGAGATATTGGCCTCTGAGATTTCTGCAACTGTAAATACAACAGAGGTGAATGGAATTTCATTTAAAGTGCTCAGAGCATTAGCATATCTTTCAATTAGTAGTTGAGTAGTTAATTCTGAAATAATTTGCAGCCCCTTGCTGTTTACAGTTTTCCTCAGAACTTCTTTCTATGAAAAGTGTTTTGGGGATTATATAAAGTAATATCAACATTGTCTCTGGAAAGAGAAACAAAAATCCCTTCACGTCCGTAGCACTGGCAGAAATCTCAGAGACATATCTCAAATCTAAGTCCATCAGTTTCACTGAACTGACTGAACAAATAATACATTTCAGATCATTTATACTCTTAAAACTTCACCCCACAGACTGCAGATCCTTTAGAGTCAATATTACTCTTCTAATTATTCTTCTATTTACAGTCAATCAATCGGTTGACCAGCTTTAATGGTTAGACTGGTTGAAAATGTTTCATTTGCATCTTATGTTGACATGTTTGATCTTTTTGGTTTCAATGAATCTGAAGAATAAGCATGAGAAATGTTACTTAAAAGATTCATGTTTTTATTGAGTAGATCTCACTACAAAGTTTAGGGCTCCATGTCCAACAAAGAAAATCCTTTCTATACTTCTGCACTGGTCAGCAATGGCCCCTTTGAGATCTGAAGCCAATTAATCTTTTTTATACACTCCTGGACTGCTCATTGTGTATTAAAATTTTTTCGCCCGATTTCATTTATTACCATTTGCTCAGAGCACAAGAGAACCCGACCCTGAATGTGTTTGGCAGAGCTGCTTCATTTGTCCTCATATACTGTACAGTATTGTCAGAGGGCACAGGTTATGCCCGAGATTGCAGAGTGCTGCTCTCATTACAAACCAATTTGCAACAGTCTCCTCTTTCTAGCTGCATCACTAGCAAAGCAGTAAATATAGTTAAACATTCTCCTCATTTCGGAGCCGTTTTCAGATTGGTCCAACCTGAGGTAATGAAGACTGCAAAACAAAAATATTATGTGTTGACAAGGTTTCCCCAATATATCATCAAGAGAGTCAGTTGTTCATTATTGAGTCATAGATGTCTTTTTGAACCATCCCACTGGTTTGAATTTAGTCAATATATTCCTCCTAAATCACAGCTGATAATGAATCTCAGTCTGTGTGATAGATTCAAATGCTCTTTCACCATGTTAATGGTGAAGGAAGATTCATCCAGCTTCTTAACAGATCTGCAGCCAAACCTCACCCACAGCCTGCAGCCTCTGCATCGCTGATGCCAGGGCCTGGTCCACAGCTCTGTCAATACTTAACTGTGGGGAAACAGCAATGTGGAGAGAGAAGACATAGGTGCAGCAGAATCTGCTGGCAGCTTTATTGTAGTACACTTACTCATTGAAGAGGTGCTTGCAGAGGTGCATGTACAGTACATATTGGCTGTTGCTAACAACAGTACAGGAAGGAAGCCAGTGCACCGCACACCTTTCAAACCAGGGTTTCTAGAAAACCAGGAAGAACTGCAGAGCCATAATCACTCTCTGCGGCTGGTTCAGACCCCATGCTCGGAAATATTTTATAAGTCGTGATTTCTCATGCTGTAAAGGCACATGACGGCATTACCAGTGCCTTTGAACTGTTTGGATTCTACAGCTGTTACATGTTATCAATCACATTACATATCAATTACTCAAACTAAGAAGAGAGGTTTCTTTTACCTCTGCCAACTTGCTCTTTCTGGGGACGTTATGTTCCCCTGGAAACCAGAAGATTCACAGTTGTTCATGTCTGTTTTAAAACAATACTCACATGCCCATATGTACAGTACACTGAAACAGCTTTTCCTTGTTGTAATAATCCTACCTGTTCACTGGCCGCTGACAGATCCATGTTATATGTGAGTATTGTTTTAAGACAGACAACCTACAGTATCTTCTATCCTCAAATGAAATGTCTAATGCATTTTTAAAACTCTGTAGTTAACTTACAAATGTGTTATACTCAACTTCTACCAACATGTTTCATTGTTTTATATTAAAAGAGTGAACTATTTTTCCATCGTCAGCAGGAATTTAAAATTCTGTCAGGCGCTCTGGACAAGATATTGCCCTCTTTGCCCTTGAGGCAGCTTAGAAACATTGCACTTTATATCATTCCATAAAGCCCTGATAGGCTTGATCACTGTCACCTTATATAACAACCAATATATCTCCTCACCAGGTGATGGATAGATCCCATGGCTGCTGCCTTCGATCCCTCAGCGTTTGCTGCACGCAGCGCTGGTTAGGTCATCTTCTTCATCTGCTCTTACCTTCTCTGAGCTCAGTTTGTTCCCTTCTGGGGATTTTTTGTAACGTCTCCTCACACGCTGAACCTCAATCAGCTGCTCATCACTCAGGGTGTGTGTGAGACGCTGGGCAGTCACCATGTCCTATGACCCCTTTTGCCAGCAGTGTCCTTGGGGGACATGGGTAACTGTGCTGATTACCTGTCATACTATATTTATTGCTGTCACACATTTATTTATGGCCCCCCCTGATTCAAGAGAGCCAGCTGTGGGCTAAACCATTAGCCCAGTTTCTCTATTTACCACTCTTTCCCTCTGCTCTTCAATTAGCCCTGCTCCCTCTCTACCCCACCTTTACTCCCCTCTCCCTTTATCTCACCCCCTGTCTTTTCTCCACATCTCACCCTTTTCTCCATCTGTTTCCATCGCCCACTCTTTCCCCTCTGTCCTTGTCATCCTCCTCACCCCTCCAATGACCATTTACACCCCCGACATCATTGACTCCCTACTACTCCTCTCCCATCATCACAGCCAGAGGGGTTACATTAGAGTGACCAATCTCCTCTCTGACTGAACTTAACATGGGGGGGGGGGTGGTAAAACTTTTGATAAATGAGAGAACTGGTGGCCAATGCCTTTTTAAAGTTCACATCATTTAGACTGTCATTGACATGTGAGGTGCGCCTGGGACATGTGTCATTAGGCAGGCTCTCGAAATGAAGCACATGTGCCGTAAAGATTTAAGCACACATTACCTTTGATTTTCATTTCTACAGTATTTCAGAATCGTATTAGAATGGTTAGGCCTACACTTGTTGGATTGATGGTCACAGGTATGGGTTGGGAGTCCTGTTGCACATACTGTATGTTGCTGAGCTATAAATCATATCCTTTGATTTAATATCACAGGCTCTCTCGAAGCCCAGAGGCCACCTTAGCTATGATATATAACAGAGGCATTGACGGCATGACCTATTGAAAATGTTTCTGTGTCCCATGGTCTTGTGTATTAAGATGGGATGTATGAATACTATGAAGAACAGTGCCATTATTAAAGGCCCTGAGAATTTCTTTTGTAATCAGCCTCTGACTAAAAAGGGGGTACAACGATGGGGCTGAGTGAGCTTTGCTATAGATTGTTTTGTGAACCCACATTTCACAGCAGTGTCTTAAGTGAAACCCACTCAAATCAGAGAGTGATCTCTGCAGGACCATGATGGATGTGTCATGTACCAATGAAAACATTGTCTCATAACTTATTCTAATCACAACTCTGTGGCAGTGAAGCAGCTCAAAATTACAACGGATGCACTCACAGTTGGTAATGCCTTTCTGCATCTTTTATTTGTTGTCGTCTATTTCCCAGACTAATCTGTGTTTTCCAGCCTGGGGACTTCAGATATCTGTCTATCTAAACCCTGATGGCTCATCTTTTAAATGACTTGCATCAGGAAGGTATAAAAACATCCAGTTACTTTTGAGAGTTGATGACTTTTTGTCCCAAACCAAAATTGCACAGAATGATTCTGTTGCATTACCAGCACTTCCTAGTAAATAAAATGCTGGTGTAGAAATCACAGAGGCAAGATGAATTTGCAAAAAACATCTCAGGATAATAAGGTAGATCTGCTACAAAGCAGAGGTGGTGTGACATTTGGAATAGCTTTCTTTACCTGTCACTCAGGTAAATGTGACCTGATGTAAACCTTATTTATACATCTGTCTCAGCCCTGATTGTGTGTAAGGTAGAGAATACCTATCATGCATATATAAATACACATCTGCAGAGACACGCACAGAAATGGGTGAAGGGTACAATTGTGCTCGATATCAGTGCTGTCAGTCTCATTATGACTTTCAGAGACTGTAACAATATAGACTCACCACAGGGGAGTGCTGTTAGTCAGTGGTCAGACCTACTGATGAAGTTTCATAGAAAACAAGCTCCTCATGGGCTGCTGTGAACCGAGTGTGAATCTAACACATATCCATGAGCGAATCGATGTCTGGCATGCATCCAGAGAGGAAATTAGTGCTTAAATTACATAATAAAAAAGCAATAAACATGGATTTATTGAACATGGATTAATCTTAGTGCTTCTAAGTAGGAGATAAAAATACATTAACAGATGGTCATGAGAATATTGTTGATATTTTATGTCAATTATGCCTGTTTTACAAACCTAATGATATTCCTCCTCAAAGTCCTTCCTCCAACACAAGGTCTTAATGGCATGAAGAAGCCATTTTCACTTACGCTGATTATCATCGTTAGTGTGTGAATCTAAGATAGGAAGGAAGGAGTTGAGTGTTTATAGATTTACTTGGTTCCCTCCAGCCTACATGAACCAGCCTTCACATTGGCATTTGCATATTTTCTAATCTCCTTGTCTAACATTAAAAGAAGGGAAACCACTTCTAATTCAAGTGAGTGGAAAAGTGGTGTCAGACTTTTGTACCCCACTGTACATGTGGTCGAGGGGTTTGGTTTTTACGTCAGGACTGGGGACAGCTGCTGGGTGGTCTTTCTGATGAAGGGGCTTTTGAACACTTCAGTGAAACGTAGTTGGTGTGATTATTTGTAGGTGAGATGTGTGGCATTTTCCTAACCTTTCAAGGGAGTGTTATAAGGTCATGTGGATTGTGTTTTTAATAATTGCTCAACATGGCACGTTCTCTTTCTCCTTGTGGACTGGCTTCTTCACATGGCTCCTGGCCTGTATATTCCTATGGCAACTAATCATCTATCCATTTCCTTTATTGTAATTTCACTGTAATTGTTCCCTCTGTAAATGTACCGTAAGAACTGTTTTCAGTAACAGCTGACCCATCCGATAACTGATGAGGACCAATAAACTAATTATAGTTTAAGTCATTTTAAAAAGCCCTGAGCTGACAATATTCAGCAGAGGTACATTAATGGAATTGAAAATGGCATGACATTGTACCCCACAGCTGGACTGTAAATGTTAATGCTTAATAACAATAAATAGCTGAGAAATCCTCAGGCAGCTTGGAGCTCCATTAGACTGGACCTATGAGAACAATGGCCAATTCGCTGGGGGATAATTACATGCCAAAAACTGTTATTGTTTTAAATAGTTACAGCACTTTCGTACAGCTCATGGGGCTCCAAAGTTGCTTAGTGTGACGAAGGATGGTTTTACTTTGGTGGAAGCATAAATACGTGCTTCAACAGCCAAGAGTAATGCTGCCTCACTAATGGGTCCTCTTCTACTTTAAAGCATGAATAGGGAACACTGCGTTTGTCTAAGCATTGCATTGCATAGCAAGGCTGCTGAGCTTTGGGTCTCTGCTGCTGAATCAGTGTGCGTGGTGCTAAGAGCTGTACTCCATTTCGAGAGTTTGGATGGTGTCTGCTCTTTTTGACCTTTTTGAAGAAGAGCTAAGAGCTCTATCTAACACACTGGTTAGTCTTTGTCCTAAAACCCTTTTATCTTGTAAAGGTAAAAATAGTAGTTGTCTTTATCATGCTTACACTCAATTTCGATCTATGCTGTGATGAGGCCTGCAGGTTTACCTCCAATCTGTTAGCACAATATCCTGCACTTTTTTTTTTTTTTTTAAAAGAAGATTCTTGTTTTAAACAATCAACTGGAAACATTAAAAAGTCAGTGGAATACACTCTTTTCAACCAACTCATGGAGATAACGTTAGCTTACTTAGCTAGCTAATTGCAGCTAATAAAACCTGTGACCCTTCATTTCAGCCAGCAAAATCAACAGCAGCTGGCTAGAAATGAGATCTTGCTTTTGTCTTCCTTTGTCTGAATTATCAAACCACATTAAGAATTTTAGGTATTAAATCTGCCACCATTATCATTGTAAACAGACAGGCAAGAGTGGAAGCTAAAGAGGAATAGCAATAGTATTTGGGAACAGTAAATTTTGTGCTTTTATTGCTTTTTTCACTTGTAAGAGAAAGAGTGTGATTTCTTTTTTCAACAGTCCTACATAAATGCTACAAAAATGTCTTTAAATCAATTTTTCATCAAGTCTTTGTCATCACATAAATAAATATCAATGAGCCGTGCAACATGCAGTTCAATCAGCAGATTCCCTCCCACTTTACACTAGTTTGATTTCCAGCATTCCCTGGGATGATTGAAGTCCTTCAGCCAGCTTCATGTATCTTGGATGTGGCATTCAGTGCAGCTCAATGTGGTTTAAGAGATTTTAGCAATGAAAGATGGTCAAACATAAAAGATTTGTTTTAAGGTCTTGTCAACAGATGGCTTGTTATAAGACCCAGTCAGAAGTTTTGCTTTTACTTTGCTTCATTTTCTTCTTCCAAGTTCTTTTGTCCTCCATCTTTACCTCTGATCAAATTTTGGCTCTACCTCTGCCTGATTATATCCCTTTAACCCCTCTTTACTTCTCCCCCCTCTCCTTGTTTGCAAAATGTAATTCTTGGAGGAAAAAGGATAGATCTTTTAAGGTTGAGTGTATCTCTAAAAAGTCTTGGCAGCTGGTGTGAGTGAGCAAGCCAGGAGACTGTGTAGGCTGTATTGATGATACACTCAAGAGAGTCACTGGCCCTGCTGGCATATGTCCCTTTAGATTTGAATTAGATTGGCGATTCATACTCTGGCACGGCTGCACCGAGGCCACGGGTGGAAATGAAAAGTAAAGGGCTCAATAATTATCTCTTCAGTTTGCTGTGTGTGTGTGTGTGTGTGCGCTTTCTGATCATTTGACAAAACAATTTTAAATGCTGAATCATTGTTATGTGTCCGTAAAGCTGCCACACCAGCAATCTCATTCAGAGTGGAATTAGCATCTAGCCAAATTACAGGCTTGCACAACAATAGCCTGCTGAAGCCAGTTTGATTGCAAGTAGCACTTAACAGAACAACAAAACACTTATCACAGTGCAGAGCTACTTCTGAAGCAGTCCCACACCTTTGACCCGCCAACATCAGCGTGACTGGACAAAATGAAGCTCCTTGAATGGGAGGGAAGCTTTGAGGCAATGTTAGAAAGAAAAAGGATTTACAGGGTTTATTGTCGGAGACTCTGTGACTGACAGGACTGAGCAGAGACTCCACTTCTTCACCTGTCATTCTTGTCACTTTATGGACGTTATAACAATAAACTGTGAGTGGTCTGGTGGTTTAAATTCGTTTTAGCGTTACTCTGCTTAGAGGCTTTGTGAAGATCTGACTTGCTTGTACAATGCAGAGAGTCTCAGTTCTGGCATGAGGCCACTATTGCTTGTGCAAAGTCTGGATGTTTTTGTTTTGCTGTGTTGGACACTCGCTGGCGGCACATTGCATCAATTCCTTCTTTTTGCAAACACATCTGAACACAGTGACGTGAAAATATTCTCTCAGTCTATTTGGCACAAATACAGATAAGGATGACATAAGTCTCTTCTGGAGTAATTTCGGATGAGAGGAGTTTCATTGTTGTAATGATACACTGATAATCAAAAATTTGTAAAGATGGCCGAATGCTCAACTAAATTAAGTATTGATCTCCCTTCAGCCTGGAGCCCTGCAGAAGAAACGTGCACATGAACGGAGGTGAAGAAGAAGAAGAAGAAGAAGGAGGAGAAGGAGAGGTGGTTGGCTGTCCCTTCTGTTTAGCTTTGCTTTCTTTTCCTTTTTCCCTTTGTTTGGCAGATCCCTCTCTGCTGTCCACTACATCACTTCCCTGATGTGAACTGAGCCTAAGTTGTGGAGGCCTGCTGTCTGGAAACAGCTGAATAGGAATTTTCATTTCAGTGTAATTTCCCCCCTGTAATCCATTTTGATGATATGAATGAAACATCAGTGTCCCTGTCTCTTGAAAAGCCAGTGAGTGTAAATAACACCGTAAATCTGGCCCAGCAACCAATGACAGACTGTTTTGATTCTGTATTCATCTCATGTAACAAACCAAAAAAAAATGAATCAGGAGCTCAAGGTAAACCCTGGATGGATGCTGTTCTAAATCTACCTCATGGCTTCAGAGCGAACACACAACACATAAAAAATGGTCTGGTTGCTCAATTGCAGCACTTACTCAAGATCCCATCATCCCCTGCCTGCAGATGTTGGGCTCTCCAGCCTCGTGGGTTCATTTGATAGAAGTACCAATAACACCATATGGGAATCTGGGATTAAAATAAATGCCTTCAATATATGGACATCATGTGTAAAAAAAAAAAAAAAAACATACTATATTATCATTACTTACAATATTCACTCACAATCTTCCCCTACAGTGTGCTGTGATATAGTTGCAGCCACACTGACTTACAAATTGAGAACAACCAGAGGAAGTGAAAGGCTAAGTCCCTGGATTTGCACAACAGTGAAAAGACGACTGTGCTAAACAGCATCTTCATATCCCCTCCCACAGACACTTCATTCTTTACTCAGAGACCTGAGGAGAAATACGGCTCATCTCCTCAGTCTCACCACTGTGGTTCTGAATAAATAAAAAGGGCATCACCGTGAGGAATGATTTACTCTGTCCACCTCTGAAACGTATCCCTACAGGTCCTCATTAAAACTAATCCTGTCAGTGGCTGCCCATGGAAGATGATCCTAGTTATGCTAGGATTGGCACTGAGGCCACTTCTGGGTCTTTCTGCCAAATGTATATCAATAAAAGCAAATGCACATGCACATTTGTTGAGAGCAACATGTCTGAGGAGGGAATAAATGCGAATATTGATCTGACTTCTGGCTCTGAAGCATTATCATTATTGTGCACATAAAAAATAATTATGAAGTGTAGTGAGGAAAAAGCAAGATACCCAAGAATAATAGGATTAAAACTCTTTAGTTAAAAGAGATAAAAAGCTGTAGTAACATTTTTTTTTTCTTAGGCCACTTGGGGGTGCTGTTTCATGCTGTAAACACCGTGTTGACATAGCAACACCTTAGCAAACAGCCGCTTATGTTTACACCCAGCAGACACGGAGCGGCATTAGTCACGCTTGTGTCCACATGATGAATGTAAGTTGTAAGTTTTTATTTAGATTTCCACGCAACAACTCAAACTAAAAGCCTCTGGCTCTTTAGCTGCTAAGTGATGAGAACCGTGAGACTGAATCAAAACAGCAGAACCACCAGGGTTCTAAAAGGTTCTGTAGGGCTGAGGGGAACTGCAGACTTGGGTCAAAATTCTCTGTGGTTTCATCACTATGAGAGACCTCTTTCACATTACACTTAGTTATTTGATGCATTGTTAATTTAAAAATATTGATTAGTAATTGATTGGCCTGCAGCATGTTCTTATGCGTCCGTGCCGGTGAAGCCAGGGCCGGAGGCATTATGTTTGCGGGTTGTCCATCCCATTCTCGTGAACACAATATCTCAGTAACAGCTGGAGGGAATTTCTTCAAATTTGGCAGAAGCATTCACTTGGACTCAAGGATGAACTGATTAGATTTTAGTGGTCAAAGGTCAAGGTCACTGTGGCCTCACAAACCGCAATTTTGGTCACAACTGACAAATTCATACACTAAT
The DNA here is from genome assembly GCF_021018895.1 of Seriola aureovittata. Taxonomy (NCBI): domain Eukaryota; kingdom Metazoa; phylum Chordata; class Actinopteri; order Carangiformes; family Carangidae; genus Seriola; species Seriola aureovittata. The sequence goes on along the minus strand of NC_079375.1, from coordinate 21,311,601 downwards.
TATGACACAATTTAACACAAATGTCTAATGGGATAAAATGAAAATGAAGTGTGTTGACATTTTGTATCCAAATGGTCAAAGGTCAACTTCACTGTGACATCATAATGTTCTGCAAAAACACATCTGGCTTATTCAACACTGTAACTCAGGAAGAGGAGATTGTGACCATATTTCATACAACTTGGCTGATTGGTGGAGGCGTAAAACCACGAGGCGTTAATTCTAGTTTAGTTTAGTGTTGATTTTTTTTTTTAATGATGTAGTTAAGTGAGTAATGGTCCCTAAAGCATCATCTGTGTGACAAATCCGTCTTTGTCAATTTAGAAAATATCACCAAAGATTAACCAGGTATTTGTGTTAATTGGACATCAGCCACTCGTAAATGTTTCACTCGGGCCAGACTAATGAAAAAGCCTCTGCAGGGTAATAATGAAAGTCAGTTTTTGCCTGCTCTTATTAGCAGCCTGGACATGTTGTTAATTACAGGGCATTGCAAGAGAAGTTATTGGGTCACATTTACAGCTAATCCCTTGCAATAGTTGCCAGTCGTCCTTCATGTCTTAAACATAATGGCTCATAGTGTAAACTCAGGTTTTGACATGGAGCATCTAGATGCACCATTAGTGTTTGTGATGGCTCGACCATTTCATTTGTGGAGGGCATGCAGCTCCAGTCAGACCCCCAGGTTCCCAGAAGGATGACACCCATGCAGTTGGGTCCACTGCAGCTTTTGAAGTTGCGTACACATTAAGTACAATTACATTACTGAAAGCAGCCCACATCTTTTCACAGGGCTTGCATGGCTGCCCTACACCTGGAATGGTTTTAAAGAACCATGCAGAGACACTAGCGTGGGTTGGAGACTGAGATTTTAAAGATCTAGAGAATTATTTATCGCAGAAAACTGCCGGTGTAGACCGTCTGTAAAGTGTCTCAGTGCACACATACCATTGTGAGTGTAGACAGGCTGGGAGCTGTCTCGTATCCTCATACCTCTCATAAAATGTAATTTAGCTTTAGCAGGCATGCAACAATTCCAACTCTGTCTCCTTGAAACTTTTATAAATTAAAAAAAAACTAAACTAAACTGCAACAACAAATGTAATTGCTGGCTCCATCATGTTCAGAGGAAACCTTTTTTTGAATGAATGAATGAATGGCAGTGTGCTCAACAGGAAGTGGTTGGGGTGGAACAAAAGCACTTTAAGGATAAGGTTAAGGTCAGGGAAGTCCTGTGGTTTTGGTTAAATATAATTAAACATGTGTCTGAAGTCACTGAATGTTTTCTATGTTAAACCAGATCAGGACCTTTCACTGACCTTGACCGTATTGCTGATAATGCTGCAGTCTTTACAATCAGATATTGTATTGCATATGTTTTTTTAAAGTTATTTTTTGGGGCATTTTTGCCTTTATTTTAGCCGCAGTGAGAGAGAGACAGGAAAGGGGGCTGCTGTGGTCAGGACTAAGCTTATTGGTGCACGCTCTACACGGTGAACCACTAAGGCACCCTGAGTACTGTATATGTTTTTGATGGAAAACAAATACGTTGTCTGTGAACATTTTACTGATGTGTTTAGTATAAAAGTATTTATGACTCGCCAAATACGTAAATCAACAACATGTCCTCCTGTTAATTAAAAGCGTAATCTGGTCACCGTGATGTTTCCTACAAACATATTTACTGTTGCAGTTGCAGAGAACCGTGATTTCTGGGAGACAGGGTTGAACAATTCACAGACAAAGCCAAAATGTTGACTCGGTTTTCTGCCTCTCACGTAATCATTTTGACACTTTTACAACGATGATTACACAGGAGTCAATTATAAGCCGCTATTTTTCTCTAAGACAAACTTTGCAGATCCTGCTGATATGAAACAAGAAAAAAATCCCACCCACTGCACATGAAAGAAGATTTTGAACCTGTTTCACAGAGTACAGCTCAATTCCCTCCACCAATATAAGATAGATGACATATCCTTAGTCATCTTGTTTGATGCAATGAAAATCTGAATTTGTCTGCGTAAGAATCTTTCTGTCACAGTGCCACATCAAAAACAGTCAGCTAATTAATTTGTCCCATTCGTACATTTATTCATTATTCGCTGAAAGCCAACACAGTCTGTGGGAATAATTTAAAGTAAATTATTGTCATGGTGATCCAGTTTTATTACACTCACGCCATTTGTTTTATTGCCATTCTAAGATTTATTTTCCTGCTGATGATTGAACTGGAAAGTTTATTAGTTGGAAAGCAGTGCATCATGGGCAATCACCCACACTGTATGCTGTGGACAGCTGGATGCACTGCACAAGCAGAGCGGAGATTTAGACGAACTCAGTGTATACGTTTGCTTCATGCCTCCTCCTGTGTATATGAATGTGAAAGTCATTTTCTTCGCCGTAATTGTTTGGGTTTGTTTTAATCAGCACAGTTACAGTTGATGGACCTCCAGCTTCCTCCTGCAGACAGACAGGAAGGTCCCGCTCACCGTTTCCCACCTAATTTACTGAACATAATTAATTATGGCGAAAAGAGAAGAAAAGAACGTGAATGGATGTTAAGTGAAAAAGCGGGTGCTGCGGGTTTTTTTTTTTTTAACCCTTCTCCCCATTTTTCCGGGCGACACTCGGATCACTGCTCACACAGGCGAGAAGAAAAAGAAGTGCAGCTTCCACCTCATTTACTGATCGCTGTAATTACACAATAACACCTTTTGACCCCTCTTTTATTTAAAGTGCCACACGCTTTTTTTGTTGATGCATTCTTTCAAATCACAACAGATGATAAAAGTCATATATCTTCATTCTTTCAACGCCGGCTTTTTTTTCACTCTGACAGCAAAATAGAAAAGCTTACTGGAAGAAAGATCTCATTTGCTGGGCCGGCTGAAATACGCTTACACACCAAAATCTCTTTTGTTGCAAAGAGACAAATAAGGAAAAGGTTGAGTAATTAGCCCTGATTAATTCTAACCTGCCTCTTAACTAATTATGTTGGATATTTAATTACACATGAACGCATGGCTTGTTCAATAATCAATTGCTTCTCTTGGCAGGATGCAGTCAAGTGATTTGAATGCTGGTGTGGCAACAATGTCTGAGAAAAGCTCTAGTTTTTACTGTGATGAGGATTATGAACGTCCCCTCTTTGACCAGAATGGAAGTAGAGAAAGCTGCATGTTACCTCTGCCCCTTTGCACCATCGTGTGCAAGCCGCGTACCCTCCAGCACAGCACTTTGACTACTATAGTCCACTGCTTGTGTTGTCCTCAGTGGTGAGTATTGGTGTGGAAGGGCGAACGATTCCTAACTAATGTGTTGTGGCCGGGAACCTGGCAGTGATGAATGGTGCTGGAGGCCCTTGCTGTGGTTTTAGGATTATCATGGTTGTAGCTGGAGGACTGGAGGGTTGAAGTGAGCAGAGCTGTACTCAAGCATGTGCTCACCCCACGAACCCTGTGTAAGTCCTCAAGGCTTTCCCTCAGCCCGTGTGTGATGGGCCGGACAAACGTGGCAACAAGCCAGGTTATCTTCACATGACTGTCAAGTAGCAGGATTGCTGGTCCGCGTCACCTGGAGGCAGTTTCATTATCATCAGGGCTCAGGGTGCGTTATGATGGCAAATGTGACTGATCTAGGTGTTACCTAACATAACTTTAAGTGATTATGAATTGGGGAGACAAGAAGAGTGCTTAACAGTTGAGGGAAGAACAGAGTCCAGGTCAAAAGGTGACTGTGTATCTCTGCCAAGATCCTTTCCTGCCAGTGGCAAGAAGCCTTTCGTCCACTGCCAAAGAGTCACGATGCGAATAACCTTGCTCTGTCTCTTCTTTTTATTTGAGCTCATTATCCTGACCCTTCTTTCACAGGATTTGTAAACTTAAGCAGTCCAATTAGAGAAGAACTTTTACTCTCCACAACTTCTTATACTCATAGATGAATAGTAATGGATATCAAGGGTTCCAAGGAAATACAGGTCATGCTCAGGGTTTCCTTAGAGGTTTTAGTTTAAATGCTGACATACAGGTAGTCTATGTTTAGACTTAATTACCTTTTCCAATTATAGGAACTTATCCAGTTTCAGCTACTGTGTTTACCTCCATTTTAATCATGTTCTCCTTTATGTCCCTGGGCTGTAGCTCAGCAGGTGTCTGCTCCCCTGGTAGTAACAACAAATTGCCCAAAAACCGTCAACGACCGGCTTCAAAGCTGCTACAACTTGTGTACATTTAGACTGAAAATCAAACATTGGATGTCACTATAGTGTCAATATTAGGAGTGGAGATGAGATTTTCATTTAATGCTATTGACCTGCTGCAGACTTCACCTCCCTCCCGGGAACACTGCGCTTGTCCTATTCGTTCACAGAATTTCCCCGAGGTCGGTAAGTTTGATAGTTGGACCCTGTTCAGTCTGTGTAGTGCTGATGCAGCAGAAATCCAAGCAAGAACAGTCTGTTTTTAAATAAGGATACATAATAATAATAATGAGCTCCATCATCTCAAAACATGTATATTGTAAGTATTAGTTGTTGGGCGACCACAAGTCTCCTTAACGTTCCTCAAGATGCAAAGCCAATTCTTCTGAAGGATACTTCCTGTTCTTTTCAGTCCAGACTCTCAATTAGTTGTTCAGTCAGGTTGAGACATGTGACTGTGAAGGCCGCACTCTATCATTCACGTCTCAAACCATTCAGTGCCCACTCATGCCCGCTGTGGAAGCACACAAGAGCATTTGTGTTTATTCATGTCGGTTTGTCACCGACCTGCATCTGATCATAGTCAGTGATGGAACACACTAAAGGAAAGTACTGGACTTAAATAAGAGCATTAAAGAGTATTTTCATCTTATTGTACTGTATTTAATACATCTACATTCCAGAGGGAAATACTGCGCTTTTAACACCACCACATTTATCTTACAGCTGTAGGTCCCCGTTACGTTATACATGAAGATTTAACAAACAAAACAGTTAATAAAACATGATGAATAACCCAACAGTGTCAAAAGAAGCTTTATCTTACACTGCTACATGCTTAATATGCTGCTCTATGTAATGGCATGTATAATAATAATAATAATAAGAAGAAGAAGGAAGTAAAATTTTAATGCAGAACTTTTACTTGCACTTGTAAAGGAGTGTTTAATGGAGTCATTTTAATACTTTTAGCGAAGTAAATGATTTCAATATTTCCTCCATGACTGAATCTAGTGGTTTGCACTTACTGATGAAAGCTTTGGAGCTTTCAGAGGTCTAGCTTACTGTCAAACAAACAACCTATATTGCATTTCAGCTTTCATCCGCCATTATGTCTAAGGTCTCTGCACAGCTACGTTTCTGCTGCTGAGTCACTTCTATGGCCAAAAAATGCTCTTACCTCTGACCACATGTCCTGATTTTACCTCAGACAGTGCACAACACATACCATGAGTGAAACGCATACCACGGTGTATTAACTCTTTGGTGGTAATGTTGGTCGGTCGACCACTTTGGTCCGGACTGAAAATTCTTCAAACTATTGGATGGATTGTCATTAAATTTCAATCAGACGTTCATGACTTCCAGATGGTGTACTTTAAAGACTTCACTGATCCCTTGACGTTTCCTCTAGTGCCAGGGGGGTTAGCTTTTTTTTTTTTGTCAAACGTCTCAAAAAGAACAGGATGGATTTGACTGAAGTCTCTTAATAACTGTGGGATTGCTGTGAAATATGCTACAGATATTAAAGGTCCCTGGAGGATATATTCTAGAGGATCAATTACCATCATGTCTTAGCTGCATGTTGAGTTTAGTTCTAATTAGTAAATGTTCTCAGTCGTTTGTCCCCCACTTAGAGCCTTTAATTTTGTCTTTGTCACTACTCTTTCTTTAGTGCACAATAAAATAATTCATTTGGAGATATTTTTAATTTAACAGCCAGATGTAATTTGTAGTGGTGACAGCCCCGTGCAGATGAAGCTATTTTTGTTTAGTCAGAATATAGAAGGTGAATGCAGCAGAGGACTCTGTGCTGCACTTCACCTGCTCTGTCTAATATCTAATTTAATCAGGATCTGAAGCTAATCACCGCTAACCGAAGCTACGCGCTCATCCTGTGCACAGCGGCAGCGTTAACACTTCCTCATAATGAAGTATTGACTTGAAGGAAATAATTCATATATGTGATTTGTCCATGCTTGGGGCAAAGTCATCCTCCCTCTTCATGACCTCCTCATATCAAAGTGAACTCACAGGTAGACAAACCTTTTATTATACTGCATCATTAGCCTCTTAATGGATTTGTGTCTTTGCTCCTGAATCGATTTGTGGGAAATTGTGTAATTGTCTTTATACTTTTTTCTTTTAGATGTTTCTATTACTGCAGCATTGAACCATGTGGTATCTTTATCCAGGTCAAAGAATGATTTATAACCAGGTAAAAAGCGAGATTAGGTCGTGGACAAGGCGTCAGTGGTGTGGCATTTATCAGGACGCTGGTGTCCATTACAAGGGAGGACAAAACTGTATAAACATTAGCTTATCTATGACAAAGAATGGACACGAAATGATGTAGCCAAACAATTTTCATTCACCTGTGCAGGTCAAATGGAGCATTAGGCAGATTTATCTTCTTTTTTTCTTTTTTTTTTAAAGGTCCAAACCTGCCATCAGAGGAGGGGGGTGGGGGGGGCTGGAGAAAGAAGGATGATGCAGATCCCAGATGTCTGATATGAAGATGAAGACTTTCTTCTCTATCATCTCTGAAATAATGAAACGTGTGATGCTCTCCTCGACCCCAAACCGGACAAAATTGTTAACAAAAAGAACCTCCACATTTAAGATTTTTCTTCTATCTCTTACACTTGCTGTCCAGCTGGCTGATGTGGTGATCCGGTTCAGTGTCCTGAATTAAAGCCAGCCAGGCAGGGTGTCGAGAACCCATGGGCTCCTCTGACATGTTGTGTAAGTAGCCAAGGCCTTTGATGGATGACTCTTATTTTCTTGTCAACCTCAGACTACTTTTATGTTTATCTTGATACCTTCTTGATGGGCTTTCATTTATCCAGTACAGACTGGACAGGACAGGAAGGGGGGGGGGGGGGGGGGGGGGGGTGAGAGCGAGAGAGTCAATCAAAGGCAGACGCAGCTAGACAACGGGAAAGTGACGCGAGGAAAAGTCCTGCAGTAACTAAAATAAACATTAACTGTTACAGGTCTCAGAAATGAAAGCACTACGTGTGAATTAAGTGCCATTTTCACCTCCCCTGACCTTCATTTGACTCGGGCATCAAGCATCTCATTTACCTTCATAGTTGGAAGCCCTGCAGGCCAGAGATGTGAATATGGTTCACACGTCTCCTCTGTGTAGTCATTACTGGTTCACATTTGGGCAGCACGCACAGTTGGAGAAGCGCTCATTTTCTCCAAGTAATTCTGCAGTATTCATTTGGGCCCTGTGGTTGTTAGTTACTTGATGAGCAGCACTCCCCCCCGCATCACCCAGGGGAAATTTAACCACCTCACATTGATTTTCAAGTCCTTCCATCAACTGACTTGAGAAAAAATATCTGGAGCATCCTTGTGAGAGCTCCCCAAAACACAGTGTGTGTGTGTGTGTGTTTTTTTCCACTGTTTTGGTGTCTGACATAGTTTGACCTGCAGAAATACTCTGAGTGACGACTGTTAAACTAGTTTTGATTCCAATTTGTAAGTCCAACTGAGGGGCTACAGGTTTTTTTTACTTCCCTAGTGTGCAATCAAAAACTCAGTGGATCACTGTATATTTTCTTCACCATCTCTGTATTTACTTTATTAATAAAATACAAGATACAATGTTATGATTCATTGTGTTGGTCTACCATTCTCTTAATAACTAACCATTTACAGTAATAATAAGTAAAATTTTAAAGGAGCATTTGGCTGCTTTGGGCTCATTTGTTGTCGTTGCCATGTGCAGACACAGATTCTGGCCATTAAATGAAGAATAAAAAGAAAATCATTTGTATGCAAATAAAGCTAAACATTATTCAGATATATAGTGCAGCCCCCATTTTGTGGACAATTCTCCTTTCAAACTTAACATTAACATTAATGTCCAACCTCCCTGATGATTGCAGTGATTGTTTTGTCATCTACGTTGGGCAGCGTTTGTTGTTACTGTGACATTAGAAGAAAGAGCATCCTGAACAAATCTCATCAGCTCAGTGAGAAACACTGAAATTGCCAAATTAGAAGAAGAAGTCTCTACACAGGAGACGTAACGTGAGCGGCATATCTTCAGCGCAGCAGCAGCAGCTTCGGTCCTCCATCTGTGTCCACATGCTGCGTTCAAGCGCCGTACTGACAGCCCTGCTTCCTAGAAATTATGTTTGTATACAATACATTGCAAAGGAAAATGATGTGGGACAGAATTAGCTGTTCTAATAAAATAATGAGGAAATATTGTTACAATATCCACTACAGCATTATTGAACTCTGATGTGTTTATGTTTAGACACTCACAGCACTTGGTTAAGGTCAGGGAAAGGTCGGGGTTTAATACAAGAAGTTAACAGTGACTTCAGACACAACATGTTTATTTACATTATAATCAGAACCACCGTCTTTTCCTCACCTTATAAAGTACTTTGTTTCCTAAATCTAACCTCAGGCGGGACTGTAAACGTGAACTCATTCATTCATTCAAAAAAAATGAAAAGCTTCTTCTGAACATGAGCGGTTATGTTGCCACCACAACGTAACTGGGGAAACAGTTACAGTAGTGTATGAACATGATTTCTAGGACACAGCGTTGGTGATGAAATGTAGGTCACTCGCCCCTTCACTGTCAACCAGTCCTTCAACCTCAACAACCACACAGGCCGTGTTTTTCAACCCTCTGATACAACACATAGGATGGTGGCAGGTTTAATAGACCTTGGTTGTCATGTTTACAGTCATAAACACGCGGACTGTACCGACAGCGTACCTACCTCTGTCGCCATTATACTATACATGTATAGATATAGATATATCTTTATCTATATCTATATATATATATATATATATATGTGTGTGTGTGTGTACATATATCTATATATATATATATAAAATGATCATGGCCTGTTTTGGGTTAAAATAAGTACTTCCTCAACATTACAAACATAGTTACCTTTGTCGAACGGTCATGGGGAATAGAAACATCATAAGCTGCTTCTTTCACATGGGGAGTGAACTCCGCTCTCCTGTGTCATATGCCCGTTAACCCTTCCATCCTCCCCAACCTCCTCCTAAAGCGGACTTTGTCACTCTTCATATTACATCACTGCACTTTCCCCTCTGCTCCTGTTATGATTACTCCGGCCACTAGATGTCTCCTAACAACAAAACGTAACTATGGGTGATAATAACCTGCTGCGGAAACGACCTACGTACGCGCTCAGTTATTGCACAGGGGCAGTCTCTTCACTGTACTTACAGTATATGTATAACATGGAAGAAAGACATTGCCCTGATAACCCTGATGACATCATCATGGTTATTTATTCAAACTTTGGAAAGATTGTTGTAGAACCATAGAGGAAATTAAGCAACTTTCTTCACAGACTGACTGGTTTCCCTCATGAGAGGTAAACCAAACTTCATGTGTAAACTCGCCCCCTTTAACGGTTTTATTTAATGAGCTAGTAGTGATGCTTTATTCAACAGTGTCTGACGCCTCTAGCAATATCGTGTTTATTTCAAAGTGTGCAAAGACCCCTTAGGGGGATACTACACTTTAAATCCATTTTGATTGGACATTACCAGGACACACAAAGACCAGATCTGACCCTGAGGACGGCACCAAACTGCTTCAAGATTATAACATTTCTCGCTAAATGACAACCTGACCACTGCCTGTCTCTTACAACAGCTCCCCTGAGTATGTTTTGTCGAACTCATAAAACTGGATCAGTAACAGATAATAGAAAAAACAGTATGAGACTTAAAAAGATCTGTAATATAAAGGTGTTTAATTTCCCAAATTAATTAAGTGTAAATATCCCTGATGCAGCGTTTATGTGTAGTCTGAGAAAATGAAAAAATCCCTACATTTAGGACGCACTTCAAGCACAGTTCATCTCCTTTCTTTGTGATTCTTTTAGTAATATTGAAAAGCAAAATGTAAGAAAACAGCAGCGCACAGATGTGGGATGCTTTGTTCTCTCACACAGGAGACTGACATCAACTATACTGCGTACAGAGACAGTGACCGATGTAAATGCACACTTGTCACCATGAAAAAAAAAAAGGCAAATCATCAAATGTTCAAGTTCACCGATATTACACTGAAGTCCCTACATAAACAAAATTCATGCTTTACAGGATTGTTGTTTTCTACCGAGCTCAGCTTCTGCTGTTCTAATCAACACGGTACGTGAATCCGGCGTCTGGTCTCTCGACAGATGAATCTTTTTTGATAAACTGTGCTGTAATACTGTATGTATCCACTTAACTTTCTCACAGTTTAATAGTGTATATGATTTAAAGTTTCGCTCCAGACATGTTTTAAACTATGTAAAGATATGATGAATATTTTATTGAACACAGTTTTCCCACATAACACAAAGCAACCCTCTGCTTATTCCCTCATTGAGAAATTATGGATTAGGCCTCAAGCTCTGCCCACCAGCGCTGCTCGCACTAGGTTGACAGGTGAGAGAGCAGCGCTGTAGCGCTACTGAGATTTTTGGTTTTCTCCTGTAAAAATAAGTCTACACTACCTGCCCAGCACCAAATGGCAGACAGGCGAAGTTAAGCAAAATGAAAAGTGGCTAGCTGGTGAATATAGTGGAGCATTTTAACAAGTATTGAGACAGATTTTTCCCTCAGGAGGTGATTGAGAGCGAAACACGGTGAGAAAGAGAGAGAATAATGTCCTTACATCAGTCAGCTGGCAAAGAAAAAACGAGACTCCGAATGAAAGTGCCTCCTGGAAATGTAAATAAGCAACTGTTTGCTAAAAGGTTTTATATGGGTAACACTCCTTTCACTTAAAGTAGTCATGACATCCATTGTTAATGTAAAAACACTGAGTAATACAGCTTTAACTCCACTCAGCTCATTTAGCACACATGAGTACTGCATCAGTCTTAATATGAAGATATTTCTCATGCAGACACTAGTCTTTGTTTTTCAAGCCTGCACGTCATTAATAAATGCCAGAAAGAAAAGCCAGACAGCTTTTTTTGTTCTTTAATTTATCAAAGATTGAATGACTGTCTACATAGAAGCAGAAGAATTATTTACGACCAAATAAAATGTCAATGGATATTTGACGTCAAAGCTACTGCATAAACTCCATCAGCCAAGAATGAAGTGAAAGAAAAGAACACAAACACAATCTAATCTTTATTTATTAGACAACCTACAGTAGATTTAGATGGATTCTCTTCTTGTACTATCATAACACGTCATATGAAATGATTGCAAACACAAGTAAACCAAGGCAATGTTGACAAAATTGTGTGTGTCACTCAACACAGACAAATGTTGAAATAAACTGCATTTTATCGCAATTATTAATGGTAGCAGGGTAATGTAGTCCTTGGAAGGTCCTGATAAGAGCAGAGGTGCAGAGTGTATGTAACTCTGTAGGTGTATATATCTTTGTTTACAGTCAGGTCTGTACAGGTGGAAGGACATGTGATTCATGTCTTGAAGCGGTGAGAACAAACAGCTGTGACATCTAAAACAACACTGCCGTCCTCACCCAGTCGCAGCTCGCCCTCATCTGCCAGGCAGCCGGCATATAAATCCCAGGAAACTGCCTCCTCCTGACACCCATGTGCTCATCAGCTGCAGGATCTATGAGCTTCGCACATCCAGAGAGGCCTTCACTAACAGCCAGGGCCCACAGCCATTATTCCCCTGGCACGGGCTGCGTTTCAAAGGCAGCAGCAAATCTGATGGAGGTTGGCTGTTGAGTCACACTGCCTCTCAGGTTGTTTCAGTTCAATGGGGCTTTGAAGGTCACATTGCTAGTGTTTCATAAAACAACAGTATGGAGTCTCTGTGTAATATATGGGGACTAAAACATTTAATAGCAACTTTAGTATATAACACAGAGGACTGAAAAAGTAAAGGAGAACAGCCACGGTACGATCAGTTCAGCAGTTCTAAATGAACAGCATTGGTTTTTAGAGTTCAATTTTCAAGGCACAGGCTGCAGACATCAGAGCTTAATATCTTTTGATGCTTTGTTGCTGCCCAGCAGCAAATACCTTCCTCAGACAAGGACGGTATCAGACTTTGACAAATTACACAGCGACACAATATTTCATCCAGGCATTCTCTGTCATTTCCTGTTGTGACGCTGACTCCACACAAGTTACAAACTGTAGGCACAGAGCTGTGTATTTTATCAAAATAGCTTTGACTATAAAGTGTAACAGTATGTAATTTTACACCTACTGTATCCATCTATCTATCTATCTATCTATCTATCTATCTATCTATCTATCTATCTATCTATCTATCTATCTATCTATCTATCTATCTATCTATCTATCTCACTCGCTCGTTCACTAGCTATCTTGCTATCTTCCTATCACTAACTAGATTGCAAGCTAGCTGAGGATGAAAGTCAGCTGATGAAAACTAAAATAAAACTTCTTTTTTTTTATTAAAAAATAAAACCAACCTTTCATGATTTATTTTCTTTACCTATTTATTTCTCTTCAGGAAACAGGTCATGAACAGGTCACACATCCATCACAGGGCTAATACAGGTAGACAGACAATCACTCACACTCAGATTCATACCTATGGGCAGTTTCAAGGCTGTCTGCTCGTCTTGGGAGGAAAGTGAAGTGGAGCACATGGAGGAGAACATACAAACTCCACAGAGCAGGGCAGTAGCTGAGAGGAGACGCTCATACTGTGAGGTGTCAGTACTAATCACTGTGTAACGGCGATACACTGCTGCCCCTTTCTAGCTCTTTTTGTGTAAACTGACTTTCCTATTGTCAGATAAAAATTAACATGCAATGCATTCTGTGTACTTTCTATCAGTGCTGAATGTGCTGAAGCTCAGGTTCAAAGTTGATTTAGAATTTATTTTCTCTTTATATTCCAGCCTCATCTCACCTATGACATGTAAAAGAACTCCGTGGCCTTGAATCTCTCTGCCAATCACCACAGCCTTCAGTGACTGTCTTTGAGAGTAAAAAGACACCATTAATCTCACGTCTCACCTGTCAGACTCACAGAGGGCTGTTTGTGATGCAGGCTATATGACTAACACACTCTCCCTGTCTCCAAGGACACACATTGTTACTCCTGCAGCTCCGTCTTGTCCCCCTGCATTAGGACACAAGCTTTAATATTACCGCTCAACAGTTCCTCAACACATTACAACATTAAACTGTGCACTTAAGTTTATTTAGGGAGTAACAAACAGACACCTCTCAGTGGGTTTCTTGAATCCTCCAAAGGACCTACACTGAACAAAGACAAGTTGCAGAACTAATGTAGTTAATATATTATATATATATATAGTTTTAAGAGCAGTATTAACTTCAAAATATTACACTTCCACAGGGATTAGATAGTGGGGGAAATCAAAGAATACCAAGGGTTTCTTGATAACAGTGACAGGTTTCCAGGACCACGTAGCCTGAGGCATCACCAGAAACAAAGACTGAATCCTTACACTTATGATTAAATTGAATATTTTGGGTATCCTTGCATGAATAGACCCCCAAGAGACTCTGATGGCTCCCGGTTAAGTGTAGTTTGGTGCTGTGATTCATTGCAAGGTTGTTTATGATGATTATGCACTACCGAAGATGTTTTGAGGTGGGTCCTGCATTATCTAATCTCTAGGCTGGATCTAGTTTACTGTAACACCGAAATCAAATTTTGACACGTCCACATTGGTTTACATGCACAACCAGAGTGAGCGGTGCTTCTGTATTTTCAGACAGATTTTGCTTGTAATTTTCATGGACAGAAACTGGAGGTGCAATCAAGGTGTGAAGAGTGTCTGGTGTGGGATCCTTAGGGTTGCATTTCTGTTTTGTTTTCTTATGGGTGATGTGCTTCTGTTGGCTCAGCTGGCTCTTCAGATGTGCCCTCCTTTGTCCACTTGAAGGGTTTGCAGCAGAGAAGCTGTGGGCAGATGAAGGTCACTATACCTTGAAGTCTGAGGCCAAGTACCCTGGGACCTTGTTCAAGTATACTGGGGTAAAGAGGCACCTGAGCCTGAAGGTGAAGCTCTCAATTTACGTTCCAAATTTCACCTGTGGTCATAGACTTAGGCAGTGAATGACAGAATGAGACTGCCAATGCATGCGGCCAAAATGAGTTTCCATTGCCGGGTGTCTGCGGTTGTCCTTGGAGACAACGACAGACATCAAAAAGGAGCTGTCATGAGGACACATTTGGCCTCCCTGTCCACCAGTCTTTCATAGCCATCCTCACTTCTCCCATGACCTTCCATTTCCTTGAAGCTTCTCAGTCCTTGCCAGTCTTAACTCATCCACCTCAGACTTTCCGACCAGTACAAGGCACCTGACTCCAACATCCATTCGCTCCCCATTCCCCAGTTGCCCCCATTGTATGTATAGCAGCCCCTTTCCACCTTCTCTTTGCCAGTTCGTCAATGTCGCTTAAGTCTCAAGACTGTTATTACACTCTAGCCATCTTGCCTGTAGACTGTACCTGTTTCCTGTTGAAGCCGCCTATACCTGTGCATGTGGGTCATCAATCCTGTGCTCTGTACTTCAATTCTGACAAGGTGTAAGTAATTTGAAGTAACTGCTGCTCCCTCGCATCGAAAAGAAGTCACGTGAGGTGTTTCAGGCACCTCATAGGGACGTGTACCGCATGCTTCCCTGTGGAGGTGATGAAGGCATGTCCAGCTGGGAGGAGACCACAGGTTAGAGCCAGATTACACTGGAAGGATTATATGTAACAGCTGACCTGGGAGCAACTTGAGATCTGCCAGGAAGAGCTGGGGGACATGGCTTGGGAGAAGGATGTCAAGGTTTCCCTGGTCTAGCCTACAGCTACTGCGATCTGGACCCAATTAAGTGGTGGAAGATGGATGGATGGATGGGTGGGTGGATGGATATTTTAGTTGAACTTTTGCTTACATGGTCCACATTCCAAAATTAATATGTGCTTAATCAAATTAACATAAACCAAATGAATACACAATAAAAACCTGGAGGCAGGTGGTATTACTGGTCACTCTCTCAGCCTTAAGGCAAAATATAATGAAGCTGTCATGTGCAGTCCTCTGTGGCACTCTGTACACGGTCACGTTCAAGTACCCGTCAAATAAAGACAATGCACAGAGAATGGGATGAACATGTGGTCAACACAGGACCACGACTCAGTTTTGCCCCAGGGCCCACTAGCGGGTTAATCCACAATACATTACAAAAAATTGAACAGAAACATCCGCTCTTCCCTTCTTTCTACTCTGTGTGTTCACAGTATCCATGTAAGGCACCAGTCACGACCAGAGCTGTGTGTCTCAGAACACAGAAAAACAGAAATAGACTTTTTTACTCTGGCGTTCAAAGAAATCCTGCAGATAATTGAACAGGCTCACCAAATAATGACCTCCCTGTACAAATGTGTTTACTGTCTTCTGTGCTTTCCTTACTTAAAGCCACTAATGAGATTATGTCTATCAAAACTAGCGCATGGAATACCACGGTTATTATAGCGCACATCTCTTTAGGCTTTAAATCAAATCGATAATGTGTGCTGGAGAGACAAGGCTTACTCCAAAGTTTCACCTTGTATTCTGAAATGTTGGGCTTTTTTTTTTTCTCTCACTCTGTATTGCTTGTTCCTGACAGAGGGTCAACTGAGGGCAAAGAAGGATTACTGTTGAACCTGCACATCCTGCTAACCACCTGTTCTAAAACATTCCCTCTAAGAGACAATATAGGACCAGAATGAGCAAGCTGTTTAGCAGCTGCCCTGCAGCTCCACTTTCATTTAATCTCGGCTCCCCAACACACCATTATAGTATTAAACTTCAGATCTACAGCGGTCTAAAAAATCCTAATCGGCACAAATCTAAACTGAATATTTAATTTTTAATCCATGTGTTTATATGTGTATTCATTTTAGCATTTCATTAAAGCTGCTATAAAAAGAATTTGAATTCAGCATTGTGTTTATCTTATCTTGACAGGCTGATATTGATCTTACAGCACACTACATGCATTGGCAAAACTAATATAAAATGGATGTATTATTTATTAAAAGATGATTGAGGTACTTTAAAAGTTGTTGTGGCCTTGTTTTTTTTGCTCAAACCCTAGCACTAGTATGCAGTATAGACTGGGAGAGGTAATTTCGGGAGCTGAATGGGGTTTTTAGTTTGATTTCTGCTTTCAGCTTGTGGGGATTTGGGAGTTTGTTTGGTAGCCAAGTGTTCGTATACTTTTGGACCACATTTTTATGTCTGAAGATAAAGTTTCAAATTATTAGTTTGTCCTTTCTTGAGTTGAAAGTGTATTGGACAAATTAATTTGGAGTTAGAAAATGTGTCTGACGGCAATACAGAGTAGAGAATGTCTAGACTGAATATTTACCATCTACACTCATCATAGGGGAGAGAGTGATGATGAGAGATTTTAGCCTAAGGGGATTAAAGGTTGAAGAGTTGAATGCCAAATGAATTTACAAGCTTGAAAGCCACCTACAAATACAAACAGGTGCAGTTTTACTGAAGTCATGAATTGATGCAAACACAGATCTGCACGAGATGAAGATCTTTTAGCTCGGGTGTAAATTCTGCACCTTCACTGACTGTCTGTGGTTAGTTAGCTGCAGATTATATATTTACAACTGTTCTCCTGAACACACCATTAGAATCAGAGCTAGTGCAGTTGTAAATTGGAGTAGAGATGAGGCAGACAAGGTGCTTTGATACTAAGCAGCAGTAGAGTTTGAACAATGAAGCAAAAGAGTGAGTCAAGCACTGACAGCTTAAACAGCCTCTGTTTTTTGCAAAGAGCATATTGGGAATATGTTTAAGTCAAAGGAGAAACTGCAAGTGCAGGTTGTGAGGAAGACTAATTTTTCTTTATAGACAGTAGAAAAAGGACAGGAAACAAGGGATAAAAAAGAGTAACATACTTGAACCAGCCAGACTTGAACCAAAGGTGTTTTGCTCTTCATAGCAGGCATTTTGATTGTCAGGCCATGAAGATGCCCCAGGACGACAAAGTTTCAAAGGTTCCTCAGAGGACAGTAAAGAAGTTCTCCGTTACATTATGAGTGACAAAACATACAAATACTTTTCAATCAAATCAGTTTCAAAAGTTTCAAAAGAAACAAGGAGTGGCTCGCCTGGTAGAGCATTAGCCTAGCCCTAATCGCCGTAGCCAGAGTGAACTGAATTTTAGACATTTTTGCAAATTCATTTTATTTTTTAAGCACTTCTGGCAGCAATTACAGCCTTGAGTCTTCATTTCAAATTTCTAAAATTCTGTTTTCGCTTTGTCATTATGGGGTATTGAGCGTAGATTGATGAGGGAACAAAATGTGAAGGGGTCTGAATGCTTTGTGAATACACTGCAACTCAATGGCAAACAGACATAACATCTCCCTATGCTCTTTAACCAGAGCATTCAGTGAGAGGACATCATGGGTGAAAAACCTGTACCCAAGCAAATCGCCTCTCTAAACAAATTGAGAGAGGAGACAAACCACACACATTTACACAAAAGAAAACATTGAGGAGATGGATGCTGAATGTGAATAGAAAGACAACCATCTGGCTTGAACAGACAAATTAGAAGAATAGAAAACACAAAACTAAGGAGCTGAATAAACAAAGAAAAACAGGAGACAAAAAGCAAAACGGCGAGTGGTAGAACGGCAGCAGTGAAGACATTTATTACCATCATTCACCACCAGCATGAATAGTAAATCAACTCAGTCACTCAAGAAAGACTGGAATAAAAACTATAATTAACAATACAGTCAGCTACTTGAAGACAACTATGGATCAACACACATGCAACTGATGATTTCTGAGATACTTATTTTACATCCAACATCTCACATGACAGCCGTGTCCCAGCAGGTGTCTTCAAAACCTTTCAACAGGCTGACAGAAATAAGACAGCAAGCAGAAGGTGTTCTCTTCCATTCATGTTTTACAGCAATGAAAAGCAATTTCAACACAGATTTGAAAATCTCTGGAGCTACATAATTCATCTCAATGTGAATCCTAAATTCATTTTTGTCAACGTGATGCAAGTTTTACAATAGCATCAATCAAAACATTTCACTCCCCTCTGTTTTATTGTTATTTAATGGCGCCAGAGTTGAGTGTTTCATATAAAGAGTGATTATGATTCTGTGTCGGAGCAATGTGAGGGAAAAATGAAGAAACCAGCCAACATCATTTTACCTATGCGTTCAGCTGGTGAAAAATAAACTATTTGATTTCTTATTTCTTATTTATATTGTTGTCAAATAAGATGACCGATTTCAGAGACAACCCTTCTTTCTTTGTTGCCGTGGCTTTTTGGCATTTTCCATGTGACCTGCAGTGTGTGTTAAATGTGGAAACTAAGAAGAAATATGTTAATCACTAGAACTAGGAATTCATTTGTAATTAGTTGATGATGTCTCGCCCTCACTTCCTCTCTTGAGGTTAGGAGGTGAAAGGTCCAGTAAAGTTTTGATACACACTCTTGTGTACAAAATGTTTTTTTTCCCCTATTTTTCTAGTTGAACCTGCAGCTCAATTAGCATTAAATCTTCATTATATGCCAGTGTCAGCCAAGAATATGTACTGTTCATAGACACTCATATTGGAGGGTTGTACAGTAAATAACCAGAGAGAGACTTTAATTGGTTCATTCTTGACCTTGGAAATGTCTGAGATGAGATGTTGTATTCCGTAGGGCCACCATTCACTCCGACCACCTTCATACAACTTGCATGCTTTACAAACACATAGTACCTCCTTGCTTTGGAAAATAATGAGAATCACATTCACATTTAATGATGTATTTGCCGAAAGAAATAAGAGCATTTCATATATATGAAACATCTGGAAAACAGGGTTGCAACACGAAAACCGAGCAAATACCATCAGCTGTTGAAGTTCAACAGCTCCATAAAAAGCCAGTAAGTGGACCTTGAGTTAGACTCATTTTGTCAAATTTACAGTGATTGTCTAAATTCTCATATTTACTGTCTTTTGTTTAAGTAGGTGCAGTGTGATCTGATAGTAACATTTGCTTTGGGACCCTGGGCAAGTAAATATTTGAGGTATTACATTAGCGAGAAACAGAGAAATTAATCAAGTTAGAAAAAGCACACATTTGTTGACTATTATTAAACTAAAATAATTCTCCCTTGTCACACTTTTTCGTGGCCTACAATTGGTGGAAGAGCTTGAGGGAGAAACTGAAAGAACAAAGAAAGGAAAGCCTGCAGGAGATCCGCAGATCATTGACTAAGTGGAAGAGAGTGAGAAATCAGAGTCAGTAAGCATGAAATACCTCTCTTGCTAAACATTGCTGAGATGTTGGCAAGGATGAGAGCAAATAAAAAACTTGACATAGCAGCTCGGCAGTCACTCAGGATTTCGACGAGGCAAGTGGAGGGCCACAGTGTGCTGACGCCTGGCAGTTCTCCTGTCATCTAAGCTGAACCTCCTGAGCCAACCGAGAGGCAGACATTGAGATTTATTTTCTGATCATCACAGATGGAGGAAACAATACAGCTCCTATTTGATTCCTTGGCATGAAAACATCAACAGAGAATTCACAGGAACTTCAGCTTTGGCCATCCCTGCGTTTTTACAGTTTGCCTCATATCCAGCTCCCTCCCTCCCTCAGTCCCGGTCCTGCCAGCTTAACGCTGGGTAAGGAATATCAAAATGGCTGATTGGAGATTTTAAGAGGTTTTGTGGGAGTTTGAGTGTGTGTGTGAATGTGTTTTGTACGTATGGGTGAGTGGGGCTCTTCCTCTGGAGTAAAGCATTGGAGAGCTGTCACCGGCATGATGGATGGCTCGGTAACGTATGTCGATCTAGCAGCAATGGCCAGCCGTTACTCATTTCAACTGACTAGTCTGCATTCTGCAGGAGAATCTAAGGAGGTGAAGCAGGAGCGGGAGAGGGAGGAGCAGGCAGAGCAAGAGGAGGTTGCTGGAAAAGGTGACAAAGCACAGTCCATCCATTTTTTCCATTCACTCCCCAATGAATCTATCTATCTACAGCAACAGAGACAGGCTTGGAAAGAAATCAATGGGATGGAGATTTGACTGATGAGGAAGGGAGCGAAATGCTTAGGTGGTGAGTACTGCAAACCCCAAGTTCATGATCTGGGATTGATCATATCAGGTCAGGGGTTAACACTGGAAACAATTAGCCAGGTATCATCAATTACATGTAGATTATGTCAGCAGAAACAAGTCTGTCTGTGTTGTTTATCAA
Organism: Seriola aureovittata; assembly: GCF_021018895.1. Taxonomy (NCBI): domain Eukaryota; kingdom Metazoa; phylum Chordata; class Actinopteri; order Carangiformes; family Carangidae; genus Seriola; species Seriola aureovittata. The sequence goes on along the minus strand of NC_079375.1, from coordinate 21,291,172 downwards.
AGAGCTGAGCAGAATCCCTCGAATCTGATATTCCTTCCAACTTGCCCCTCAGCAAAAACCTTCACCTGCACCATCAAAGTCTGCTCTTTCCTCTGACTTCTTTGATGAATCCAAAGGTCATTTGAGCTGAGGAGCATATTCACATCTTTGAGACTAATTTGGTTTGAATTGTGAGGGGAGGAGCGTCTCCAAAGCGCAACTGACACCTTGAGCTCTTGATAGGTGACATTTTCAAAAGTGGCAATCATTTCGCTCTGGCTTTCTGCCAGCAATACATACACCTCATTCCGCCTGTTATAGTCCAAGACCTCCAAGACCCTTTCTAGTCTATGTGTCTTTTTGCTTTTTATCTCATACTGCTAGGCAACATTTAAGTTTCCATACTGTGTGCATCAGATTGAGCAACAGTATTTGTTTAAAAAAAAAAAGAAAAGCAAAGCAGAAGTTCAGATCAAGTTATTTCTCACTTGCTTGGTTATAAATCTGCGCAGTAGTGCATTAGTAAAAAAGCTGCTTATGTGAAACGATGCCCAAAAATGACTCGTACATACTCAGGAGAAAAACAGTTTTATTCTAACTACTAGATTCTTCAAAGATGAACCACTACAGGCACATAATGGGTCCTCAATGGAAGAGATGTGTACTTTTAATCCATTATTTGGGTTCTGCATGTTCTGATAATCTACAAATGTTTACAAATTCAGCCTAAAAGAAAGTTGCTAAAGTACTAAAATTAAAGTAATAAAATGACTCAGACACAAAAAAAAACAAAAAAAAAAACACATCATGTTATTGTTTTTGCTTTCAATGTGATCTCAGGAGTCTCTGCAAAGAAGTGGATTGCCCCATGTGAAATAAGGTAAAATGAATTGAGACTAAACAGCAGAGGCCTGGGTTCAATCATGGACATGTTTTTCAGATTGACTTTGGACTGAGCCCCTTCACTCTAAAACTTTCACACTGAGACTCTGGCCTAGGGCCCTCTGACAGTTTCCCAGAACTTCTGTCTCTTTACCGTGGGGATAGTATCTTCCTCATAGTGACTCCTAGTGGTGTTCTGCAGGAATTACACATTATTACTGTAATTTTCATATATGGTAATTTTGTAATCATTTTCTTTGTGATGCGTTTTGTAGTGCGTCGTCACAACCATTTCGTCCTTATTTTTATTGAGCTCTATCACTTGTTGAAACACCGCCCCCTACAGTCCGTAAGGATATTGCACCTAACGTATGGGCAGCTACGTCAGGCCTACTGAAGGGACGCCAGGTGAAATGATGCGTCGGTTGATAAACAACAGTTAACAATTACGTGTGTCCATGTCAAAGCGCACTGCTACTGTCAGTAGCCAGGACTCTAGGAAAACAAACCATGGAGTGACGCCAGCCGCAGCTTTTTGCTTAAAAAAGAAAAAGAAAAAAAAAAGCCAACCGTTTGAACAGACAATTAGCAACCTCCTTCAGATGGAACGACGCAGTTAGCTACATGTTGCTAACACTGTTGCTAATGTTATTAGCTAACCTGCTTCTGTTAAGACCACCTAGCTAGCTGTAATGTAGGATGGATATGTGAAGTTTGGTGAAAAACTAATTCGCCAAATTTGGTTTGGAAATCAACGGGACGCCATCTGGTAGAGGTGAGACGACTTGGACAGTATATCAACGGATTATTTTGTGGAGGACACAACGTCCAGAGGGAATTTCTATGACGTGGTTATCGGACACATTGCCGCCATGAAGGACGTTGCCTGTAGCCATGGGTCTTCCTCTTCAGAAACCGGTAGGTGGTGACTCAAATACACCTTTCTCCTACTCTCTTTGCTGGCTCTGTCGTTTTACTGGCGGCACAGTTGCCCGCCGTGGCTGTGTATATGATTGTTGTGCAGGTGCTGTTCTGTAATATTTCTCTAAATCTGACATGTTTTCTTGGATTACGCTGCTTGTGTTTGATTCAGAATTGCTTGTTGTCTAAACAAAACAGCCACCAAAGTGGAGTTGACCTGCCAGGACCTTAAAAAGTTGTCAAGTAACTGAGACTTACGTGTACTTGTCTGTTTGTAGCTTTGGAATAGTTTGGAGTTTTCTTTGCTTTTATGATGCGTTTTTATGATTAATTATGTTGGTGACTTCATGTGGAATACTGTACATAGATATTTTTGGGCCCCAAAAGATGGTGTGCGTGTGTGTAAGCCATGTGTTTGACACATGCATCGATTGGTTTTGACGTGAATACAAAAATGTGTTCTGTGACTGAATGTGCTGTGGCTCCAAATATACTGACACTGAGTCAATATCCAAATAGTTAGTGAACTTTGCAATGTATTTTTAATCAAGAACATGTGTGACCTATACAGTATGTACCTAACATAATTATGTTGTAAATGTCATCCTATGGTAAAAAAATAAATACAAGATTTCAGCACTTAAAAAAACTTTTCTCCAGCCACATTTGCTTGCCTCCTTCCTCCTACTGTTTGGCAAGTTTACATTACCTGCTTCTGTTTGCCCCGTGTGCAGAGGTGTGCCAGTCACAAGCTGCTGTACAACAGCAATGGGGTGTTCCACATTTGGAGAAATCAACACAAATTATAAAAGTAACACAACAGGTGCATGAACTTTGCCAATTAAACTCAGTTTTTACACCCACTCTGTCCTGAGAGGAGGGCTAATCAGCCAGAGTCATTAAAATCACCTGTGAGTTTCAGAGCTGACTGCTAAGCTTTTAACATTATCTAATGATTAGATTGTGTTTAAACATATGTTTTTCCCATTTGTTTCGCTCAAACATATAATTATACTTTTGAATGTACAAGTGGAAGGCTGCAGTAACTGATTTATAAGAAGAGTACCATTTTGCACCTGTATAGTGCACTGACCCAGAACAAGCTAATGAACTATTCTGCCCTACCTTTGTCTGAGTGTGGGGGCTGAGGCTGAAACTGAAGCTATGGGTGATCCTCTGTACTTTTATTTAAGAGCTCTTCACAAATGCAGTTGCATTTCAACTTTCATATTGGGCTTTTTTTTTGTCCTGTACTTTATGCAGGATTCAAGATTCAGTAGTTAAATTGTGGTTTTACTGGTGGCACTGTTGCCTGTGGTGGCTGTGTGTATGATTGTTGTGCAAGTGCTGTTGTGTGATATTGCTCTAAATCTTCCATGATTGCCCGGATTAAGCTGTTTGTTTTTGATTCAGAATCGCTTGTTGTTTATACTAAACAGTCACCAACAAGAAGTGGACTCGCCAGGATCTTAGATATTTGGAATTTGCTCAAGTTTCAAGTTGTTAGTAACCTAAAGTCAACAAGTAATTAGTTTTTTGTTGCTTGTTGGATGTTTTTTATGACAGGGTGGCCGCGGGGTTGTAAAAAGTAGTGAAAGGTAGTAGATTAAATTAAACCAAATTAAGGCCAGTAAAAAGTAGTAAAAAGTAGTAAATGTCATCTGATGAGGTAGTAAATTTTTGAGCCTCCATCCAACTGGACCTATGCGTTTTTCAATTTGTTTAACTTACCTGCAGGCCATTAAATTATTAAACTTTTGTGAATTTATTTCTATGTTGCGAGTAGGACCTGAGTGATAGGAATAATCTGGGTTTTTGACATTGAGTAAAACCTATGGTCATGGCTCTATGCTGCCCCCCCCCCCCCCCCAGTGTTGAACTTAAATTAATTTATTTTTTCTGAAAGTGTAAGTCTTGTAATTGTTATGCAATTGTTTTTGACTTTTTGACATTGAGTAAAACCTATGATCATGGCTCTATGCTGCCCCCCCCCCCCCCAGGAGCCCCTAAGTTTAAAAAAAAAAAAAAAAAGAGCACAGAAAGAATAATGGGGGCACAGGTAGGTCACACTTTACGCCGCTACAGTTGTAGCATAAAGTCGTGCTGGTAGTAAAAAATATTGTGAAGGTAGTAAATTCATCCCTGAATCTCTGTAGACACCCTGTATGAGTAATTAGGTTGGTGACTTGACACTGTTCATACAATACTTTTGTATCCCATAGATAATGTTTGTATAAGTCATGTATTTGATACATGCATGGATTGGTTCTGATAGTAATTATTTAAATGCAATTTGATCATAGATGATATAGAAATTTGCTTTGAGGCCACATAAAACAAAACAAAATAGAAACTTAGAGACTTCTAATACTTTTCAGTCTCAGGTTATAGTCTCATAAAATGTTGTGTCCTAGTTTCAGCTGCTCTTGATCTATGATTTTGATGCACTTTGTCCAAATGTTTTGTGTCTTGTTTTGAGATGTTGCTACACTGTACCACACAGTTACTCCAAAGGTCAGGATACCCCCAGTACTAGCAATTGCATCATACCTTCATATTATTTGGAAAACTTTTTTCAGCTGTCTTAGAATGAAGAAAATCTTTCTTCAGTACTATGTTACCAGAGTATAGATTTAGTGGGCAGGTAAGACCTTCAGCTTTTCCTCCTCCATCAAAGCAAGCAATTGTTTGCTTTGATGGAGGAGAATGAATGGAGAATCTCAGTGCTCCTCTCCCACCTTCCCTCTCAAAAGTCTGACTGGACCTATCTTCAGTAATTCATTAATGCTGTACCAGCTGGTGACATCCTCACATGCATTTTCAATAACCTCCATTCTTAACTACAGGTGACAGCCAATAATCTCACTCCTGATACATAGACACACCCTGGATTTTGCATAATCAGCGAATGCGCCTTTGTTAACAAACGTAATAAATGAGATGCTGGGTTTTTTTTCCGCCTTAAGGTGAGCGCTCATTGTAAGTGTTTCCTCCATGACGCTATATACACCTCTGTTTATTCCTTTATCTTCAGTCCAGTCCCTCCGCATGCGGGATGAAAAATGGGAGAGAGTGCATCGGCTGCAGAGGAGGCGAAGAGTGTCCTCCCTCAGTCTGTCACTAATGCTTCATTAGATACTTGGCGGGGCCATTCATCGCTGTTATCGCCTGGCCACAACGTGGCCCTATGCTACCTATTCCTCACACACACACACACACACTCACACATGCTTGTGTTTTTTAGACATTCACGCAGCTGACACAATTATGTGCTGTACACATCCACGCTTTCAGAAATGTATACGGACACATGATTACGCCTTTGTTTCATCATTGTCCATTCAGCACTGCTGATACCTCCACCTGCTCTATAAGTCTTCCTTCCTCTAATTCCTCTTTTTGAATGTTGACATCCTCTGCAATCCCTCCTAAGAGTAATTATTCAGGTTGCAAACACTCATGGGTTTGTTGGCAGTGAAGCATATGGATATTCACATTCCATCATGGAGTCTGCAGGTTATCCACATATACACACAAACACACGTACTGGTGCTATGAGTGTCTCATTGGATCTTGGTGTTGATTAATCTCTGAGCTGGTTGCACTGAAGAGAGGTGTTCCATTACTGGATTTCAGTGGTTTGATATATTGATTAAGACATTACTCTGATTAGGAGATGAATTAAGCACACTTCAGGTGCTCACTCTCAGCATCCATTTAAATCCCTTCCAGGGCACTAGCTTGTGTTATAAACCATTGGCTCTGTGCGTGCTAAATTTGAAAATGGGCTTCATTATATGTGCAAAGCATGTGTTGACACTCTAATTAAAGCTAAAATGGCATATATTTTTTAAGTGAATTATTGCAATGACCATTGGTGCTGCATTCCTTCTGGTTGTTGCTCTGAAATGGCAGTGGACCAGCAAATTCTATAGACAAAAATCCTTTGTCTGCTGTCTAATCAGCCAACTAATTGAAAGTTTTGGCTGTGACTCATCTATAGTATGTTCTTCTGTATTCATGTTATATATTATATATTGTAGTCTAGATGAGGCCTAACACAGTTTTCTTTGGTTTTTGACATTTATAACCATCCTTTTTCTCCTTATCCAACCTACATCTTTTGATGAGTGTAATCTTTAGGTGACTGAGGCAGAGAACATGAAAACTGAATTCGATTTATGCACACATGAACACACTAATTTACATAATACTTTTTAAAAAACAATTTGAATTCTATGCAATTCTTTCCATTTTAATTTGGTAATGTAACAGTTTTTTTTTTTTAAGGCCATTCATTCAAATCTTCAATTAACTATATCATCATGTTGAATTACAGTTATAATTCAACATTTTGGGTTTCATGCTACTTGGATATTATGATTCGTAGTGGCATTATTATTGCTGAGCATTGGATGAGAATATGGATACCACTGTCATGTCATTATGGTAAACATGAAGCTACAGCCAGCTGGTTAGCTTAGTTTAGTGTAAAGACTGGAAACGGGGGATACTACTAGCTGTATGCACCTACCAACACCTTTCAGTTTGCTGATTACATGTTGTGCCTTGATTGTTTAATTTATACAAAAACTGAAGTGACTCCAGGAAGTGTTTTTGTATCACATAACCTCCAGAAAATCTTTCCTGGCTACAATAGTTCAACTCAGTTGTCGTTACGTGCACCATGGCAGCCATGACCAGGAAAAGTGAATTTATGATTGAGGCTGTTGATTGAGAGTTACATGTTAAGCAACAGCACAGAGGTCCATAAAGTGCCTGTTGTTCAACAAATGCATTTAAAATTGCACTTGATTTCCATTGTTGACTATTTATTTACATAAATATGAAAGTATTAGACAGTAATTTTCTCAGACAGCCAAACAATAGGCTTGGTCAGGGAGGTCTTAACATTAGTTCCGCTTGTGTTTCCAGTCAGACTTGGACCTCCCCTATTTCTTTTTTTTGCGGGGAGGGGGATATAATTTGCGAGTAATGGAGTACTCGCTCATAAGGTAACGAGAGTACTTGAATATTGAAATTATTGAAAATGCCCATCCCTACTCCCTGTTTTTCAAACATTTTCCGTTGTGAGTGCCAGCACACAGGGACACAATTGACAGTGCATGATTGACAGTTCCAACTAAAGGTCTGTAGGTGTACAGCTTATTATCTTAACTTTGAAGAAGTCATCACTTGGTGTAGGGAGTGGAGTCACTTGTTTGAGACTGCACTTCCCAGAATTCCCTTTTCAATTAAAGAGTACTGAGACATCTTTCCTTGAGTCTCCTGTCAATGGATTGTCTGTAGCGGCTTTCTTATCTTTGTTTGTTCATCCATGGTGTCAGTTGATTCCGAAAAGTGATCAAAGTACTGTTTTATACTGACTGGGATAATAGCACAGGCATATTTGCCATAAGGCAGTCTAAACCAATCCAGTCACTTCTCCACCACACTCCCTGGCTGGGTCACAGTGTCCTCTCTCTGCTGCTATGTGCCTCTCTCTGACAGCTCCATATTTCAGCTCCACAGGCGCCCACCCTCCACTCTGCAGGGTTACAGAACAGAGGAATGGCATGCACACAGCTTTTATTTACTTCAAATTTCTCAGTCCATTCATAACACTCACAGTGCCAGTCATTCAGCATCCCACAGGAGAACAGGGGAGCACTCCATAAAGCCGGATTAGATAGACGGATAACAGTAAAACAATTAACCTACCATATGTCCTGCAACAGAGATTAAACATGTAAAACAAAACATGCATGACCTAATCATACTAAAAATTAATGTTAATGCCTCGTTATACCAACCAAATTTTAAATTATATAATGCCTGTTTTATAGCACTTAATGATATGTGTGAAGTACCCTTTATATAAAGGTAGCAAGGGAGTGTTATATACTAACAAGATTATACAGCCTTGCTGTGGCAGCATAATGATGGGTCCTTGTGAGGCGGAAACGATTTACGGTGATGTGGAAGGGAAAAATATGGCCATGTTTATTGCAATACATTGATCTGTATGTAGATGGCTTATTGATCCATGGTCAGACAGTGTAGCTGTATTTTAGGTGTTTCCTTCAGACCACCACATACTCAATTAGCACACTTGCTTACTCAATGTCTAATCAAAAAGAATAATTGGACAGGAGCTTCAGTTGTGTCATTATGTGAGACACAATGAGAGGTGAAAGTAATGGTCTCTAATTTATTTGAAGTCCTTGTACCTACATCAGGAGGTTACATTGAAGAGTTGAAGAATTTGTCAGACAAGGTACAAGTGTGAGTAACCTCATATTTCATATTCAAGAAAGATTTTTGATCTTGATCTTTCTGAAAGCAGGAAAAGGTCCTGTTTGTCTTTTGAGTAAATAGTATATGTAGTATACATGTATAGCATATTTAATAGTAGACCTGTCCAAAGTGCCTTTTAGGGCTGATTGCTTTTATTATTATTATTATTATTATTATTATTATTATTATTGTAGATATTTAGACATTTTAGAATAATTCCAGGAAGAAAGGAAGAAAGAGAGAGATAAAGGTCCCAGAAATAGGTTTAGGTAGGTATAAGTAAGAGCACAATTAGCAGAAGTGTTCTAATGAAAATATTATATATCTTAAGCTTGGACTAAATGATATGCAAAAAAAAAGTCATACTGCAATTATTTTTGGCAGATATTGCAATACTAGTCACAATTTCAGGTGGAATTGTCATTTCATTTTCACTGGGAATATATAAAGATGATGATGATTAGATTTTTGTTGATGCTTTTACCAAACAAACAAGTTCCTTTACCTATGGAGAATATGATGTAAAGTTTGGGACATCTCTGTAGCATATCAGTGTTTCATTTATGGTATGTTGTGACACATATTACCTGTATCAAAAGTATTGCAGGTCCTGTGATTTGGATATTGCACTTGGCCATATTGTGATTTCGATAATATTTTGATTAATTGTTCAGTCCTACCTTGAGCTGTAAAACAGTTTTATGAAATTTAGTTTGTCAACAGTGGTAGATTCAGCCAACTGAATCTAGTTAATGTTAATTTCTCAAATTGCCAGATTGAAAAATAGGGCACTTTGCTGCTGTCTAGTTTGTTGTTTTCCCTCTCCATGTCAGTTCAGTTGTATTTGTGGTTGTCTATACTAGGGTTGTCACGATACCAAATTTCTGTTTCGATACCGATACCAATATATATTTCGATACTTTTCGATACTTTTCGATACTTTTTGTAAAAAGGTGAAACACTCTCAAATGTCAATATTTTCCTTTATTTTAAAACAGACTTTGGGAACAATAACACCAAGAATTAAAATAAATAATTGGCATGGGATTAAAATGTTCAATCCTTTAAAACAGTGAGAACAAGTAAAATAAAGCAATGCCATTCAAATTAAAATTACCATGTTAAATAAAATACTATAATAGCAAAAACTCCTCCTAGGGTGGCTGGCTGGCTATCACTTTTTTTCCCTTTTCAGGTTCCTAGCCAAGAAAACAAGGGTGTCTACATTTTCCTCGGTCAGTCTAGAACGCCTTGGACTGCAGATATTCCCAGATGTGCTGAAGACACGTTCAGATGCACAGCTTGATGCTGGAATACACAAATACTGTCTTGCAAACTGAGCTAAGATGGGTAGCTCTACCTGGTGATGCTTCCACCATACCAGGGGGTCCTCTGCAGGGCTAATGTCTCTTAATTGTCTATAATCAGTCATCTCTCTTTGCAGTTTATCACTGGGTGTTGTCATGGGTGTGGCAGAATCTTGTCTAGTATCTGCCCCCTTCTTTTCTGAGGCGATACTGCAGAGCAAACTCTTTAGGTCACTTCTCTTCTTCTTTGATGTAGCTGCTCCTATGTCATCCACTGACTCTTCTTGTTGCTCCTGGCTGTGCTTCCTAGGAAGATGAACTGTATCTACTTTTAGGAGAAGTTCCATCTTAACTTGTTCTTCCATAGTAACAAACATATTTTTAAATCTTGGATCTAGGAATGTTGCGATGTTTAGTGTCATCTTCAGATTGTACTCATCATATCTCTTTTCAAAGTCTTGTTTACTACTGTGCTTCATTTCCCGCATCAGTGGACTGTCACCTTCCTCATCTTCCAGGCAGGCTCTTATCTTCCATATGAGTGGCAGGACTGATGAGAGAGTAGCCTCTTTCTCTCCACTTAAGGCATCTGTGAACTCACTGAGTGGAGCCAAGACATCCCTCACTGTTTCCAGAGTTGTCATGTCTGAGTCTCTGGGCATCAGGTGCCACTTCTTTCTATCGTCCACCAGAACTGCAGAGACAGCTTGTTGCTGCTCACAGAATCGTTCCACCATGTCATAGGTGGAACCCCAGCGGGTAGGCTCATCATGAATTAGTTTATGCTGTGGTAGATTTAAAGAGGCCTGTTTCTCTTTCAGCATTCTTGTCATCTTATTGGACCTGGAGAAGGCAGAGATGGTGTTCCGGAGTCGGGACAGAGAGCTTGCCACGCGATCTATTGCTATGGCTTTCTTGACAGCCAAATCCAGGTTGTGGCCAAAGCAGGGTATCCAGTTGAAGTCATCAGCAAACGCCTTGCGGTTATTAGAAGCATTATCTGTTGTGATACCAGACATGTTGGTCATATCCAACCCCCATGACTCTATCACAATATCTTCCAAGGCTTCCTTCAGACTTTCAGCTGTGTGGTCAGACTGCAATGCAGAGCATCCTAGGCACCAGGACTCAATTTCCCAGGCTTTTGTAATATACTGGAGTGTTACAGCCATGTATGCGCTTGCAGTTCTGCTCGTCCAGAGGTCAGTAGTGCAGGCAAAGAATGGCTTTTCTGCTAGCTGTGCACTGATCATAGATCTTGTCTCGTCATATATCTTGGGAATTTCATTATACATGAAAAAATTCCTTGATGGGAGGTCATACTTTTTGTCCAAATTATGCACTAGGTTTCTGAACCCAGCTTTCTCTACTGAATATATTGGCACTTGATCCATACAGATAAATTCTGCAACTGCCCTGTTTAGCCTTTTAGCATCTTTGCTGTCCTTTGGATACTTCATATGCTGTTGAAAGACATCTTGGAGAGTAGGTTGCTTCTGAGTGGGTGGTGTCACCCTCTCTGAGCCAGGAGCACTAGACTTCTGTAATTGGGGGAGGAAGGGTGTACAGTATTTTAAATAACATGATCATTTTAATTGAATGCCATTGCTTTATTTTACTTTTTCTTATTGTTCAAAAGGTTTATGTTTTGAAACTATACATGAAACATTATATGGACATAACTAGAAAAATAAATTGAGGCTCATTCTATCATCTAGGATAGGATTAGATATTGTAGGCTAATAAAATGTTTTACAAAAATGTTTCAATATAATATTTCATTTATATTATGCATTGCCTTAATGGGTTATTTAAATATTTTAAATAAAATATATTTTTGAATGTATTTATTAACCATGGACATGTTTTAGCTCTGTATCCAGGCTACTGTGATTTACTACTGGGCTGGGAGGGGCTTTGTACTTCTTTCATTGACATTACAGTGCAGTGAACTGGTGAACAACATTATCACCTGTCGTTCTTGACTGAAGTCTTTGAACAAGTCCGCATGGTTGTCCTTTAAATGCTTCGAGAGGTTTGAGGTGTTGCCTCCTTTAGCGAGACACACCTTGTAGCACCGCTTGCACTGCGGTGCTTCTAGGTTCAACGGCTCACCTTTATCGTTTGGTTTAAACCCGAAATACTTCCAAACCGTACTTCGGGCCCCCATTTTGTCTACGAGTACGGGCTTTTCAGCAGCTGCCATCTCTGTCTACCTAATTTTTTGTTCAACCCGCTCCGTCTGTCCAAGACCCGACTCGTAATTTCTCTCTCCTCCTCAGTCTGAACATGCGAGTGCGCGTGGGAGGCGGCTTACATCCGCTCGGGCTACGTCACACTCGCTGGCCTCGCTGTGCTTAAAGAGACAGGCTCCAATTTACCAATTCATTTGCATTCAATAAAATAAAATAAAAGTACCGTTTGTTTTTAAATGCTGGTATAGTACCGTTTTCAAAACTCTAGTATCGCGGTACTATACTGGTACCGGTATACCGTGCAACCCTAGTCTATACATGATTTTGGTTCTCAGTTTGATGTTTGAAAGAATGGAGAGTGGACTGTATTTCTGTTTCAAGAAGACTGGTGAATCTTTCTGTAGCTGATGGCTTCATGTCATTTTCTGGTAACTAGCAGCTAGCTTGTTAGTAATCAAGTGTAACTGACCAACAGGTGTGAGCAGCCCAGTTAAACTTTTCAGCACATCAGATCATTGTGTAGATCTTTTCAGTTTAAATGCTCTGAATTGAAAACTCCAGGATTCATGACTGTGAGGTTTCTCCTCTGCCTCTGAAGTTAACATCAGCTCAAGCAGCTGAAATGCAGACGTGTCATTGTATCAGGAGAGTTTGATATCAAAACATTCTTAATTATTCTTAATTGAAATTGATATTTTTTCCATCAAAGGAAGTTAAGTTTACTTCTAAGATCACTTTTTTGACCAGTAGTTGATTGACAGAAAATTAATTGGCTGCCCTTTTTGATATTGATTTAATTAATCGTTTAAAGTAATTTTTCAGGGAAAAATGTCAAACATATGACAGGTATGGCTGCTAAGATTGGAGAATTGGACAAAATAAGGCATTTGATGACGTTATATGGGCTCAAAAGAATAAGTCAAGGAAATAATGAACAGATTAATCAATAATGAAAGTAATTGTTATTTGCAGCTCCACTTGAGTGAGCAACTGTTAATAAATGGAACACTCTTTGCAGCTCTTTCATAATATATCCCATCCCTGCAGATGCTCTGCTAGATCTGATAGACGTGAGGTACCATGCAAAGCTCACCTGGGCACTTGCTCACCTTCGTTGCCTCCCTCCTTTACCACTGCCCTTTCTCTGAATCCTGCAGCCCTCAGCCTCGGGGACTTGGGAAATTAATTAAACGTAAATGACAAGCTGTCTTTCTCCCACTTGTGACCTCCTTTTCCTCTGGAGCTCTGAGACAGCACATTGATTTCCCCACTGTCTGATTCTTTCAACCCATGTCTTCCTTGGATTTTTGTTTTTTTGTTGAACTGGGGAGGAGAAAGTGGAAAAATGAATGAGATGAGATGGCACGAGGGGCTACAGAAATACCGGTGGTGATGTGTGTGTGTGTGTGTGTGTGTGTGTGTGTGTGTATCCACATGGAAAGTTGGTGGATCTGTCAGCTACCACAGCCGTGCTTGTGCATCCATCTATTTACAGTATGTGCATGTATTTGCTTCTGCAAACAGTCCCTGTCAGTTGTGAAGGCTGTTCATTAACTTTCTGCTCTGTTCCCATGGCGTCGCCTCCCCTTCCTGTTCTGTGTTGTGTTGAATCTGTCCAGTTCAGAGAGGAAGGTCACTCGGTGGAGAGAGGCATCCTACAGAGACCTCATTAGCATACATTCATGCTGTTTTGACTAGTTTTGCTGTCTTTCTGAGATACCAAGCATAAAACGAAAACTAGATGTGACAAATTATATTAATAGTCAGTGAATTACATAAATAGTTAAAGAAATGTATTAATAAGAGATGAATAAATAATTATACAGATTAATAATGATTATAAATCTTATAATATATATATTTAATTTAGGGAGAAGTAGAAAAAAATTTAGTATTTAAATGTGAAATGACGGGACTTCATTCTGATGAATCTCAGTGTCACGGACCAAGCAGTTAGACAAAGGACACCGGTGTAAAAAGGAACATATTTAATTAAAGTATACCAAAAATCCTAAAAAAGTTACAAAAGTAATTATCAAATAACTGGAAAAAGAACAAAAGTTGGGCCCAGAAATCAATAATGAAGCTAAGGCTTCAACCTAAAGCAACACAATCAAAAACTGACCTCTCTAACAAATGAAACCGGGTTATATATACACATGGACTAGTCCAACACAAACCCAAAAAGGGGACAGTAACTAACAATTAACCTATCAAATCATTATCAAATAACTAAACATAACAAGTTAACTGAAGCCTATCTACCAAAAAAATAAATAATATTTCAAAATAAATAGTCCGTTCACAAATCAAACAAAGAACCTTTGGCTCTGGTGATTCAGCCTTCCCCTTTTCCCATCTTCAAGATGGCTGCTTCCCACTTCCTGTGGGCAGTCCATAAGAAGCTCCCTTTCCCCCCGCTTCCGGCCTTTTGCCAGAGGAACTCAGGAGGAGAACAAAGAAAAAGTAATTATTCACAACAAAACAGAATGTTAACTAGATTGTGTATACCCAAACTAGAAAACAAAACTGTCAATGAAATAAAGTGTAATATATGAACACAAAAGACTATGTGTAATGTATGTATTTGAAAATGTTTGTGTAAAGAAAATGTAAACAACATTACTAACACTGGTGGTGGACAGCAACTGATGCAGCCACCACACTCAGACAAAATTTGTCAATATCATTGAGCATACAGAGTCGCCGACCTGAGTTAATGTGTCATTTTTTGTGTGTTTCTGCATTCTATCATTTAGATGTATACAACACAATATATCAATTGAACATGAAACTTTACAAATGAAATGAATGAAAATCAAATTTGAAATTTAAAAAACTTTTCTCTTATTCTGTGTCCAGTGAACTGGAGATGCTGATGTCAAAGAGTTTGTCGTGGTCTGGTCAAAAATCTGTCAGCTTCTTTTCAAAAACATCAAACATCAACATCAAAGCACCCAAACCACACACCAGCAGCATGTTGATGCACATCAACCCCTATTGACATGTGTTGACCCATTGGGACAGTGTGTGCAGCTGACCTAGTTTCCTGCACTGATGTGTGTCAACTTTCCAGACAAGCAGCAACTTCATCATTTATTACATTCCTACTACTGTATCTTGACTATTCCTTCTAATATAGGACACTTTCACTATGTGCTTTACTGATGTGCATCAAATGCGTTATAAAACCATAGAATTCATTACTTAGAAGTACATTTGTTTTGATATCAGTGATGTTGATAGGTTTTCAATGTAGTGAGTCCCCGGGACCCACAGGTGGTGATTTGAGTGGGTCCCTAGGAAATTCAATGGGTCCCAAATTAATTTTTTTAATTTTTTTTTTATTTCTTATTCTTCTATTTCTTAAATTGTAGTGTTAAACTCCTTTGATGGTGGTATGATATGGTTATAATTAACGGATATATTCATGTACGTTCAAAATGTATCTGAAATTAAACAATTAAGATTCCAAATCTGAAAAGTTTATTGCAAAACAACTGTCACAGCGGCATGACATACAAAATTCAAATAAAATAGCATTTTTGTAGCAACATAAATAGCATCAAAATAAATTACTAAAATTCAAATGAAAACAAAATGGTGTCTGTAGTACCAAAATAAATTATCAATAAAAGCGCTGATTTTAACACATAAACAAAACATTCTCATCACCATGACAGAGTCAACAAATAAATTGTCACCAAAATAAGACCAAAATCTTCTTGTCTGAACATCAACTAAATCAAATGAACTGAGTTAATCACTGTGAAACTTTTAGCACACAAATGAAACTTAACTAACACAGTGGAAAGTCTGTTGAGAAAAATAAAGTGATGCAGATATGTTTGTGGTGTATTGTAAGCAGCTTATTAAGCTACGGAGTACGTTTTATTTATTTCATTACAGCACATCCCCTAGACGTTAAAACATTGTCGACATGAGTGAACACAGCATCGAGCAGTGGAAACATGAGTTTATTTACTACTATGAAGTTCGTATCTTTAATTGTTGAAATGAAATCCGCGATGACTGGCTAATTGTTGTGGTAGTGGCTAAACTAGCATGTCGCTATACTGTGCACAGGGAATCACGTCTGCAGACAGCGAAGTTACTTTTGCTAGTTACTGTGATATTAAACACGAGTTGTGGGAAAAATGAGTTTGAATGAGTCCCTGGGACGCATGGATATTGAGTTTACTGCGTCCTTTCAGATTTTAATGCGTCAGGGACGCAGGACGCGTACCTAGCAACATCACTGGATATGCCAAGTAGAGATGCAATTGATGAGTATTATTATTACCAGTTAATAATATGTACTGTTAAAGATTAGAAAATGGAAAAAAACAAAACAAAAACAGCTCCTACAGTCTGCTAATTTCCATGTCTTCAAATTTCTTGTTTTGTCATCTGTCCAAATCATAGAGGACCCTGGAGCCTTAAAGAACATTTGAGAAAATGGGACCAGTAAATGTTGGGCTTTACAAAAACGACTTAAAAATTGCTAAATTTCTGTCAACTACTGTAATCAGTTATTCATCTTCATCAGACAGCTCTAATGTCTAATTTCAGTTGTAAACATTTGGAAAATGATGTGCAGTACTACAAACATACTGAACTAACATATGAATATGAAATGGGATATTTGTTGCACCCTCCATTGCATCCAATCACCAGACCGCCTCCAATATTGGATAATTCTGCAAAACCACAACTTCCTTTTTAAAAGGTGTCTCCACAATGTCACAGTATGATTAAAAGCTTAGACAATTAAAACCCTTGGTTAAGGTTAGGGAATGGAGCAACTTTAATTTTTTGGTGCCAGTGTGAAACTTTGGCAGATCAAATTAAATTTGATATTAATTTCATACTACTTTTGCTAATATTAAGTTAATACAGTCGTGGGAACGCAAGCCAAATATTATCTTGCGTTGGCAAAGGCTTAAGCTATCAGTGATTGCACTGATGATCGTCCATTGGCACAACCATCTTGTTATTGTTATCACAACCCTGCTTGTTGTACCCATGTGACACGAAGTCAGTTTTATGCTGACCGATTCTGTCAAATGCAGTAATAATTACCGCTTTATAATTTTATGAAGTTTGATTGTTGTCCGTTCTTATACAGTTGATGCTGTAATAGAGATCACACAGAGAAAAGGAGGGAAAGGGTTGGCCTCTGAACAAGATGCCTTTCTTTTCCAACAGAAATCACAACTCTATCTTCACTCACAACAGCTGATGACTCTTTCTCTGTAAATGAACCTGACTTGAGTGCTTGCAATCACAGCGCTGAATACTTGGCAGATCTGTGAGAATTGAAGAAGATTTAGCCTGTAGTGAAATGGAAAGAATTCACAGTGGAGCTTTAAAGAAATGTTGATGAATGAGTTCAGATGTCATACAGTTGTTTAGAGGCAGAAAAGATTCCAGACTGCAGAGGCAGGTAATCATACTACTTATTCTGTATATATGCTTTTTTTAAATCTATATCGGGGTGTGAGTGGTTCACTGCTCACTGAGAATATACCACTTTCACTTCAAGAATCTTTTCACTTGGCCAAATTGTTATCTAATGGTCTGACGCTTGTTAACGATCGACTGACACATTCGTCTGCGGACTGAAGTGAACAGACAGATGAACAGACTCAGTGAGGCGTTGCATCTGAGTGTGACTGAGAAAGACTTTTGCAAAAATACACACACACACACACACACACACACACACACACACACACACACACATACATATTCAAATACACATACACATACACACCCTGGCAAAGTGCCCAGCTGAGATGCACTAAAGTTTTATGTTCCTGTCTAGTGGAAACAAATGAAATTTAGACTGAGAGAATACACAGGAAGCTGAAACATCGGAAACATTGCTGTACATTGTTGATTAATCAGTTAGCTGTTTGAAAGAACAGAAAACAAAAATGCAGATGAAAAGTTGGTTCCAGCTTCTTTAATGTGGGGATTTGATAGTTGTCTCTGTTTTATATAATTTATATTTAAGTTGAATATCTTTGGTTGAACAAAGTCAACAATGACATCATGTGGTCTCAGGAAGTGTGTGATGTGAATTTATTGCTGTCTTCTGACATTTTATCAACTCAAACGTTAATCTGAAAGATATTCAATCTATTAATTGATACACACACACACACACATACACACACACTGGCACCCATTTTTCAGTTTTAACTAATTTAATTTATTCGAAATTAATTTGCTATTTTTTGACATTTTGATCCTTTCACACTGAAATCAAAATGACATGTTCATCAAAAACAATATTAAAAATAACGTGCCACAGCTGTGCATCATCATATCGCCATTTCAGGGTTAAACAGACCATATAATTAACCATTTGTTTTCTTAATTAACTCAAAGCGACCCCAAGAAGCCCTTGCAATAATGGCAAGGAATAGGAATGCTTCCGTCATCAGTCGTCAGGTTGGCGAGAACATGTTGTGTGTAATTGATACATTAAGGGATCACAGTGTTTCCTCTAGGATTTTTTTCAGCAGTGGGGGGCATGCTCTCCGGGGGGGTGGGGGTGGGGGGGGTGGGTGGGTGGGGGGTGGGTGGGGGGGGTGGCTTTTATCGCTACCATTGAACTTTTACAATATATATCTCAGCCATATACAATGTCAAGAAAAATAAATACCTTTGGTTTGTGAAAAATAAATGTTACTCTAACCAGTTGAAAATGTAAAAAGTAAAAAATGAATAAAACAATAACATTAAATAAATAAAAATAATAAATAAACATATAAAGATGAGCTAGATGAGGCTGTAGAGTCAGTGGCAAAGTTTGCACCCAGGCTCATCTCTCTCTCCTGCACCTTCACCGAGCTCTCCCGCTGCTGTGCTCTGCTCTCCCCCACTTTGTTTAACAACTCCTCCCTGTCTAATGTTACTTGTCTAATAAGATTACATTAAAAGTGTGAGTAACGTAACGCTAACAGCGTTATATAGTTTACACTCACATCACATCTGATTACAAGTGTGAACATTAAAATACTATTTTTTACCTAACCATCATCATTTACGAGTCAGTAAAAGGCTTATGATAGGCTACCTGACTAGCGCCTTCTTCATCTGTTGTCTTTCTCTTCTTAGAGAAGTATCTGAACAAGCTCATCTGAAAATGCAGTCAGCAGTTAATACATAATGTTAATGCATAATTCTCTGACTCTGACCTGGTGCCTGACGTGATGTCACTTTCAAGGCCGCGCTCTCGCGAGTAATTAACTCCAATAGGATTCCCCAACCACTCCAATCCCTCCCTCCCCTCCCCCCGCTGTTGCGCTCATCATCACACAGGCTGTGCTGTGAAGGTGGAGAGATGTGGCGGTGGTGCATTTGCGACAATAAAAAAAAAGAAAAGAAAAAAAAGAAATTTGAAGGCGTGGCAGCTATGATTTAGCAGTGGCGGGCCGCCACTGCTAAATGAATGTAGAGGAAACACTGGGATCATTAGGAAATCTGTGACCCTGTGTTCTGAGCTCTCGTCTTCTGCTGAGTGGCATTTTGAGTGTGAGGGGAAACCTTCTGCGTCGCTCATGCACAGTCCCATCATGTGTAACGTACCGTGTGTAGCGTGGGAGGTGAGAACAGAAGACGCATGAATATGTATGGTTTCTCGACACACTGGTTTTTCAAATCAAGGCAGAAAAGAAAACTAGCAGAGAGACATAATGTGCCCTTGAACTGGCTGAATCCAAACAATTTGAAACAATATGGGGATGCAAAATGAAGCCTTTCTTATCTGCACAGCATGCACTTGAAGAGGCCATCTACCTTTTTTACATTTTTGTATAGCGTAATATCATGTTCCCCCTCTCTTACTCATATGAAGTTGAATTCATTTGTTGAGTACTTGTCCACCTGTGCAAATAATAGCTGTGTCTCAATTCAGGGGCCACATCCTTCGGAGGCAGGATTGGAAGACTGATATCATCACAGCAGCATGACTAGGCTGTCCCATTTCAAAGGTTCCTTCAAATGCGGGCGACAAATGAAGCCTTCTTTTCCTGGGCAATGAAGGGTCCAACGGGTGGATCCCTTGTGGTGCAACCTATCCCAAGATTCATTGTGCGCCGGTAATAAAGGCAAACACCACCGACAGAGAGACACTTTTAAATGTAAGTATTGTCTTTCAGCTCAGTTCAGCAGCAAATGGTAAAACATCAAGTTTTTTGTTTCTGTCTACAATTGCTACGAAGGGCCACACCTTAGTGGACATCGTCCTCCGAAGGATGCAGGAACTGGGACACAGCTAATGAATGAAATTTCTTTATGGGAATTTCTGTATACCATAATGCTGCTATACATACAGTACAGAACATGCTGATGTAACCTACTGTAATATTTGTTGACCTGATAAACAGTGGTTGTAGTTAGTGTCAGTGCAGCATTAAAACATATGATCTCAACTGTCATCATCAGCAATATAACGAGACTTGGGTCATGCAGGTTCTTGAGTCTCTTCAAGAGTCGTTATCTCCGAATGATGAAGGAGCTCAGTTTCAAGGGTCTCCCAAAAGCCCCGACTTAATCCATCAAACAGCTGCCACTTCTCTGTGCTGGAGATCTGCGCATCTTTGTTACAGGCGAGGGTTAAAAGGGGATATAAAACATGGCGGAAGAGAGCAGGGACGACAGGTGTGTCGTTCAGGTTAAAGTTAGACTGAGAATCTGGAAAA
The DNA here is from genome assembly GCF_021018895.1 of Seriola aureovittata. Lineage (NCBI taxonomy): Eukaryota > Metazoa > Chordata > Actinopteri > Carangiformes > Carangidae > Seriola > Seriola aureovittata. Next base: position 21,270,877 of record NC_079375.1, on the reverse strand, counting down.
AAATGGAAAAAAAGCAAAATACATTCTTCTCTCCAATTTGTAACATTATACTCATAAATGACATTTTAGCATTAATACTGAACAAAAACATAAATGGAACACTTTTGTCTTTACTCCCATTTTTAATGAGTTCAAATAAAAGATCCAAGACTTTACACAAAACACACACACACACACACACACACACACACACACACACTCACACACACACTCTCACACACACTCTCACACGGACATATTGTGACATGATCCTGAGGCCCATTTCCTGGAAGCTTGAACCATCCCAGTCCCAAAAATCCAGTATATTTTTATATAGGTGTAAAATACTGTAATTGTCCATTTTGTCAACTGAGCTTTGATAGCAGCTCCTAAAACCTGTAACAGAAAGAATGTGGTAAATACAAACTGAGCAGACAGTAGGATATCTTCCTAGCAAATTATGTCAGGCATCAAAAACATTATTTACTTTCACCAAGAAGATTGTTTTCCATTTAAGTCAATACTGACCTTTTACAGTGAAACCAGAGATAGTGCAGGTTGTTGTCTTTACTCACTGACTGGACTGTGATAGGGAGTATAACTGTCCTGGCTCGAGCTTACGTCTTTGATACACATGAAACATTCACACTAGAGCAGTCAGCAGGGACAAGGTGACCCTCACTGATTTATCTGCTAGAGAAAAAGTTTGGTAGCGGATAATACAGGACAGCACTTTTCCTACTCAGCTCACCACACTGATTGCCACATGTTGCCTGGGAAGTGTAGTGCACGAATGAGAGCTTATAACCAAAAATTCTAAAGTTACACTAACACAATACTGCCAGTTGCCATTTGGGAACAGAAAAACTCCATATAGTAGGTCTGTAGTGGACAGGGTGTTCTCGTTAAAGGTAGTGTGAAGACGAGCAATGACAGAGTGGGCGTGGGAGGGAACAAAGAAAATGGAGAGAAGTGGGACTGAGGTGGAGGTAGGTACGACTGATGAAGACAGAGGAAGGTATATAAAAGAAAGAGAGGAAAAAAAAGGAGAAGGGAGGCTGATGGAGCCCGAATCAGGGTCCCTGCCTTTCCAATTTAGTCTAGCTGTCATCCTGGCTGGTGATTAATGAAGTATAGAATGCCATCTGTTCTCCCTTGGAATTTCTCGTCTCTGGGCTCAGAGATTGTTCCTTGTTGATACTCCCTCTGAATCTGTGTTCCCACTCCCACTGTGCCTTGCCAGGCAGCTACCACAATTTGGGGAAGCCAAATTTACCGCTGATACTGGAATACAACCGTGATGGTTCATGAGAAATAGGAGGTAGTTGGCGGATGGAGAGGAAACAGCGGAGGGATGTGGGACAAGACTGGAGAAGGTACTGAGGGAAAGAGGGATAGTTGATAAAATGTTATCACACAGGGCTGAGGACCACAGGGCACCAGGGAGAAGCTGGAAAGATTGCTATCTGTTGTAAACATTACTGCCATTGCAGTCCAGGGGGATTAGTGGAGCGGTGGAGTGTGATGAACAATATGAAAACAGTCTTTTTTTTTTTGTAAAGACCATTTGGGGAATTTATCTTGTTGTCTGGAAAGCAAACCTCTTCTTCCTATAGAGAAAATAACTCCAAAAACAAACACAGTATTCATGGCTGCATTTTAGACTTAAAGTCAGTCAAGTCAGTTAGTCAGTTGACAATTAAGTTGCCCATGTTGGCTTGATTCTGTTTGCTGTAACTGCATGCATTACAGGGTTTATACAGGTCTGTACTTTCTTACCCAGTGTTGATGTTTTCTGAATTGATCTGGTCATTTATCCCGACTCTGTGAAACCATCACTGAAACATCTCCTGTAGGAAGGTGTCAGCAATGGCTGTGTCGGTGGTGTCAATGTCACAGTTGCCACAGATTTATCAAGCCGGTTGTATTGGTTGAAAGTGTTCCAGGTGAACTTATTGGTCAGAGCCTGAAGGGCGTGTTCCGGACATCTTTATTGCAAGTAGCAACTTCTGTTAACAAGCAGACCATTTAGGAAGATTGACAGATCCATTTTATTTTTATAGGGGTAATTACAGTGTGGTCAGGGAAGGGTTAAAATATCATACTCACAATTAAATAACAAATGTTTATAATGACAAACAGAATCAGACAGGACACAAAACTTTATCCATCTCCTCAACCCCCACATATTATTTTACTGTAGTATGACTTGTACCTCCTACATTAGCACTGCAGGTCTTCATGTGTTCAAAACAGACCCTTGAAAAACCTGCCAGAACCATTGTGCATGAATTAAAAAGACAAAAACAAATCTGATCCAAAAGGACCCGAGGACTCAAGTTGGATCATGGTTGCTGAGAAGTGAGTGGGCCTAGTGGCTGATTTGTGCCTCCACAAATATGTAAGTGCACATCGGGGCTTTGGACGTACCTCACAGTGACAACAAGAACTCTGATTTGTCAGCAAGGGTTGCTTGTGTTCCCACCTACAAGTGTCTTACCATAGAGATTGTTCAGAGTGAAGACAACATTGAGAAAGTTGATAAAAGGCGCAGTAATCTTCCTCTTTTCACTGACAAGCAACTAGCAAAGTGGGCTCCACTACCTGCTCACCACAATTACATCTAATAGTGAATGAAGAACTTAACTACAGTAATCTTGTGGAATAGCTTCCAATTCAGTAATGAGAGAAAACAAACCTGACCACTGGCACGAAGTGGATGAAAGACAGTAAACACAATTACTGCTAGGAATAAAATTAAAGCATAATACAGTGCATTCAATTTTTTCACATTTTGTTATGTTGCAACCTCATGCTAAAAAAAAAAAAAAAAAAAATTTCTCCCTCATTGATCAACACTCAATACATAGACAGAAACAGAATTTTTTAAATTTTTGCAAATTTATTAAAAAGGAAAAACTCAAATATCACATTGATGTTAATATTCAGACCCTTTACTATGACACTTTTAACTTAGCTTAGGTTCCTCCCATTTCTCTTGACCATCTTTAGATGCGTTTCCACTGCATGAACCTTTTGAGGAAATATGCGTGTTTCAACCGCAGGAACCAGGGTCTAAATTTAGTTCCAGGGTAATTTATGGACCCCCAAAAAAGTCCTTGGTCGGGGGGGTAGTACTTTCCCAAGGTTCAGGAACTTTGGGGGGTGTGGTCTGCAGTGCTGAACATTTCTGATTGGTCAAGTACTCGCTACATTTTATTTCACCCACCATGTTTAACAGCCCGCAGCTGCAGCTGTTTTGTGTTGATTCGAGACTTTTGAGATGTTTCTACACCTTGATCAATAATAATGAACAAAACACAGTATTGTATTGAGACAGATCTGGTGAAGGCCATGAAAACATTTCTGATGCATTGAAGGCTCCAAAGAGCACAGTGGCCTCTGTAAGTTTTATATGGAAGGAGTGTGGAATAACCAGGACCCTTCCTGTAGCTGGCTGCCTGGACAAACTGAGCAATCAGGGGAGAAGGGTCTTGTTAAGACTCTGGCTGAGCTCCAGATATCCTGTGTGGAGATGAGAGAAGCTTCCAGAAGGTCTGAATACTTATGTGAATGTGATATTTCAGTTTTTCCAGATGCTGTTCAAACCTATGCCTACCTGTGTAGATATTTACAGCAGGACTCCCTCAAACCCTTGCATCTGTTATTGCTGCTGAATGTAATCACTGTTTGGCAAATAAAAGGAAATATAATCACATCCTGGGCAGCACTTCCCACCAGAAGGTAAGTACTTGTGTAGAATACTTGCACAGTCTAACTCATTGTATTGGACAAAAACTACAGTGGCCCATTTATCTGGTGGTGGGTTCAAATGCTCACCCTTCCTCCTACACCTTTTTATCCTGTTAGTGGTTCCATCAGAGCTCCAGCAAAATAAACAGTATGTGGGCAGCCATGCAGATCCAGTCCCACAGAAATTATTTGGTATGGTATACATTGTTTCCAGCCTTGATGCTTCTTTCACCTCATGCAGAGCCAGTGTGTGTGCGTATGGGGGCTCTCTCACAATAAGCATTAAAAGGTTTAGCCTTGTTGGTCCCGCAGGGTTGCCAACAGTATCTTTTCATCCAAACAAAATACACTCCATCAACCAAATGTCCTTCCTGGTGAGTTTTTATTTCCATCCCATCTCATTAAATCATGTAGGAGAGAATGAAAGGAGAGCAGCTTTCCTTGATTTCGATAGTTCCTCGTTTACTGCAGGGGCAGCACTCAGATATAATCTCACTCCCACAGCACAGGGGCCCGGAGAAAATTTGTGGAACCCGTTTTCTATAAATGGAACAGAGGTTCATGCTGTTACCCTGCAATCTGGACTATGTATGGAAGCAAGAATTTTATAAACTAGTTCAGTTCATGCTCTTATGTGAAACACATTAGATGCTTGGTATTGAGTGAAAGACCTCATTTCTTTTAAGTGCCCCCCTGCAGATATTTTTACATTCCTGCAGGACTTAATTGCTTGACCAGGTCAAGGTTTATTCAGCGTTGGAGGCAATTTTTTCTGCTTTTTCATTTTACCTCATAGACTATTATGGCATTACAGTTTGGGCCAATAATGTGGCAAACCTCCACCAGACTAGTCCATCAAGTTCAATCTTGCGATGTGTGGCTGTTGCTGGAGGCGCTGTACAATGTTCCGTTAGAGCCACCACAATGGGGATAAATTACTACTCTATTGCTTGCTCTCATATCAGATGAGCATGTCACTGAACTAAGTGAACTTTCACTTCATCCCTCCTGTATATACTTAGGTAAAGCTGGTACTGTGGTTTTATTGCACCCTGAGGTTTCCGTGGATGATAACAGTTTGGCCTTCCATCTCACTCCCTTTCATCCTTCCTCCTTCATTTCTATTGTGCAGTAACGGCTTAAAACTTCCAGTGAGGGCATTGCACATTTATAAGGAAAGAAAAGAAAGAAACCCCAATGTCAAAGTGACCTGCAGTTTGTGCGCTTTGCAAACCCAGCGAGGGGTTTAAACAGCAACTTTCTTGTTTGTAGGAGCATTGCATGGCCTGTGGCAGTGAGGGCAGGGACCACCATCTGTTGTGCAGTCTCATTCCTCTGGAGGTGTGGCTGCACAACATGCAAGACAAGGCAATTAAGAAAAGGCAGGGCAGCCTTTTATTTATATAGCACATTTCATGCACCAGGGAAAACTCAGCAGCCTCTAGTTTTATGGCAGCAAACTGGCACAGTTAGCAGTTAAAGCTCCCGCACCACGTTTTAATGCTAAACTTCACATTGGGGCTGGTATTCCTGATGGGGTAATAATGATATTCCACTAGCAGTGTTTAGCTTTAGCTCATGCATTTAGTCACACACACACACACACACACACACACACACACACACACACACACACACATATATATATATATATATATATATATATATATATATATATATATATATATATATATGTATATATATATACACTCCACTTACACTCTATATATATATTTATACCAGGGAGTCATTGGGGAATGAGGAACAGGTGAGTTGGGCAGGGAGAAGTCAGATGAATGACTGGGGTAACTGCAGGCTATGGCAGAGAAGAGTTAGTGATGAAGAAGAATGCATGAACTGATACAAACTTTCATCTCTTGTCTGTAAGTAAACAATGAATCACTGCCATCTGGGCTTTTCCTTATAGTTTGTGAAACATTTTGGCACTAATTGGCAACTCCAAGCTGCTTCAGAGCTAAAACACCAGATTTGCCCTGATGCACCCCTTCATAAAACTCCCACAGAGAAGCTGATTGTAGATGCATGAAAGACAATAGTTGGTTTACCTTATAACCTTGAGCTGTATCACTGTGATAGAAAGTCTGTCAGCAGTGGATACCAAAGCTCCTGAGAGAGGAGCTCCCAAAGGTGTGGGCCAATCCTTTCTGCTTAATAGGCGTGTAAAATTAATTCAAGGGAGTTGTGTCAGAGAATTAGCTGTGTAATGCTGTGTAATGTGTGGCTTATACTCAAAGGCACCCACCATGTCCAACAACTCCTGTAACTTTCAGTGTGTCACCTTAGTTTACGAGATGCTTGATTTTCTTCATTAGCTGCTAGGTAACATCTGCGCTGTGTTTGGTGTTAGGTGAGTAGCTACCTTTGGTTTGTCTGAGCTTGTTTGTTAAAACAGTTAAATGGGATGCAGCATGTTCTATTATTTCCCATTTCTTTCAGTCTGTGCATAATATATTATGTCAGAGGAGGAGAGTCTGATATAGGGGTAGGTGATCTGGCCAGAAGATCATATGACAATCTTTTTGGGTAGAATTGCAATCCGTGATACGAGTCATCACAGCTGTAGTTGAACTCAGTGGCGGCTCTGCCAGTAGAAATGTTTCATGTGCATTCAGTATTTGAGCAGTGAAGTCCATTTCCACACTGTGATTTGACTGATCTGAGCTCAGGATAAATACCAAGTGCAGGTTTTTAATAACTGATGTTGGTCAAACAGTTTAAACAGACTCAAACATAAAAAAACCCTGCTGTGCGCCCTGTGTTAAGTATGTGACCAGTTATTATTTGGACAGTGCGTATTATGGGAAAATACAAACTTGCCACAGAGTTCGAAAGTCCTCTGACAGCTGATCCACTTGTGCCGCTGTCACGAGAAATGGACGTCGCCTCAGATGATGGCTCGGAAGAAGGGACATGCCATTTCTCTAAAAACCTGTTTCCTCGTTTCCTCTCTCCTCGTATCTTTTCCTTGCATCTCTCCTGACGTCTTCAACTGGAAGGATTAAGATGTTATGAAAAGACGCCAGATAGGGAAACGTGGATGCAATTAATTAAACTGAGATGGACCCATGCATCATTTCACTCATTGTAGATATCAAATGTAGGTTAGCTGAAGGCAGTTATGAATCCTGTGAATGGCAAATGATTGTGCAGTTTGCAGTTTAAGAGAAAATGAGAATCCATTTTCCCATGCCATTTTTTATGCTCTTCTGTCTTTGTACCAACTCATTTAAGTTTTCAAGGAAGGTTCTATCAGACCACTTCTTAAAGTAATGTGATATGGCTTGAATCTGACCTTTCGCTGTTTATATAAGAAAAGCTTAATTTTTATTGACCTTTTCCCTTTTGGTACTTGAAATGTATGAACTTTGGAGCTGACACCAAAGCTTGATATTTTTATTACTAATCTACACGATTCCCCTGAACAGTCTTTAGTTTCATGATACACAAAACTTTTCATGTGGAAAAAAAGTTTTATGTGTTGTCAAATAGTCAAACTGTAAAGTTTGAAATTGAATTTCATAAACCTTGAAATGTTCTGATTGTTGAAGTTTGTTGACGTATGTGAAGGCTTGTATCTCAACTCTCATCTTAAGCTGTTAGTAGTAATACAGCATGTTGTTTTAATCAACACACAAACCATGGGCAAACATCAATGCATGCACTCACAACCATTTAGTCAGGTTTTGTCTTCAAATTTAAGATATTTTAATCCACCAAATGTTATTGAACAGTCCTTTCAACAACGTATTTTTTTTTAATGCAAGTTTATAGTATGCCGATGTGAGCAATAGGAATTCAGAAACATAAAGTCAAATAACTGCTATAAAATACTGTGAAGTTTCACTCCAAGGTTAAACTCATTTAATCTGGAGAGGAACTTGGGTGGACAAGAGGGAAAACATCCCCTTCTATTGATGTGATGTTCTATTCTCACTCTCTTTGATTTCTTGGCCTCCTCTAATACATTATTTGAGTACCCGGAATATGGTAGATGTCCCCATTTACCCTGTCTATTCACATCCATCCATCTGCTCACCTCTTTTACATTTATTCATCCACCCACCCACTTCATCAGGGGACAGGGGAGAGTTTGGAGGGGGAAGGCATATTTCTCCTAACTTTAATTGGAGTTTAATTTCCCTCCTTAGTCTTGGATTTACTTGTGGATTTCTGTAATACCAGATGGGACAATTAACATGGCCAGGCGTAATAACCTTCCATTTTTGTCACTTTCCCTCAGTTAATCCCCATCAGCCGCTGTCTGAGTAATTAAATTCTATAACTGAGCTTGGCCCGTGCTTGTGGATGATTACAGAGACGGTGCAACCTCAACATAAATCACTGACACTCACACAAAAGGAGCTGACTCATTTTTTTTTTCCTTTTACATTTTAAATGGATTTTGTTTCTAACGTTTCCTCTGTCTTCAAATGCCAGACCTATTCTTGTATCCGACTGTGTTGCTAAGAATAGAACTAATGTGCTTAAATTTGAATGTTATCCCAACGTGAACTGTTGTGCTAGTGTTTATTTACATATGTTAATTTGAATTGATTGAAACTCTCTTTATCAGCTTTGATAGAGGGTGTTTGTTTTTTTTCTGTAATACAAAGATTGAATCAGATGATAAGAAGATTGATTCAGAGAACTTGCTGTCACAGAGCAGACCTCAGAATGGGATCTATTTGCAGATAGTCCTTCCTGACTTCACAGGAAAGATGACCTGATACTGTCCACTTGGCCTCCTTACCGAATCCCATGGCTCCAATTAAAGCCTTATGATTGGGCCTAAGTGTGCCGTGAGCTTATCAAACTAACTACAGCACACAGTGGCACTTCAGTGACAGATGATTTGTCAAAAGTTAGGTGTGGGCTAAAAGGTGTGAGCTAAATGTGCTCTGTGATTTCAGTAGCTTGCACTTGGGTCTCTACAGTCAATTAATGTGATCAAAGCAGAAACAGTAATGGTCCCATGCTTACCATCAATGTCAACATGACTAGGTCAAAGCCTAGTACGTGGCTGGACTGTGTATGTGCAATGTGTGACACTGAGGACCTAGGTGTCTTTTAAAACTGTTGTGGAACAACAGACATCAGTCGTTTTGTATGCTTGCCTGTTCTGCTCAGGCCAGGAACTGGTACATGTGCCACTACACCAAGCTAGCCGAGGCTGCAGAGCAGAACACGGACTGCTGTCGCCAACTGCAGTTAGCGGGCTGGTTAGCAGCGACTGAACTTTTAAAATTCAATATCTAAATTTTGCGTTTTTTTTGTGATGCAATCTGTACAATTCATCTAATAAGTAAGATCGTCCATGATATAAGATTATCGCATCACCCCCACTATCTTGTCGTTTCTTCTACTGAAGTTAACCAGCTAACCAGCTAGCTTTGGCATATCTTCCTGCATAGAGAATTGCAATGCAGCCGCCGCCGACAAATTTCCTGCCGCCTCCGCCTCCTGACAAAATTCTTGTACTTGTTTTCTCGGTACTCAGTGGATTTGACGTTTGTAACTGCAATTGGCGCTGTATCGTTATCCATGCATCAGACAGAGCCATCCGAAATTGCAAAGAAGAAGAATACGGACTCGCTGGATTTTCTGCCTGCGGAAGGAGGCGGCGACCAGATGAAACAGTGCAGAGTGCAGACATCATTAGTTCTTCTAATATGGGAAAAAAAAGTTAATTCATGTTACTTCTAACCTTCCCAGATGTTCTGAAAAGTGTAGAGTGAGTGGCTTTGCCCCACAGTGGCTGGAGAGATGATGAAAATATAATTATTACTCATATGGAAGGCATCGATAAGGGAATCGTTTAGCTTAAAGGCAAGTGATGTCGATGGATTGAACCAGTTGGGACCGATTTTCAACTGGAACCGGTTCTTGATTCCTATCCCTACACAGCGCACAGTGTAGATGCGAGAGAGGGTGTTACTGGTGACTAATATAATAATAATAATAATAATAATAATGATACAAATGAGAAATTATGTAAAAATATGTGAAATATTCAAAAGCCTTGTGAAAGAAATGTGTTTTTTAGAAGCGAATTAAAAGAAGATACTAACTTTGCAAGTCGAAGTTCATCAGGCAGGTTGTTCCGCAGATGTGGTTTCCTAATATTAAAAGCTCTGTCCACTTTAGTCTTCCATCTTGACATAGGAACTACCAACAAGTTCCTGTCTGGGGACCTCAGACTATGTGCAAGTTGATATGGGGCAATTCATTTAGAAGTATAGGTACCTGCCTGCTTATCTGCCTGTAGGCCTTTGTCTCCATTTGTTGCCATTAAAGTGACTGAATTGCTCCTGCCAGTCTGGTTCCCCTGCTTTTGGGTTCTCTATCCTGTTGCCTGCATCCATAGCCGTGACAGTATATAGATAATGAGATGAATTAAATGGCTGGTGCTGAAAAGATGCAAGCCATAAATAGTATCAAAAATAGGAGTTTGATTTCATTACAATTTAAAGGATTAGAGCTTTAAGAAGGATTAAACATTGAGACGTCATTATGCACGTCGAAACAAGGAGAGTCCTCTGATACTGCAGTAAAAATCATGACCGACCATCTACACACTTTTCTGTGATTTATTATACCAACAGATATCAAGGGGATGAGAAGATTAATATGAGATGTTGTGAGTTCAACTTTTTCTTGGATGGGTGCCTGTTCGGCAGACACTTTGTATTTCACCCTTCATTTCATTACTTTCTGTGGGCAGAAGAGCGAACACAGTGTAGCCACAACTAGAATTTCATTTGGGCAAACAGTGCATCTGTGGCATGTCACAAGCTTAAGGCCTGTATTGTAGCCCCGTCTGATAAAATGTGTGTCTGTTTTCATAAAACCACCACTTAGTGTTGCTCAGACAAGCTGAACTCAACAAATGCAAACAGATGATGGTTACTCTTGGCCCTCAGACAGGTGCTTTGAAACACAAAGAGGCTCCAAAAAGCTGTAATGTTAATGTGTCTGAATGAAGCTTTTGGCAACAAGGAGAAGTTCATGTGACAGTTTGAACAGGCGTCTCTGGCGAGGGAATAGGTTCTTATCAATTGTAACAATAACAAAAACTGGCTCTGGTTACGCACGACTGACATGAGAGAAAAATTATCCTGTCAGTGTGCAAGAGATGTGGTGGAAAATGTCTCAAAGATAAATGATATAGCAACAGACTTTGGTATTGCATTAAGTACACCTCAGAAGGTAGGGGAGCAGTAGAAAGAAGGAAACCAGATCTGCTTGTGCAACTCGCAGAAGAAGGTATTAACCATGAATAACCATAAGGCATCATCTGTGGGATGGTTGTTGTTTCCTTTTGATGGCACCTTTTAATGCTTTGCAGATGCGTTTCTCACTGCCCACTGCAACAGTAATGCCAGTATTTAACCATCATTCACCTACAGTAACTGCAGCTCCCATTTCCCCCAAATCAGCACCGACCCTTCATTCACATCTAGCAAGCCAACATTTCCTGCAGCAAGTGATCGCTGTGAGCTGCCTTGGCAGAGAAATTCCCACTCAGTTAATATTTTATTGTATTAATGAATCTCATTCAGACCAAACTGTCACCTGAGTTTCAAAGTTGGATACAGTGATTAACCTTGACAACGCCGTTCAAAACGTGTCCCCAAGCAGAGTGCAGCATCCATCTTCTTAATGAAACGTCATATCAGAACGAGTTGTTATATCAGACCACATAAGCAGTAATTTGAAACACTTTTATTGTTATAATTTTTAATTAAAAACGGGGCAAGCAGGCTAACAAATGTATATACTGAAAGGTATGAAACCTCCACAAAATGATTCATGTGGACCTTATCAGTATCAGCCATAGTATTTGTACCTGAGAGGAGAAAAATGTTTTTTAAGCAATTCAAGATCGTCAGATGAAAAAAATAAACAAAAAAACAAACAGGGAAAGAAGTTCTTGATAGGATCAGATAGAATCAGTTTACATGCAAAACCTGTTGTTCTATATACGAAATCAATTCACCAGAACCCTGCCACAAAGTAACTAGGCATTAGCAATGAACTTTACATCTGGAGGGCAGAGAAGTCAGGGACCAAAAGGAAAAGATCATCAGACTTAAACTGGACTGGCCTGGGGCTATTGACAAATATTAATTGGGAACCTGCGGAGGTTCGGAGTGGAACTTTGTTGGAGAGGAACTTTGGAAAAGGAGGTGTGAGATAATTATTTATAGAAACAGTGAGATTTTTTTTTCTCAGTCACCTTCCAACCTCACTCTGTGGCTGTTTGAATACTAGACCTGTGCAGTGTCCAGAAGCAGCATGGCCTCAGCACATCCTTGCAGAATACAAAATTGGTATCACAAGGACGATACACTCTGTAGCATAACCAAGTGTAAGGCAGTCGCCACTATGGATATAGTACATGAAATGTGTATTTATTTTCATTTTTAGGATGAGAACTCAAATAATAATTGTTGCGTGTTAAGTTGAACAATTCAAGTAAAAGACAGATGTTTGGGAAGCTAAGTGAGGCAACAGATATAAGGCAATGACTGTTTATTTATTTTGTAGAGCTTACCATTAAGAAGACCTGATAGATAAGTTGGTATGGAGGGAAGAACTTAACATTAATGCAGGAAAACGAGGATATGACATGTGGAAGTTTAGTGTGACAGCTCAGGCAGGAAGGAAAGACACCAGTTGTCAGCAGAAAATACATCTGGTGATGTATCTTCATACATTACTATAGATCAGTGTCTAACAATACAATACTGAAAATGTCAATCAAAAGATCATAAAAACCAAGGTGGCATCTTTAAATCAACCCTAGTGATTTTGGCGTCTCCCTGGCCTCTTCTGTGGACCAGCATAAGTTTCAAAGCAAACAGGCACATTGCCACAGAATTTACTGAGGACATTGATGATTTATAGAAAGTGAACCCTTTCCACTTTGGAAACTTATAATCATCTATTAGCAAATGCTAATTTAAATCTGCTAACATTTTTTAATATTGCCATTGCACAAAGAAGTGAAATGTATGAATTGAAAAGTCCCAGGGGAAAATTGTAGTGGGAAGTTTCAGGTGGGAGTGGACTGCATTAATCAATTAGCTGTGGAATCCCCTTTGCTGTCTGCACTCATTTCCAATGTGTTTTTTATCATCAGAGGCTGGCTGGGGAGTCACCAGGCAGCCCGCCAGATATTACAATCGCTTCAGTCTGGCTTGTTTGGCAGCAGTCAAAGACAAACACTATACCACCTGTGCTGCAGGACCCATGACAGTTAGTGTCGGTGCAACAGATTTCCTAATCAGTAACTCACTGAATAAAGATAATTCAGCAAATTATTTGTTCAGTTTGTTTCTATGATGGTAAGAGAAATGTTACCACGTCTTGGGTGTGTTTCTAAGTATTTTCACATATGAATTGTAGTATGAAGGGAAAGGTTGTCATGTACAATTTAGATGAGGCAATTATTTGACAGATATGATGAAATTGCAATATTTTACCAATAGGATCATGGGATGTGTAGTTTATTCTGGTAGCAATGAAAATCTAAAAATTAGATTATTATTATTAGATTAGATTAGACTACCTAAATTGCACTGTGAAGTGTAGAGTCCGAATGAACTCTGTCAGTGAACATCTTCACCTTTTGGACTTTGCTTCATGATGGAATGATATTGTTGTGGCTCTAAGGTCCAGTCTTCCATGAGCAGATAAGATTACTTGCATTTTATTATCTTCATTGAACTGTAATCTAGAAATAAATGAGTAGTCGATCAATTGATTAGTTGATGGCCAATTTCAAAATATTTAAAAAATTGAAATCGCTTCAGCTTCTTAAATTTCAGAATCCATAGCTTTATTCTGTTTTATAACATTTTAAACAGAACTGAATATTTATACTTTTTTATATTTTTTGTAGCAGCTTTTGCAGCTGTAATTTTTTTTTATTGCCAAAGTTAAGTCCTGCATCGCTTTATTTTCAGGGAAACTTTAGGTTACTACACAATAGCTAATGTCTCCAACAACATGATCAACATGATCTAGCTGTTCCTAATCACCCTGCAGAGCTGTTAATAATTCAATCACAGACTCCATCGTAACTGGGAAACAGAATAAAGACAATAAAAAGTTGTTCCTGTGCACTCAGTGGCAGAGGGGCGAGAGGAAATGAAGAGTTAACCAGTTTTTGTTGCACCATGTTTAAATCAGTAGTCTACAGATTAATGGGTGTTGTGAGGTGTGACATGTTTCTGAAGTGCCTGTGTGGAGAGAGAGAGAGAGGGTAAAGCTATCAAAAACTGCCTGTATCCTTCTAATCTCTCATAGTAAAAAAGATTAAATGCCTATGCAGGTAAACAAGGTATATTTCTGAAAGTAAATCAGTGCAGTTCCCAAGACATTAGAAAAGGGAAAATACATATTCTTTTCAACTTTACTCTTCCGACCAAATAAAGAAGCCCTTGACATTTTCCATACCTAAATAACACACACACACACACACACACACACACACACACGCACACGCACACACATGTGCACAGAGACAGAGAGGTGTTGAAAGTGAGAGCGGTAAATCAATGTGGACGCAGGCCTTTAGTGGGCAACTGTTTATCAAGACAACTGACTGGCTCTTATTTTTGACAAAAGGTTGTTAACGAAAGGTCATTTTGATTCTACTCATCCCAGCCTCAGTCCAGCCTTGAGGCTATTCAACTAGTTAATCAGACATTACGCTCTGAGCATCTGGTTAATGGAGTCCATCACCACAATGCCGTCTTACAGCCGCATTGATATTGGGGAGTCTCTTATCGCTGCTCACCAGGGGCTTTATAGTAAACAGCGGAGACCGAAGACCAAGCATTACACAAAAACAATTAGCAGAACATCCCTAAAGGTGCACTGAAGCCTGGATAAGATTTAGAATCAGTGTTGAGAAGAGATTTGTTCAAAATTCGAAGTCCCACTGCCAATTTAAGTTCAGTCATCAGTGAACAGGCTTATGGGTTAGTTTGTGCAGCTCTTGTAAATCTTATGGTTGTTATCTACTAACACAAAGGTTACTTAAGGGCAACTTCTCTCATAGTCCATATTGTATTAGATCTTATTATTCCAATAGTGTATCCATGAATAAAATATGACTGGGTCAGTGACCCGCTGCCAAAATGCCAGTGTTTTATTACTTTAACTTCATGTCACAACAGTTTTAGTGATACTTAATTACCTCAATTTGTTGACAATTCTGTAATTACATATTGAAGTAATTTACTATTTCCTGTGATTCTAGTACACATAATTTAATTTCAGGACATCCATCACACATGATTCAGTAACTACTGTTTGCCAGGTGCCCTTTAATCTCCAGCTGCTGTCGCTCAGTGGTTAAAAACACCAAACTGTTCATGAGCTCGGCTGCTCTCGTCTCTGTGTAACCTTCTCTTATCCAGGCTGTATCAAGATGAAATATTTACATAGCTGAATGTACTTTAGGTAACCAGGGTGAAAAGATTTCGTACAAAGATTAAAGATAAAAATGGATCTTCTTGATTTTAGAAAATTGGTACAGTTCTATTGGACAGTTTTGGTAGTTAGTCATAAGACATTTGTTTTGATTCTGAGTGTGAATCTAAAACGTGGGTGGCTTAAGTCCTCAGAGGTAGTTCCATCTCGACAGAAGGTCTTCAGTGAGGAGAAAAAAAAATCGTGATGTAAGACATAGCCTGAAATTTAATATTCCCCCTGGAGAATCTGTCTATTAGATTATAGACAGTAACTTCATTTGCAGCTTGCTAGGTTCACCCCGGGTACCCTTTATTTAACTCTCCTTATTTTTCCAATGGAAGTGTTCACTATTTACATTTTTTAAACATTACACTGCATTCTCCCTTCACCAGTGTTTCCCACACATAGACTTTACTTGGGTGTGCCGCCCAGGTATATTAACGACCCATTTTTAGCATTTTTCTTTTTTCTTTTTTATTCATCTGATAGAAAACAATGCCATCCATGATCAAATGACTAGTGGACCGTCTCTCCTGGCTCTACCTCTCCAGAATCTGTTCTTTTGCCACGCAGTCTAATTTGTGTGTATTTTTACACTTCTCATAATAACATAAAAGATCTCTAGTGCAGTGTTTGTTATGTTGATTCATCGTAGAGCATTTGCTCAGCCCCTCTCTCTCTCTCTCTCTCTCTCTCCCTCTCTCCCTCCCATCTGTCTAGTTATAGTCAGACTGGCCAAAACATTTTTTTTGCAATGCTTATCTGTTGCTTTACTACCCCCCCTTTGTGTGCGCAATGAAAGCGTGCTGTGTGTGTGTACCAGGACTGGTGTCATGCAAAACACAACATTAGATCAACCCTGATTGACCCACCCTTCCTCCCCCACCCTTCCTCCCCCACTGCCACAAATAGAATCTAATTCTGTGGGAACACTGATCCACCCTCCCAAATACTGTTTCTCCGCCTGTCAAGCTTGTCAAGCTCCTTCCTCGCACGGCACATAATGCAGTTTACAGTTCTAATGGTGGCAGGTTTACCACCCAATATTCTCAGACACAAAAAGACCAAAGCAGGTTGAAATGACATCTGTTGCTAGCAGAGTTTATCAGCTGTAGGCAGCTGCCTCATTTAGCTAATGTTAACTCGGTTGGTTGAGAACACCCTCTACTTCTGACTTTGTAGTGTTTCCTGCTGACTCACTTTAAATATGCACTTGATGCCTTCATTACGCTAAAAATCTGAGGCTGAAGCTGTATTTCAAGCAAAAACACAGTATCTTCACCAGTTGATGGGAATCTAGAAACTGCATTGTTCTTGTATCAGAGTATACCGTTGAACCTGATGTTTTAAGTATCGGGAGGAAAAGAGTCAGAGTCAGACTCGTTCTTTTTGGCTTCTTAGCTATGGTCAGACAAGCTGGACAGAAGTTAGATTTATGCTTTATTTTTCATCAGTCTGTTTAACTTCTAACTGCACAAAGGAAATGGCTTGAAGAATGAGGACTTGCTGTGTCAGTATTGGGTTTGGCTGGGGATGCTGGAGTGTTCCCAAAATCTGACAAAGAGCAAGACGAGGCCAAAACAAGCTAACGTTACCCTAAACTCTGTTATAGTAGCATCCATGATTAACAGTGGGATAATAGTGGAAGAACTGTTTTTTTTTTGTAAGCTGTAACACAAAATTAATGTAGTATAAAATGTTACTTAGTCTTGGACGTATATTACAAGTGTAGGTAATAGGCTAGTTAGCTGGACATGCTAATATTTTCACTTTAACTTAGAGCAAACCAATACACCATTTAATCAATTCATCACCTTTTCCTTCTGTAATTTTAGTTTTGGAAAATTTATCAAAAAAAGATGCCATCCCCAAAGTGTTTATATATGGAGCATTACTTTTACTACAGTCCCATGCACACTGCCTGCTAAGCCCCTCCCCCAAACAGCAACTGACGAATCATAGCTTAACAAACGGTCAGTCACATATGACTGTCCTGCTACTTGACATATTGCATACCTTTACGGTTGACAATCTTCCATATCCTGCATAATACACCTTAAGCCTCCTTAATTTTGATCACCCTCTATTTCAAGCAAGTCGTCATCAAAAGAAAGCACAGCACAGCAATTTAGATAAAAAAAAAAACCTTTTATTGAACAACACTTCTCAAAAGATATTAAAATTCCTTTAGCTTTGGTATCAACTCATGTACATTAATCTATCCAAGATCTCGACAGCACATAGAAAACAGTTGTGTGCTTAACGTGAATTACAAAAAAATTGCACACACTGATTGTATGCAGTACAGAAATGTACCACACCACTTATAGTTTAGACATTCACTGACAACACAGCACTGATGCACTGCTCTCAGAAACTTTTATCTTTGTATTGCAAGAGGGAAAAAGTATGAAATCAGTTATCAAAAAATTTAACAAGATGCAGACGAGCACATTGAAAAAAATATACACAACAAACTTATTCCATCTAACAGATGTTGTTGCCTCGGATAAAGTCCTTTGTTATGTTCTGGGAAACTTTAGAAGAATTGTTCTTTCAGTTGTTGGTACTTTTGTATTTTCAGAGATGACGACAATTATTGAGTTGAATTATTGAGAGTGTTAAACACATTAGAGTGACTTTTATGAAAGCAAGTAGTTTGAATATTATGAGAAGAGGCTGGTACCTGTCCACATGCACTGTGCTCATGAGCAAGGCACTGAACTGTTGACAATTTCAAGGATGTTTGAGGTTCACTCTGTCACATCAAAGGGCCTGTGACCTCAATCACTTTTAAATACACGGGACACCCTGCACTTTGGGTTTGACCAAATCCAGGACAACAACAACAAAAGATTTCACAGCTGTATGTACATGTGGAAATGTGTAATTGAAAACCATGAAGAAATCGGCTCAGGGAGGCACCCATTGCCAAGATTTGTGCCTTTGCCTATCCTCTGAACATTACCAGACATTGCATTTCTTCGACCTCATTTGCACATTAAACTGCAACAGTTTGCATGCAGAGTCATTATTGAAGGAACTATACAGTAACTCTTCAACATGCACCTATTTCTTTGACCATAAAGTCACTATCCCCGAAAAATATATGTGACTGTCGCTAGCATGCTAGCAATGCTACATGTACAACAAACCACTTATTAAACCACTTAATTAAAAACCACTTATGCATTTCAAAGTGATTATTGAAATGCAATTTAGTGAAAGGGGATCAAAGCAAAAGTTTAGTTTAAAATCATTACCAGTACATTCTCATTACTCTGCCTACTCAGTTTTTTCTTTTCTTTTTTTTCTTTTTTCTTTTTTCAATCTTGTCTACTCTAGGAAAGACTTCAAAATGCATGGGGTTATAAACAACATGTGTTTCTCAACCTCACTTTGTAACCACATTCAGTAACCAATCAATACATTTTGTATTACCATAACAGTCTTACAGTGCTTCCTCCAAAAATCCTGACAAGAGCATCCTTCAAATGCTCACTCTTAGCAAGACAGATGTATTCTTTCTTTTTCTGCAGAGAAACACTCCCATCAGCTGCAGGTTGACCGCCTCAGATTGTCCGGAGGCAGTCTTAAGATATCCCTTTGTAACAGGTCCATCATCTTTACTCGTCGGTGCAGAGTTGATGTTAACAGCCGTGTTAAATCCACTTGTGCTGGCAGTCCACTTGGACTGCTGCTCTCTAAGCTTCAGTAACACCACCTCTCTCATTATTCATGACTTCCTGTCTGGGGACATTGGATATAACCATAAAAAATCCCTCGATCATCAGCCATCAAAGTGGGCCACCAGTGATACTACGACAGGTTTGATCTCTGAAGAAGGGGCTTTAGTGATGTCGTTTGTGGGTTCACAGGAGGCACCCAGCTGGGGCAGTGTGGTGGCTGGTTGACCCAGGGATGCTACCATAAATAGGAAGTCATTGGTACGTCGGGGACCGTTGAGTGTTTGACCTCTCATGGCCTTGGTGACGACCTTGGAGGAGCTCTTTAAGCTGGAGCCTCGTTGAGGAGTGTCACAATGCAGAAGGCCTTGGAAGCATCTGTAAAACTGGGGCGAGCATACAACACAAACACATGATCAGAAATGTACTACAGAACTAAACGGGTGACCGCAAAGGATGAAACTGTAAAGACAAGAGGAGTAATGCTGTAATATGTTGCGAGAGCTTGGCTGAATATAATAAATGTAAATGTAACAGACATTTTGCCCAAAAATGTATTTGATTCAAGTTGCTGCTTCTATAGGAAGTTAATTTACTTTTCTCTCTCTATCTGCCCTTTTCTGCCTCCCACAGTACTACCCTGTCACTGAGGCTATTGTGTTGCCTTCCTTTTCATGAGGAACAATATCCCAAGTGACACTAATTATTTGTAAGGTTTCTAAATTATATTATTATACCATTATATATTTAACTAATTACATTCTCAATCATGAGTGCGAGCTATTACTGCATTTTCATTTGGATAAGGGATTTTGTTAATGTCTGCATATAAAGAGTGGCAAGTTGAGGATGAGAGAGAAAGAGACTAAGACAGAACAACATTTTTTTCATTATTTTCTCTTGGGTAAACTAACCACCATGATTTGCTTGATAATTTTAAAGTGCAATTTTCTGTGAGAGGGCTCTTTTGTTAGGCTTGTTTAAAATTTAAAAGTTTGGAGTAAAGGCTGTTACTTGTATTAATATAAAAGTTAAATGTATACTGGCTGTTGAAAATTTAGGGCACAGAAAATAGGGTCATTTCATATGTCACCACATGATGAGCTATGTGGTGATTTTAAATCTTCCGTGTTAAGGGTTACACGCCAACAAAGCATTAACAGGGTCCCAGTCAAAACAGGAGCTAGGCTGCATGCTGAAGTTGAACCATTGGAAAAGCAGCACCACCACTACCAAAAGTTATGCTGCTTTACTAAGATCCTCTAAAAGAGGAAGCAAAAAGAGGGGAAAGAAATATCAAAGCTTTCAGAAAGACCAAAGGCCATCACACTCAACTGTGAATCCAGATCCCTGTCTCTTTAAACTCAGTAGAGGAAATCATTCAAGTATTTATTTATTTATTTGTTTTTTGACTACAATTAAGTCTTTTTCTCCTTGCTTCAATCATGGAAGTGTTGCTGAGAGGAAAGCTCTCTCTTTCAGCTTCACGCTCACACAGTTGCCACCACAGGCTCCTCCACTGGAGCCGTTTGCAGGTTAAGGACCTTGGACAAGTTGGTAAGAGGGAAGTGGAGGGTGCTGCCTTTTCCGCTCCACCACTCTAGGACCAGGAACTAAACTGGCGACCTTCCAGTCACAAGCTAGCTTCTTTAACTTTTATGCCACTGCTACCCCAGCTCTGGCCTTATCCCTCAATAGTGTGTGATATGAGTAGCCTAATACCATCTATCCTGCCCCACAGAGTTGACCAATATTCTGTGTGGAATACTGCACTGTAATCTACATTGCCAGCAATGTACAAAGTGGATGAGGTATGATTTTTTTTTTTTGCCCACTGAGCTAACGTAGGTGTTTCCTGCAAATATTTGTTTCAACCATACAACTTCAACTGCACACTGTGCCTTTACCCTGCTATGCTATGTCTGCAGACAGAAGAGAGAGGGGGGCTTTATGGATCTTTCACATGATGTCACTGAAGCCTCTAACCTCGCTACTTCCTGTTCAGTTGTCCACATAGATGAAGCCCAGTGAAGCCTTACAATGACAGGCTGAATATTGAAAGTGAGGCACCCTTCACCACCAGTGAAACAGGAGCTCTTGTGCTGTGTCTGCATAGTAAGTACCCAGTGGTTGGTGGTGAAGTGGCAGCAGCTATCAGTGTCTCGTTGGTTCTTCATGTTGCTATGAAGCATCTGTGCCGAGACATAATGACCCTTTGGAGATGAGACAGTGAGGACCTGTTAGATGTCTCTCTATGTCTGTGTCACATAAGATGCTGTAATGGGAAAGAAGAAGAGTCCTACTATGTCACTCAGCATTTGTGTTGTTTCAATCCACTGAAAAACAGAAAACAAAGATAGAGGTCCTGTTCCTCTGCCACTCAGAGTGGGCCCCTTCTTGGCTACTGCACCAGTTTTCTGGTGAGACATGATGGGGCAGAGAGTTGCACCATTACTTTTGTGCAGCTCTGTCAGGGGAGAATGCCATTAATGGTTCCACTGATGATATGAAACATTGTGGTGTGTAGCACATGTACTCAGCCCATCTCATAAAAACCTTTGCCTTTCGGTGGTGATGTGAGGTTTAAACCCATTGACCTGCTTATTAGAATCACTGCTTTCTTATGACCAACTTCTGTTTTGGCCTTTCACATTGTTGTAACTTGTTTGTGTCAGCAATTTTTCTGTGAGAAAAATGTGGTCAGCCACAATCATAAAAAGACAGTCAGCACTTTGCCCCACAATGTTCCAGTCGTTCTCAGTGCCCTCTTATAAGAGTCTATTGACTGAATTACTCGTAACCTATTATCAGAAATGCCCTGGTACTTGATGTGACTGCAGCTAGAAGCAAACTTTTGTTCCAAGTGTGTTGAACGTGCAGAGGAAAGTGGTGAAGCTCACTATGCCTGTTACAGCAGCCTAATATCCCAGTTTGTGGTTGGACATACAGCGCAACTAACTTTAAAGGGGGACTTTGGAAGTTTTCTCTGCCGCCAAAAGTGGTTTCTTGCTGGGAGTGGGTGGTGCTGATTGTGCTTGACAAGAGCTTCGGCCATCATTCGGCCGTTTACAAGACAAGTGGTTATTATATGCCCTCTGAGCAACGCTATGTCTTCAGGGCTGATTTGAGTCTACAGTGAGTCGCTATCAGAAAGTGATGAGACGGGCTGGGGCTAGCTGGTTAGCGTGCTAACTTCAGTAGAGGAAAAGTCGTGACGGAGACAAGAGTTAACAATGCCATTGCTTTTCACCACTGGAGAAAAAAGCTCTTAGTGAATAAAAGAATGCAATTTGATGCTGAACTCACAATATCAAAACTTACAAATAAGTCCTTTAATTCAGGAGACTGCAGCTTGTCTCACAGAGCTGCAAGTAACATTTGCCCCTCTAATAACTTAAATGATTTCTACCTAAGCAAGTGTTTTATTTGCCTAAACTTAACTACAGTTCTCTTTGACAAAGTCAAAGTCATCCTTACCTAAACTTCACAATACCAGAAAGAGATCAATTTTAAAACAGCGGCTCTGAACATTCCTAAGTTAATATTCAACATTTTTCTCTGGCTGAAGTCTTGGCTACAGAGTTCAGAGTAACTTTGAATACGTACCCTTGTTCACCCTGGCGTATTAGTTTAGTGTGATGATAGCTGCTGTGTGTAACAATGTAAAGGTCTGGCTACATACATCATCTGGGGTCTGTACCAAACAAGCTTGTTCCCTTATGTCTGGAGAATTGAATTGTTGGCTGGAGCATCTCTGTAGCACCACAATGCATTCATTTATAATGGTATGTTGTGAGACACATAACCTTTTTATCAAAAAATTGTAGCTCATGAGATTTTTATATCGCAGCATTATGATAACCTTTCGATTAATTGTTCAGCCCTAGACCAGATGGCCAGAGATATTACCATAAACACATTTCCTCAAACTGATAACATTGTCTCGGTGATTCCACATAAACCATTATAAGTCTACACCTCCACAAATACTACACATACTGTATTCTAACTGGCAAAATATTTTGTGCAAAGAAAGGGCGGGCTGTCTCCAAGCTACAGAGGAAAGGCACTGAAATCTATACACCATCTGTCAGGGTCTAATAAATAGTGAATGGACACCTGGATACATTTTTCAATCCGGGAACCAGGATGGAAGTCTCGGGATTATGATTTCATGCAGATCGTCCTGTATTACACCAACCTCTACACCAACACAGAGCCACAGCTGCTGATGGACAGATAGGAGGATTCTGAATAATTGAGGACCCCAGCAGCAGGTTGAAAGCATAACAATGCATTCAGGGTATTTGGCTATACTTTAAATTCCAGGCATTTCCAGCCACATCCAAGATATATTCACAACACAGAGGCACTAGACCATAATTTAGACCATTTTCAAGTCTTCTTCCGGGACTCCTGTTAATGTGGTCTGATGCCACTCTTGAGTAAACGTAGTATACTTAGTATACTTTGAATGTCATGTATACTTATAGTCTACTACATTTTCTCACAGGGTGCAAAATATGATGAATTTCTTTCACAGCATCTGGTTAGAGTGAAGTCAAATACACACATTGAAAGCAATCCAACTATATAATATACATATTATATACTTAACAATATCATATGTTGACATATTGAAAAAGTGAAAAAAGGACACAAAAAATATGTACATAGATTAGAGATACAGATACGTTTATATCTGATACAATTAAAAGTCATGAATTGAATTAAGTTTATGCATCTTAACGTGAAGGTGCCCTGAAAACTGTAGCAATAAAGGGATGTGATGTTGATGTGTGGGAGTGCTGAAAAACACTACCAATATAATACCAATAGCAATAATAGATCTAATGTAACAGCTCCCAGCATCCTCTTGTTAAAGAATAAGTCAGGCCTGTATTTTTCTTACTGTCAACAAACCCTATAAAAGAGCGATAATGAAATGATCCCACTAAGCCAAAGCCTGATGTATCTTATTTCTCTGTGCCATAGAGTTCTACTGTTATCCAAAATCTATTGAAAAGAACCATAAATGAACCATGTTCCTTAATTAGAATGACCGTGGGCACTGTGGTTTATTTTGAGTCAGTTCCACATTCTCCACCCTGATCCTGTGAAGACATGCTAGTGCACGAAATCCACAGAAGAAAATAGTCCCCAACAAATGCGCCATTTACTGCTTTTTTAGGCTCTGCAGTTTTGAGAAATTATTTTCTCTATTGTTTTTTTTTATTGGTTTAAGATTTATATCTTTCATAAGAATAAATTGGCTTGGGACTGAGCCCATTTACAGGCTGAGGAAGTCGAAAAGTATTGATAGATCGACTTACACATTGTTGGCTTTAGTCCTCTCATGGGATTTGTAAACAGTCACAAAAATAAAGTACATTGCCAGCTGTACTCTTAAACTGTGGACCTAAGTATTTCTCAGTTTAATCTCTCAAATATGAATTTTTTACCACATCACAAACTCATGTCATAGAATTTCGTAGCCATTGATTCGACATTGATATTCTCCTGCCCATCACTGTCCGTCAAAGGCTTGCTGGGTATGAAGAGATGTGGAGAGGGAGAGCGAGAGATGCCTCAGGACATAAATAAAAATTCTCCTCACGATGTAACTATGAGCAATATATTCGTCCCCTTTTCTCAGTGTGTCTGTAACCTATAGGTCATCTAAGAGTGAAGGCTAGCGACGAGATGTAAGGGAATGAGACGATCAGCACCTCTCTAGTGCTGATGCACACTCCCCGCTCCCCTCAGCTGTCCAACCAGCACACTGAAGAGCACTCAAAAGATGGAAGAGAGGGAGATGGAGACAACAGGCAAGTGGTAGAGGATGAAGTTAGTTAAGACAGAGGCATCAAGGCTAAGGTCAAGGGAAAGGTGAAAGCAATGACAGATAAATAGATAAAGCATGACAGGGAGATGGAAGGAGTGAGATGCACTGATAGTATTTCGGAGCGAGAAGGTTGGAGGTGACTCGCAGGGGGTCATCTCATACTGGTAACATCGGGTTTGGGTGATGCTTTTCTATGATCTGGGCTGATGCTGTATGGGTAGAGGATGACAACAAGATGGTTGAATGTCAGGCTTCATCTCAGACAATACGGCCTTCATTCCCTTATTTATGTTATTTTTTAAGCGGGGGACGCCTGCTTGAATCCAGGTGTTTTTGTGTCTGCGTGACTGTGCAGACAGAGAATTTCATCAGCAGTTCACTGACATTGGCTTTGCAAGAGGAGACATCAGTTTTATTTGTTGTATAGAAGTTCAATATAATCTGAAAAATATAAGGTCGTCAATTTTTCATATTCAATATCCAGACTACAGAGCTGGATGCAAAAAATGAATTGACCCTACTCCTTTAATTGAGGTCTTTGTGATACTAATAATGAAAACTTTGCAGTGGTCTCGCCACAGCCTGAGAACAATTGCAGACAGTCAGTCACTTCAGTACATTATACTTAATGCACTTTAAGGGATCTAAATGGAATAAGCCAATGGCAGGAAGCATTCAGCTTCTTTTATAGGCATCAGCAGATAACCAACTACTTCATTTGACAATTGTGATTTAATTTGATCTAGTAAACTCCTCAGTGTTGTGAAGCATCCTGCAGACCATACAGCGTAATAAAAAAAAAAGAAAAAAGTAATAGATCTGAGAGCTCGAGTCAGAAAAATAATGACTGTCGCACAGAAACATTCCAACAGAATGACAATCATCTGATTTCCTCTCAGGATTTCCTGGCACGTTCTCAATTCAGCAAAAGGCTGCGCTGTGTTTATATTGTGCGTATCAATCATTTCCTCACACCGCGATCAGTCGCTGGAACTTTCAAGTTCCACGGTTTGGATTTTCTGCAACAGCTCATTCCCGCGAACCATTGACGTAACAGATCAGATGCTTCCTCACAGTTGAGTCGCCTCAAACAGTCTGTTCTTCAGCAAACACATCTATTCCAGATTTATGTTTAAAGTTGCTGATGATTCTCTTCCCTGTCACATCATGCAAGATTCCCACAGTCCTTGATATCCTTGAAAGTTTTTTGAAAATATCTGTGTCATGGAAAGTGCTATTCTGTGCAAACTGTAGAACTTAAAGTTTTTTTTTTTTTTTTTTTACTTAACATTAGTACATAGGCTGAGTGTTGCTGTATGCATCTTCAGGAGACCATATCATATGCTGTCACTGTAACACTGAACAATTGAGACGTCTCTCTTTAACTGTTGTCTATGAGGTTCTGCCAAGCCTGTTAGTTCTCATTTGAACAATTCTTAGTGTTGTGGGAGTAACTGTCCCTGATCTGTGTCTCAAACAATGCCGTGTTGAGTCTTTGAATGCGAGGGAATTGGGCCAAGAAGATGTGCACACCCTGATCATTCCTACATGCAGCCACAGTAGTGAGCCACAATACCTGTAGGCTACAGCAGAGAATTAAGCAGTTGTTCATTTCATAAAGCCCAGAAGACTATAAGTGTCATTTCTGCCTGCCAAGGACTCACAGCCCTGAAAGTTTCAAGCCAAAATTGCCCCGTGTTCTTGCATTTAATATATGTGTGCTTGATTAAAGGACCAGAGTGTAGGGTTTAGGGGAATCTGTTGGCAGACCTTAAATATGAACTATATTTTCATTAGTGTGTAACTACCTGACACTAAGAATTATTTTGTTTTTGTTATTGTAGAACGAACCCTTCACATAGACATAGGGACCGGATCCTATTCTGTAGAACCCACCATGTTGCACCGCCATGTTTCTACTTTAGACTAGAACGGACAAATGAATTGCTGGCTCTAGAGAGGGCTTTTCTCTTTCTTTTTCTTTTTTTTTTTTAACTTTACCTGAAGGCTTCCTTAGGTTCTCCTATAGCTATGGAAGGGGAGGGGTGAGGGGAGGTTCATTCAGTCGGCTGCAATCTGCAATCTCACTACTAGATACCACTAAATCCTATATACTGGCCCTTTAAGAGCCAATTTTGGCTTGAAACTGTGTTAAATTTCTCAGGTAATAAAATAAAAATAAAGTGAAGTATCTAACAGGGTCACCTGGGAGGCAGAAATGAAGCAATAGAGAGAAAAAAATTTGCTTAATATTGGTGGTCTCTCCATCTGCTGTGACCGGTGCCAGAACTTTATTATGACTTAAAACAAATGCTGCTAGACTGACTCAAACACAGTGACATTGAGATAAGTGGTACTCTTACAGCCACAACATTACAGGTCAGCCTGTTGTTTCAGTTAGAGTCCACTCATTCAACCCTGTGTTTCTTTGAAGCTCACTAAAAACATGTGCATCTCTTCTGAGAGTTTTTATAAGTAGGACATGAAAGTAGTGTAACAACACAGACAATAGCACATACACAGTATTATCTGCCAAAGGGGTAAATCAAAGTATGGTGCTATTTGAATTTTCCAATTAAAAAGATGATCATATAAAGACAATATAATTCTGTACAACTATGAGGTAAGTCAGCCTAAAGGCTCCTAAAATCATGTCACAAATGCATTTCCCATTTAGGTCAAACGGTGATTTAAGTTCTGAAAACTAGTTTATAAACTGGCCAGACTGTCACGTGAGTATGAAGAAAAACATGATTACAATTACCATAAAGTGAAAAATGTTGATCACCCTTAAGAACAGTAATAGAGAATTGAAAAATAGTTTGGCTTCCTGTTACTACTGGCAAATATGGTTGATTTCATCTCATTTTGAAACCCTCAACCCTTTTTAATACTTCTTGTTTTACTCTAATATAATCAGAATGTCAAAAAACAATACCGCCACACAACAAAACAACATTTTTAAAAGAGTTATAGCAACATAACAGCCATCCTCCAGAACCACATACAATATGTCCTGCTTGCCAAAACAAATACATTTTTACAAGAACATCCATCATTCGAAAACAGACTGAAGCTGGAGATTCCCCCAATCAGCTAAAATTTCTGTTTTAATTATTTTAGTTATGTAAGGGCCATTAGTTAATTAATATTTAAATGCAAAACACAAAACTGGCTCCTGCATAAACAGCAGGCCCAACTGTAAAGAGACCAAGCAACATAACACAACTTATACTGTGCACAATCCTTACTACAGTGTTTTGAACCATTGCATCAGCTTACAGTTGTATCATATGATTTACCATTCAGCACATGTACACTGAGAGAACTGAGAGATCATGTAGAGTGTGGCAGTCTGTTGTTTCCTGCTAAACTATAATTCAAGTAAAACTTCAAGTATCGATCAGTAGCTGACCATACCTGGAGACAGACTCCAGTTTTGCTTTGGGACCCTCATAAATGATGAAGTGTAGTTCTCAAATCTTGGAATCAGCCTGAGTGAAAAGAGTATGTTTGAAAGAAGTAAAAATGCACATAAGAAATAGACTTTAACCAAGCCAGTTATTTGGAGTAGATCACACAGGAAATCACAGGCAATGTCAAACTGTCAGTCATGATGAATCAGTTCTCAACACTGAAATGGGAAGATGCTGAAATGACACTACCTGTCAGCTTGTGTGCCATACTTTCACTGCTTGAATCTGTTCCTCTTGACAGAAAGTAATTACAGAGTCTTTTGGAATGATGCTCCTGCAGTTTATTAAGAGATGAGTTGCTCTTTTGAGGCACTGCTGGGTGGCTCGTGTTGTCTCATAGCAAACAATTACTTGTGAGTGGTGCTTGGTGAAATGTGACTCACTTTGCAGCAGTGGTTGTAATTATCGTTAAGTTACCTTATAGGAATAGTTTGACATTTTGGGAAATATACGCTTATTCATTTGTTAGCAAGAGTTACTTGAGTTACTCGGCAAGAAAACAAATGATAGTATTTCCCAAAATGTTGAACTGTTCCTTTAGTGCTGAAATCCTCTCCCATTTACATGAGTTTATGTATGCACAATGTTCTCTACTGCTGTGTGCAGCTCAAAAGCAATGAAGGCGCTGGCAAACTCTGCTCCATTAACCTCATGACCCATCCAAAATATTTGGCTGTCTATTTCCTAACACTGAGGTGTGTGTGTGTGTGTATGTGTGTGTGTGTGTGTGTGTGTGTGTGTGTGTGGAAACAAGAAGCAGTGAACTTTAGTTTGTAGTTACCTGAGAAATTGGAA
This sequence comes from Seriola aureovittata, assembly GCF_021018895.1. Lineage (NCBI taxonomy): Eukaryota > Metazoa > Chordata > Actinopteri > Carangiformes > Carangidae > Seriola > Seriola aureovittata. The sequence goes on along the minus strand of NC_079375.1, from coordinate 21,241,838 downwards.
ATGGACTCACAGTTTATGGGGCAACAATAATGGCTCCACTTTTGTATCAGTTTTTGCAGCGAAGCTCTGGTGCACTGACAGCGGACTTACAGAACAACCCGTGTTTTCACATGAGAAGAAAAGACCATTCAGAGTAAACTCACCCATCGCCAGGTCTCTTGGCTGTGATCGCTGCTGGTTGTAGATGGGACAAATGCACACCAGCTGCTACTTGTATCTGTACAGCATTTTTAGTCTTCAACTCGCCTCAACTCACAGTTTCCATAGTAACGGGCTGGGAGGAATTGAAGACTGAAAATGACATACAGGACATTTGGTGTCCCTCTCCCCCACTTTCGCTCTCTCCCGCTGTCATGAGGTCGATGATGTGTGGGGCTAAAATGTCCCTGTAAAGTCAGTTAGCTGCAGTGGCGGCGGCGGGAGCATGAGGGGAGTGTTGTGAGATGGAACAGACAGGCTCTCACACCTCCAGATGACATGGCAACATCTCGAGCAGGATGTCATTTTGTGTAGATCTCCAACTTCACAATAAAATAACTTTTAATAGTAACCGTGTGAGCAAAGTTAAACTTCAGAGCAAAGTATAACATTTGACTGGCCTTTGAAACTGATAAGATTTATTCTCCAATATGCAGGACTGTATATAATTCTCTGTACAGTGAGATCCCTCTGACTGAGTCTGAGGGGAATATTTTCTAAAACCTTACACAGCATTTTGTGCTTTACTTAAATAGGCCCGAGTGAGATGATAAAGATTACATTGAGGAAAAAAAGTTTTATCAGTCGGCCCCAGTGGGAGTGAAGGACAATCTTATACTCTTTTCTCACCATGATGAACTGTGTTTCAGAGAGGAACAAAACATCTTAAATCTTAAGTTTAAATGTTTTGTTTTGTAACAAGAGTTTTAGTTGAGAGAAGAGCTTGGTGGGGTGTTCAGTCTGCAAAGGTAGTGTTGTCGTCTGTCAACTAACTCACTAAAAAGAAACGTTTAATTCTGGATATTTTCAACCACACCCCCTTTTTTCCCAGTTTTTCCATTATGTTGATGGATTCTGGTCAAACTTGACTTTCCTCACTTTACAGCTTCATGCACAGTAACTGTCATTCACCGGCAGTGGTGCTCTACAAAACACCAAGAACACCAGGACAAGCTCCAGCAGTCCAACCCAGAATCCAATTTCTGATTATGCACTGTTTAAAACATGTGCATGCGGCAGCTGACAAGCACTGTAGACCATGTAACTATTCTGATGCTACGTTGACATTGTATAGGATGTTCTGTAAATACAATTCGGAAAAACTGTTCATCAACTACCTGCAGCTGCTGTTATCACATCTGTAAATGTGTCTGTGTTACTATGCGCTGTGTGTTACATAGCAGCTTTGTATTCACTGATGTTGACAAGTCATAACAAATAAGTGCTGTAGTGAATTTGTGTTTGTGTGGGTGTTCCACTGAGTAACATGTTTTAAATAGATTAAATCATCTAATGTAATCCCAAGGCAGCGAGCAAAGTAAATGAAGAGGAATGTAAACAACAGGGTTGGATTAACTTGTAAGGGGAGGTCCGGGGCAAAAATGATCTGAAGGCCCTATTGATCTCCCATTTACACATTGCACATTAATACAGGTGCCAATGTATTGTTTCAGTTATTATTTGGCTTTTGTTTGTTGATCAAATGATTAGAAACTAAATTCCAGTTGACAACAGTTTCTCCACAACAAAAAAATGTCCAGTATCAAAGAACAAAAAGTTATTCCATGTAACAAAAATATTACATAAAATTAGTTTATTTATGATTTATCTCAACCCCAGGCTCAGAACCTAGGTAATGGTCTGGGGCCCTGGGGCAGTTCCCTGCTTTGCCTGGTTGCTAATCCAGCCATTGTAAGCAATGATAATAAGGCATTAAGTAAGTAATTAAAGCTGGAATGTTTTGATTAATAATCAATCAGTGTACTGACATATATTATTTAAGATATCAGTCAGTTTCAGGCCTCAACTGTTACCTGCTATAAAGCTCTTACAGTGAAGCAAGTGATTTCAACACAGTCATACATAACGTTAGAAAACACCAGGAAATTAAGAGCTTGTTAAAAGTATCTTATCATATCATATCCTTCTGGGGCTAAACTGCACCAGCACTCCCACTGGTTAAGCAATGTGTCTCATTAAATCTGATTTAAATTCACCAAAGACCTTTGCTGGAAATAGCCTGATCTAATTTCCAGGAAGGAGAATCTCGGGTCCATTTCAAACATTGTTCTGGACTTGAGGCTCTGTCTTGGCTGAACCTGAAACTGCTAAATAGATAGTCTCCAACTGAATGATTCAACAAAAACACGCTTGTTTTCATCAGTCTGTGGACTGAATTAAATAACACAAACAAGCAAGAGTTGCATGATAAATGTGACACTACTTTTAAGATCTGCTATGATTAATTATTTGGATACAAAGGCTTTGTGTCCCCTACTCCTTAATCAATAATCTAGTATGTGTGTACAGCTATAATCAGAAGTGGCTCTCCACATGTTGGCCACTAGAGGCGCAACATGAAAGTGATGCTGGTGTTGACTTCCCAACCCTTGCTGCTTGTGTCCTGTCTCTCTGGCCTGAAAAGCACTAGCAGCACTGAACTTGACGAGTTGAGTTTGGCCCAAAAAGTTTGTTTGTCTTTTCCTTTCAGTTTGTGACTGATGTGTTTGCAGTATTTCCTCCACTGCTGAACTGACGGTTGAGGCATATGTGATTTAAAAGACAAATTTACAGACCCTGAGAACTTATTTTCTCAATCAGTTCCTTACTATAAGTACCTGGATCCTACATAAACACACTGTATTCCCCATAGTTAGTTAGAACTAGGGGTGGGCATGATTAATCGATGATCGATAATTGATCATTAAGAAATTTGTGGATCGCGTGGGATCTGATTGATCTAACGTGCGTATCAACGAGGTTGTGTTGTGTTGTGTAGTGTGTCTTGAAGCAATGCAATGAATTTCACTACGTGGCATCCGAGGCGCAATTTAAATTTTCAACAAAGAAAAATGAACACGCAGGTAATCATCGCAGGTAAACATGAAGAAACATTTCGAGCTAAAAAATAACCAAGCTCATTATAAACATTGCAATGCCGTGGATAAGCGCCGTAGCTTTGGCTTGTTATTTGTGAGGAGGTTTGGCTCAGAGACTCGGGCTCCGCTGCCATTAGGAGTGTCGCGTATCTGTTTTGTTCTGTTTAACAGTTAAACAGTTAAACTTTAACTGCCTTGTTTAAGAGGAATGTTGTTGGACTATAATTTCTTCTTGGAATAAAGATTTCATTGAGGAAAAAGAGCTTTCTTTAATATTTTACAAATGAACAAATGAAAATACAATTTTGATTATGTCACATTTCAGATTTGAAGTGGGCGGGACTCTGATAGAACAAGGTGACAGTTCGTGGGTTATTTGGTCACTGTCAGTGAAATGTGATTAAACTCACACTGTCATATTGAAGCAGTTAGAGTTTTTTGAGTGTTACACTATACACTATCTTTGATTGTTGCCTTTAGTGATGAATATTTCAAGATATGTTTATTCGCTTTCAAAGATGGATGTGATGAGTTAAAGCCTGGTTATCTTAGCTTGGCACACAGGGGAAACAGCTGTCCTGACTCTGTCTGAAGGAAACATAATCTGTCTACCAGCAACTCTAAAGCTAATTCATTTAGACATTATCTCATTTGTTTAACTGGTACAAAAGCTTATGTTTCCCACAGGTCTGAAATATACTATACTAATTACCTGCTGGTCTACGAAATGTGACAAACAACAAATATGTTTGACCTTTAACACAATATTTAGATTTTTTTTATTTTATATAATAAATATCACAGATTCAACACCACCCCGCCAACCCTCCCCTCCATTTACCGACATGGGAAGAGTAAGACAACGTAAAAACAATTAAGAATAAAACACTCTTTAGTGTGTACAAAGGTGGCTCTGTTTGTCAGAGGGCTTTGTCTTTCTGGGTTTTTCAAAGAAGAGCTCTACTGCCTGGGCACATGGGAACGCCTCTGGTGCTGGTCCATTTATCGCTGCTCCCCTTTCAGTCTGTTTCTCAAATCAGCTTTGACCTGAAAAACAGATGAAAGACACTTAGCTTTACATGAACTACATAGAAATTATATGCAAAATAAATTTAATGCTGAAAGATAAACTTCACTTACCCTGTTCATTGAAAAATCTGTCGAAAAATCTCTCTGTTTACTCTGGGGACGGGGATGACCAGCTCTGCTGTAGTTAGAAGACAGAGGTGAGGTTACGTCTGCTGAATACACTCCTGGCTGACACTGCTGTGTAGTTGCTGCTTTGTCTCATAATATTTGAAGCTACTACGAAAGTCTGAGAACAATTGCACAATAAGGAGAAAAGAAGTTGCTTTACCTGGTCTGTGTCTGAGTCTTCTAACGTGATACCAGAGAACGACTCTCTCAGAGGTTGCTGTAGACTTTCTTGTTGTCCGGACAGGGTTGTAAAAATTCTGTCACGTTATTTTAATTCATCATTTTTAGTGATAATGATACATATCCTATTTGATCGCATTTAATTTTTTCAAACACAACTCAGGTTATGCATTTATGAGAGCATGGAGAGAAAAGATGAAGAGAGACAAGGACTGTGGATTTAAACTGGGTGCACTCATCAGGAGAGCTCGCTGCCTGGTTTTGCGTCTTTGCCTCGGACAAACAACTTCACATGGCCGTTGTTGTGAAGGCTGAACTCACGCTTTGCTGCCTGGCTTCATCAGCACCACTTCTGAATAAACGCTCATCTTTTCTTGCTGGAGTGGATTTACATCTGATTACAATTTAACTGTGTGATTCTTGGCCAACACTGATTTTTTTCCTTGCATATTTTCCAGAGCTTTATTTTCCTCCATGAAATATCTTGATTCAAGAGAATAACATCTTTTACATTAGCTTGTTTTAACTGTTAAATGACCTCTGGATGAGGTGTTTGTTGATTCTTGACTAGTCAAATAAAGGATAAAGATGCATGTATTTGTCACTAGAACAGTAAAATAAACAAGCAGTCAGTTTAATTAACTGCTCATGATTGATCTTTATCTATTATTTAATATTTTCTAACGTACGTGTATTCCTGCACTGACCATTTGCACTGTGCTGATCTCTGTACATACACACAGACACTTACTGTACATACATTCAGAACAAATATAAACACAAGAACAAATTGTTGCAAGGTTAATATAGTTCACTGTTCTCATTTGTATTTATATTTACATATACAATTTTCTATTTTATTCTAAGTTATTTTTTAATTATCTGTATATGTGTATTTCTAACAGCAAAATCACAGTTCCTCTGTTTATATACGCTCGTGTTGTTTGTATTTCACACTTTCACAAATGTCTGTTTCCTTTGTTGAAGGGTGAGGAGGAGTAGAGCGAGGGGAGCTTGTCGATGGCGTCATTCTCTTGCATGGATGAAAAAACTGAATATAATTTGGTGGCAGTTATTATATCTGGGCAGCCTGACCAAGTAAAGTCTGTGTGTGGCAAACACAAAAAACGAACACTCTTACCCCAGCGGTCAGAGTGAATATCATTAGGTAATAAGAATCTGTATAGCTTAATGTAAGCTAGTTAAATCTATTTTCCTCCCTCTTTGTCTCTTTCTCGCGCACCTCAGCTGGATGTCGTTTCAAATTAAAAGCCCTCTGTAAAGTTGTGTAGTTACAACTTCAAGACATTGCAGCGGTGGCAATAATCTTGCAGCAGTGGTGCGCTGCTCCAAAATGTACATAAGGGAAACACTGTCCTATATTTGACAGATATGAAAGTGGCATTGATCTTGTCATCTAACTTCTGGACAGCGAATAAGCGTGTTTTCCAAAATGTCAAACTGTTTTTTAAATGTAGAAATACTCAAAAGAAATACTTGAAATGATTGATGACCGACTTGAAGCCACGTTATCAGATGTGAAGGTTATTCAGACGTCATCACACAGAAACAAAAAGTTTGAGTTCAGCAGTTGCTGATAATGGTAGTAATATATAATTAAGTCATGGGGTCATTGTGTCAGTTTTGATTCATCTCTCAGCAACTTAAATTTTAATGAAGAAGAAGAGCAAATAAAACACAATAATAGTCCCTCGCCACTTATAACAGCTGCCTGAAAAAACAGCACACAGTTAAAGATAACTCCTGAAGGTATTCATCATATTGTCTAAAGTGGGTGTGGGCCAAAGTTAATTGAGACCTACTGTGAGTTTAATTATCAACACTTCAGATGATGGTTGTCTTTGTCACACTGCAAAATACCTGTTCTGGTTTGACAAGCAGCTAGAAAGTAGCAGGGATTGTTTAGACTCACATGAAAGGCTTGGGTTAGTCAATTACAAAATATATTAGATTTGTTCAACGTGGCCTGAGATGCACCGAAAGCAAGTAGAGAGCTACTTGTGTCTCTGATGCTTTTTTGATAAACGTAACATATTTAAAAAGGCAGAAATCCATCACTCAAATGGCCAAAAGTACAAAGTATATTTTCGGTGTGAAGTTGCACAGCTTGAATATGTAACACACTGCTAGAATTAAATGTGGAAAAACACCTTCTATTTGTCAGCCACACACAAGTACATAATATAATTATTCAGTGTCAATAAGGCACAGTGATACCATCTGATAGGAATATAAAACAATGACTAATTTCTATTACATCCACCCACCTTGAAAACAGTCAAGATGACTGGTCTCAGTAGGTGAGATGACCTCCGTCCACAGCTTCATGACAGTGAAAGACAAAAGGCACCAACCCCAGATACAGCCCTCCCTCCCTCTCACCTGTTTATTCATGAAGACATAGATGATCGGGTTGATGACCGTGCTCGTCTTGGCCAGGACTGAGGGGATGATGCTCGCCTCGGGCGTGACCAGGCCCGGTGGCCCGAAGGTGGCCAGCAGGGCCATGATACCGTACGGCAGCCAGCACAAGAGGTAGCAGATCACCATAACCACCACCATGAATAACACACGCTGCTCACGTTTCCTGCTCATCGATGCATTGATCCCGCTCACCTGGACACAACGAGAGATAAATGGGACTTTAATGAGGTAGCAATCTCCTGTGATGACTCAATGCGTTCAGACATTTTGCAGTCACAAAGCATCTGACCTTTCCCCTATGGGAGAGAGTTGTTAGGAGGAGAGGAGTCTTGGAAATAAAACGCAGGAGTGACAGAATAGAGTGGAGGTCAGGTAGGTTGAAGTGAGAGATTGAAAGGCGTTCAGAGAGGTGGAGAGAGCAGGAAACAGACTGAGGGGGAGGCAGATAGACTCATCTCTGTATCTACAGAAGAGTCTAATCAGAGACAGGTAGGGGAAGAAAATGACAGGGAGTGTTTTGTTGTCATTTATCATTGGATTCCTGGAATTCTTGATCTCAAACATAAACCTGAAGTGGTGCAAACATAGACAAATACACACAGTCCTTTTGTGACATAAATATGGACAAACACACACACTTGTTTCCATACACTAAAGGATCATTCTGGATAATTACAGCTTGGGTCCTATATTTGGAGCTTGTTAGTTCTTGTTTGTTTTGTCTGTACAAAACCATAGTGGAAAGGCAACAATTGAATATGCTTAGATAAGCTACATACATATATATGTGTATATATCGAATATGCATGAATGTGCTCACTCATGAATCTCATTGTACCAGCATGGACAGTAAAAGGCTTACACATGCATTCACCTGCACATGGACAATCCTGCACACTGACAAACACCTTCACTCTCACACACTTGTCTCCATTTGTTTCTCTGCCTGATGGCCCCATGTCAGCTGCTGTCACTCAATTTCATCGCTATGGAGACGCATACTGACTAGAGATGGGTACCGAGCCCCAGTATTGAACGGACCCTGGGGCTATATTATTTAAGACCGCAGTATCAATAAGCGCCAACCTTAACGGTTATTGGCACTGGACTAATCCTTTTTTGGGTTTTTTTTTTCTCTGCTAGATAAATGTTATCTTGCACATTTATTTCACCAACTCTGTCAGACATCCGTCTATGTATGTATATTTTTGCTATTATCACAGAAGTAGAGAGATCTCTCTCTCTTTGCCTGCCTGCTGTTAGTGTGAGCGGAGGCAAGGGGGGCGGGTCTGTTTAACTTTAGAGTTTAGATAATGATGGCGGAGAGAACCAAACGGTCTTTGTGGCTCTACTTTACAAGGGTGGATCCAAACACAGCCTGTTGTCACAAGTGTGACAAATTTGTTTGTTCAAGTTTTTTTTTCTTCCTCAAAAAGTATCGGTAGATTGATAAGCAGTATTGGTAAGAGTAGTAGTTCCAATCTTAACGATACCCATCCCTAATACTGACAGGGAGCCAGTTTCAAGAAGGGCTCAAGCTGTGGCAAGTTTGTGGGTTTTTTGGGGAGGATTTGGAATGGGGGGTGAAGAGAGGTGGCGGCTGTGCATATAGTTGCACATACACAAGGATAAGACTCAAAGAAGAAAGATTTGGGAATTAAGAAAAAAACAATCATGGGCCCCAGTGATCAGTCATGATAACTCGCATGACAGTTAATCATGCAGAAAATGTTCTTGACGCTATCTCTCTGCTACCTCTTAATCAAGCCAATCAAGTCTACCTTTAATAGGTATTTTCAATCTACCAAATGCACCATACATGCTGTAAGGATTTAAAAAAAAAAATATGGTACAGTATAATTAAGTGGTTCTTATTTTGCATTATTCAGTTCACATGACACCTGACCAGGCTGTACACTGAGACATCCCTGTACTGACACTTTCCTGCTGTCACTCACTGTGCCATTTGCATAAATATACACATTTAATATCGCGCTCAGCTTTCACCAGACAGGCAGAGTGTTTGTGCTACTGCCACAGGTTGACTTTACTTTTCCTTTGTTGCAGACTAATCAAGACATACCAGTGATTGACAGCCTCTTTACATTTAGCTCATTTACCCCCGAGTGGCTTCCACATCTCTGCAATTAATAATTTAAGGTATGATCAGACAGAATGTTGTTAGACCATCTTAAACAAATTGTTTGCTGTCTTAGTTTAGTTTCTTTCAGGCAAATTGTGCCATGGGTTGTCAGGTGCAGCTGGCTTTGTAATTTTTGAAGCAATGGGTCCTTGATTTACAGAGAACATTTCTAGCTGTTGTTTTCTAGCTGTGGTTGGGCGATCTTCTCCATAGTCAAATCGTATTCTCATCATCCTGTGAAATATCCAGTACATCGTATGAGGGGGTGGGGAGGGTGGGGAATTGGATAATTATTATGTGGTTGCTATTTTTATCATTATCATTATTATTATTATCACGGGATAGGACAACCGTCATCCATCAAGACAGAGTCGGTGCCAAAAAAAAATGTCACCTCACCTATTTGGCAATATGTCGGTTTAAAACCAAATGCAAAAGGCGAACCTGTGGATGTTACACAGGCCATTTGCAAACTGTGCACAACAGTTGCACCAGTGAAGGAGTCTCTAACCACCAACAGACACGCGCTGTCCACCATCCTGCTGAGGCAGATGTAGTTGTTGCGTCCGTACAGGAGCTCAATTGGCCATAGCTAAACTTGAATGTGGCAGTAGAGTATTCACTGCAGAAGGAGAAAGCAAAAACTGACCAGGCTGTAGGTGTCTGCCGCTTCATTAACGGCACATTCTTTCGCTGGCAGAAACGATGAGAGCTCGCAAGGCACAGGAGCAGCTTGATCTACCTTAACGCATGCTGATAACTGTATTTCAACTCAATTCACTGGCTTAATAACTCTCTTGTAGCCTAAACAGTAATGTTATTAAAAAATGAGAAGAATCAATGTCTGTGATGGACTGCTAGAAATAATCAAATCACCATATGCCATGACGGTAAAAATCCTGGAACAACTCCCAAACTCGACTTGGCAGGACATTGCTGTACTTGAGGCTGTCAGGGATGGGTTGAAGCCTGTCGTGGAATTTACTGATATTTTATTAGGTGACAATCATGTGACAGTCTGATCATTGCTGCGCATGGTGCATGTTATGAAGGATATCCTGAAGGAGACTGATGTAAGGATGACATTTACTCTGAGGACTAACCGATGTCTTTGACATATGTAAAAGTATCTTGGGTATCATGTTTGGGTGAGGTTGCTGGAGTGTAACTGTCCCCAAATCCAATAGAGACAAGGACAGAGCCACTAACATTAACTTAAACTCTTGACGCAACAGCGTCCAGGCCCAGCTTCCACACAATGGGGAAATATTACACAGTGGATGTGCCAGTCATGAATGGGCCTTTTTTTTTAAACATGTCAACCCACAAAATAATGTAGAATAAAATGCTTCTTGGCTTTGAAAATAACACTACATTAGCATGTCTTTCTAACTAGCTTATGAGCCACAGTGGTAATGCTAACCTTTGCAGCTAACGTTAGAGCCAGAAAACACACTGTTTAATTCATTCCTTACACCTTAGCTCTTGTGTTTTTGTTATAGCAAAGACCAAAAGAGTATTGCTTTTACCCCCATACATGAAGCCTCAAAATGTAAAGTCACAGTTGCTAAGCTATGATTGCATAATTGCTGTACAGGGAAGGGGTTTAGTAAAAAGTCGAAAGACAGAGACAGAAAGACAAAGAGCAAAGACGAGTCCATTACACTGACGCCACTGGGGCTAACTGAATATAGTTTTCACTCCCTCTGCCATCAGCTCTGTGACTTGGCAGAACAACAGGACAAAAAGTCCAACAAACAAGTTCTTCAGAAAAGAAATACATGTTTGTCTTGCTTGCTTGAAAGAGGCCGACAAAAACTCAAAAATAACTTTAGATTCCAGTATGTCCATGAACTGCTATGTATCCTGCCAAGACCCGACTGACAGTGCCATCTGTATAAAGCTCTCGTGACAAATTAGCGAAGCTGTGCAGAAGTACACCCATGTTTGTTTTTTTTTTTTTTACCACCTCATGTTTAGTCAAAAGTTTTTAGAATGAATCCTTATTTAACTGAAAAGGTCAGGCATTATTTTGGCTCATAAAAGTTTGTGTTTTTCTTCTACTTTGGTTCTATTCGCATCCTCTAGACTTTCTCACTTTGTCAGCTCTGGAGAATAGGTGGCTAATAGCTTCAATGTTGGCTCTGATTAAATAAATGAAGTGGCGGAGATCACAGACAAATTGAGGAAATCGAGAGTAAGTGCTGAATGATTGCAATCAAAGGCTGGGTGGCTGGTGAAAGGAGCTCGCTTACTAATTGACTGCCCTTACAGAGAAACTGTTTCATATGCTAAACAGCAATCCCCAAAGCTGCATAATTAATATGAATATGTTGCGTCTGTGTGACGGCACAAAACAAAATTTGCCAGGAACTATCTGACGTGAAATATTTGTCAAGGGAGAATATCTTCACTCCCTTCACTGGCTTAATTAGATATGCAGTGGCTAATTTTTTTTCTGCGACGACAGAAGGAGCATTGTCTCTACTTGAGTCCCTGGCGGGCTGTCTGTTATTCAGACATCGTCTGTCCAGCGTGCTGCAATGATAAAATTAGTTTGGAATTAAACTAACAGGAACTGCCTGGAAATAGAATAAAGTTTAGGGTGTCAGTACGTCAAATATCTTGACGTTTTCATCATGTGTTTCTGTGTGTGCTTCTACTGTCCATATTTGTTGTGCGGTTGTTCTGTCCCTTTCACACATACAGGTACATGTGGAAATTGCATGTGGATGTAAGACTGTCCTCACCGGAAAATCATTTGCTTCATCACCTAATATGACCTATGTAAATGTTTTCCCGTAAAGTGAGATCTTTTGGCCGATTCTAAGAAGTCATACTGAGTCTGGCTCATAAGATAAAGAATTTGTCAGGAAAATTAATCTTTAAAGTTAATAAATGCTTCATTAGAAATAATGAACAAAATATGCTTGTAGAATTTGAAGTGTACTTGACTCTGCTTTGGTTGTTACACCAGTAACACACTTCCTGCGCTGTGTGTACGTGGTGGCTGCGTCGCTGAACTGCTGCTGCTCGCATGTGTTCATGTCTGTTGCACCGCTGAGTTTGCCTTGGATAATGGCCATCAGTAATGTACATGAATATTGGAGTTCTTTTCATTATATATTTATTTCTGGTTTACTTCTGACATAAAATTTTACTACGATGGTTAAAAAATATAATATTTATATTTCTTAATGTCCATGTCATACTCAGATTCAGCCTAGATATTGAAACTATAGTGAAAGGTGTCAGTTTTATGAAATGTTGCTGGTGTGATGTCTGTATGACTATCAACAGGTCGTTCCTCAGTCTATTAGTGCTGTGATCCCGGCCTTAGTCATAATACTGACTGTAGAAATGTTAGCTAGAAGAGTACACACACACACACACACACACACACACACACACATAAAATGTACTTAGCCTATGCCATATTCATGTAATATAATTTAAACTTCAGCAATGTCAGTCAGAAATATCTGTCATCGTTTTTTCTGACACGACTATAACTGCCACTACAGACGTGTCATCAAACTGTTGGCAGAATGGCATCACTGCTGATAGTTACATCAAAATAAGATCCAGTATTAACACCAATACATTTAATCTGGCAAATTTTATATAAGATATGTACTGTTTGTTTTGTATGTGGTTTCACTTGGTAGCAAACTTTTACAAATATGTAACAAAACAAAAGTCCATTCACCCTGCTAATTTCAGTCAGTCAGTCTGCATCCTCTGGTACAGCTGCACAGGGTAGATTTCCGAAAATGTTTAAAGCTCTCAGCTCTGTCAGCACTAAAGATCAATCACACCTTGCTGTCCTCAGTCTGTCTGTGCTGTGAACTGTACTGCCTGCTGTCACTGGTCGCTGTCTTGTAGTTTCCAATCTGTCCAGGGTTTATTGTTTCAGGGTGATTTATGTATTTGGTGGACTGTGTTGTTTTTATATCTATGCTTCTGCTTTGCATGTTTTTAATATTAATATTCCCCATTTCATTGCTTTGTATATCTTGTTTTATATATCTATTTGTTATAAGTTTTAAATAGAAACTTGCAATGTAGAATAATTGGGTCCTCTGTTTATTTTACTACTTATTATTACTCTCTATGCTTTCAAATGATCTAGCCGGTTCATGTCTTTGTTAAATCATATTTCTACTGAAAAGGACACAAATCTCCTAAACATCAGATCAGGGGGACAAAAAATGTTGCAAAACTCAACGTGACCTTACCCCTTATGTGCACTGTACACTGCTGCATCTATAAGGCTATTTGAATGTGCCTGGCTGAAAGGAAAGATGTGAATGACAGTGATTGTGTAGCTTGTGGGTTGTACTTCTTTCTGCCTGTCTCAATGCTGGCACGTGTGTGCGCTTTCTGCCACTCGGGCGTTTTGCTCTTCCAGATGACACTGAAGTTGAGAGTAAGAACCTGCGTTCAATACGTGTCATCCATGTTGTCCCTCTACGGGAAAAGATAGTCACTGTGCTGTCACACTGACATCTGCTGTAGGAATTTCCTGTCTGTAGGCAAAGCCATCTATTCTAATCACAACATGTCACATGCAAGAGGATGAATAATGGTGTGTGAAGCAAGAGAGACAGATAAACGGGATTGTGCGCTGTGTCACTTGAAATATTTGACTGGTATTCTTTACTGTAGCCATGTAGCTGTTCATATTTGATGTTGAAAAGAGGATCTTACAGTGAGTGAATGGGAGGATCTGTTCCTCTACAAGCCTTTAATAGTTAGGCACTTGACAGGCATAAAATGTGCACTTAGTGAGCTACATGATGTACATTTCGAGTATAGTTCAGAAAATATTTTATTTTGCGATGCCAAATGGAGAGAGAAGGTCATTTCCTCACTAGAGAGGCAAACAGATACTGAGCCAAATATGAAGACCAGGTCGTCTCATGGAGGGAATGATGCCTGATGCAGGCTGCAGCTCAACTTATTAGCCTTGTTCAAGGAGGACTTATTCAAAGGACAAGAATCATGGATGAGTTCCAGTTTAAAGGAATATTTCAGCTGCCCTGAGTCCTTGGTGAGAGAAGATCAGATTTGATGGATTTCTGGGAGAGTGAAAACCCCCATACTGAGGTTGTGGCTGCACTGAGGGCTTTGTATGACAGTTCCTTGTCTAGAATCAAGTCAGGTCTCCTGCAGGTTTCAGGCAGAAGTCATTATAGTCCTGTCAGTGATGATGGAAAGGTCTAGTGGAGGGGAGGAAGTGCTACAGAGTCCTAACACCCATCCTATCAATTTTTTAGTACTGTTAGTTTTCAAGGAGAGTAGTTCACAGCCCATTGTTGGCATATTCTGCAGCTCATATATATTGTATTACACACCGGAAAGTTGAAAAAGAGAAATTAAATATTATGAATACTTTGCAGCCAGAAATTAAACCCTGGCTCTTGCTTCATTTGACTGTTTCTGAATGGCAAACAGTTATCTTCATTTTAAAAGTATTTTCATTTTCCAAGTTCAAGCAGAGGTGACACCCGAAGACAAATTTACTGAAATTCACATTTATATTAGTTCTAATTTGCCAGACAAGTTAAGTCAATGACAGAAAACTAGCAAGAAGGAACATGTTGACTCAGTTGGATTGCTTGCCCTGTAGAGTCAGCCATAAAATATTGTTTATTTTTACCTGGTATGAGGACAGGCTGTGTCACTGGGAAAGCTATATTTATTGGAAAATATGGCTTCTGCAGCTGATATCATAAGAAGTCTACAAAAACACACAGAAGCTTACTTCCATATCCTAAAGAATCTAGTTCCCCTTCAGTTCTTTTCATACTCATTTATAGTTTCACTCAGACACATCATTCAAACCTTAAACCAGTCTTCACCATTGTACTTTGTACATCCTATTTCCAGTGTTTGGGATACTACTTTGAAAACATGGCCGTGCAAGTTAACAATTACTTCACACTGGAAAGAGTCGAACTACAGGTCATACATAAATGATATATGATCCAGGAAAAAGAAATAACCCACTATTCATGGAAAAGTGCTGGAATATAAGTTTTGATTTTGTATACAATAACTGTTTAAGTATGTCCATGTTGATTCCTCCTCAGGCTGAGGTTTTTAATCTGTGATGACGTTGCCACTGTGTGAGCACTGAGCAACACCTGCCTGGCTTTTTGCACATGCACTACAAAAAGGTCAAGTATGAGGCTGAGGCCGCCTGACGGATGCATTGTCAGGGCATTCCTTCACAGCCAGGATGAAAGAAAGTAGCGGGCAGTGATAAAATAAATAATCATTCCTCTCTGTTATGGTCCAAATTTGTTTGTAGTTTCAGCAGTTAGCTTGAATCAATCACTATGCAAATATGAATGTATTGAACTCCTGTGCCAGCAACCTGCTACAACATGCAGTTAGACTACTAATTTCATTACATATAGTCCCCAACACTGCCTGTTAGTTGAGCTTTTCTTACACTTTGAATTTACACTTAATCTAAAACTTGAACACCTTTCAGCACTTTTTCATTGTAACTGCCATTTTGCCGTTTTTCAGTGTCGTATTTTGACTGCCTTCAACTACTGACTTCAGCGCCAGCTTAGAGTATTTCAGCTATTCCAGATATTCCAACTGCAAAAATTTCTGCATCAGGCACACACATTTCTCTCAGAATAAAATACATCAAAATCATTTGCAAAGTTCAATTTAAAAGTTTAAGAAACAAAGTCTTATATTATGCCAAACGAACTTCCAAATATGTTATGGTTCAAATTTTTTTTTTCAGGTTTCAGCACCAGATAATTCTTGTTTGGAAGCAGAGAGGAAAAAAAACAGCAGTTTACTTCAAAGCACGCATGAAAAACTCAAATGACGGGCTTGGATGTAATAAGCAGTGTGGAACTTCAGGCCCAGTATGCATTTGTGTTTTCCTGTGCTTGTCATCTCTGAAGCCTTAAGACACGCTGGAGGGATCAGCTGCTTTTTATGCCTCCGCTCCGGCAACAGCCGTGTCCAGAGGAATAATGTTTTCTGGTTGTGTGTCCCATTCTCATGAGCGAATATCTCAGTAACGCTTTGATGGTATGTTCTTCAAATCTGGCACAAATGTTAACTTGGACTCAAGGATGAACTTGGATTTGATTTTTGTGGTTAAAGCTCAAGGTCACACTAACCTTATGTTCTCCGGATCAGGTCAGTGTATTCATGGATTATGATGACTGACTGGTCAGAGAGAATCGTCATTTCGCCACTTTTGAATAGCCAAGCGACCGTAACCGCTCACTGTAGTCCGTTACGTTAGTTATTGTGGTGTACTTGTAGTGTGGCAACACCCGAAACCAAGGCGTGGTCAGTTCAGGAGATGCAGGCGTTTCTCTGTTTGGTGTCCCTTCTATATCCTCCATTGTTCATGTGTGTGTCATGTGATGATGTTAGGATAACTTTGTGCATCGTCGCTATAGGAACAACGCAGCATTGAGCGTGCACTATCTGCAGTGGAAAAAGAAGGACCTGCTACCAAAAGTGAATAGAGTCGTGTCGAGTTGGTGGTACCATGTGGTGGACAACGCTATTAGTGAGAGTTGAGTGTTTTTGGTGGATTTGGAGGTGGATCAGGGCAGAACATCAATCTGTGTCTGATACCAGGCCAGCAGGCATTTGAGAGGTCCCCAGTGTGGCGGATAAGTCACTTCCAGCATGTTCCACACAGACACACACACACACACACACACACACACACACGCAGGTGGATGCTGGAGACAGCCATGTTGACATAGTGCTCAGACAGGGCTGAATTAAATCAACATACAACTCTGACTGCGTGTCCAATTTGAGAAACAGCTCTGACAGGAAGTGTAGAGCCGTAACATGCTAAACTGCACACACTGACTGACTGTATCATACCCTCTGTATTACTGCCTGGTTATCAGCCCTCCACTCTTTCAGTTTCATCTCCATACTTTCCTTGTCTCTCCTGTTTCCCCCTTTTGTCAAACGATTTCCACCTTTTTGTCTTCTCTCTCTCCATTAGCCTCCGTTCAAATGTTGCTGTTTTCGTTCACTAATATCTACTGTATAATTCTATCATGAAAAACAGATTGAAGCAAAACAGTAATAACATTCAACACAAGTAAGCTTACATTCATAAATCACAAACACCCGGAGGGAAGTCTAGTTACACACCTAACAGAAAAACAAAATTATTGATAATAACCGTTGGTGATGCAGAATTATACCACAATCACACCAGCTGCCCCACCTTCTTCCCCCACCAACACACATACACACCAACACACACATGCACATACAACCATATTAGTGCACTCTAAGTGTTCATAATGAATCCACATAATCAGTTAATTTGGAGTCTTCAGGGCGGCTAACTGGATTCCACTGATGGAGTGGGAGGCTGCCAGACTGGCTGCCGAAAATCACCTCAGCCCTGGGAGTCTGGGGGGCACTCAGTGTACCTCCCGCTCCTTCCCCAGCTGCTGCCTGCCCTCCCCTCCGCCCGCAGCAGCACCAGACACTGGCTATTAGACTGTGAGATTGGTGGTGGCGGCGGCGATGCGACAGAAAGCAGGTGGTATGAGCTAGACACGGGGGGTTGAGAGCAGACAGGGGAAGACGGAGGGGCAGTGCAGAGAGTGAGATACAGCGGAGACAGGGTGTTTGAGAGGTAAAAGCATACGGAGGGAGGACTGGAATCAGAGCAGCAGAAACAAGAGAGGAGAGGTGGCGGAGGAGGAGATGTGCGATTCCTCTCCCGTGAGTCCAGTTGTTAGTGGCAAATCAGCAGAGAAGCTAAAGTCCTGTTGTGTGTAATTTGATAAGTTCCCCCTCTCCTGTTTCTGGCTTTGTATCGTCATTATGGACAGTTGCTGTGGGAGTTTGTCCCACATTGTATTCAGCAAGGGAGGCTTCTAGCTTGGGCAGACAGAGTAAAGTGTGGCGGCTGCAGCCATGTTTGCCTCGCCAGTTACACAAACATGCGCTCAACCTTAAGAGAGAGGGCTGTCGTGTAAGTGCACTTTTCTAAGCAAGCCGCCACAAATAACCGTCTCTTGCTGTCGCCTTCAAACGCACGCGCCCTTATAAAACCCTTCACAAAATGGAGAGCTAAGCCAAATCATTTGAAGTAATTAGTATTTGCCACGCCGGGAGAATTTTTTTGCGAGAATGCACTGTCAACACTCTTGAAACTCCTGGGAGAGGTGAGCTGGAACAACTTTGCAACACTATACCAGCTCAACCAGGAAAGAAAGATTAGAAGTTATTTTCTGAGAGCCTTTACTGTAAATTCTGCCTGCACACTTTTCCCATTTTCAAGTCTGTGAGTCAGCTGCATCAAACTTTGAAATGCTGAGAGCCAAAAACTTATCTTGTCACTGTTGAATGTGACTTAGATGATGTGGAGAGGAACAAAATAAAGAGATATATGATAGTTGCAGGCAACTCTGTTAAAGTTCAGTTAATGAGGCGGAAACTTCTGAACTACTAATGCCACAGCGCTCAACTCTCGCAGCTCACCCTCATAAAAACTGTGATTCCTCATGACTGACAGATGGTTCTTCATCTGATCATTTATTAAACACGAGCACATCATGTGTCGCTATCAAAACATCCCCAGCTTCTGACTGAAAGCCAGGACGTTACCAGACCTACGGTACGCGACTGTAATTGTAATAAAAGTGGCTCATTTTGTTTCAGGCGATGCTGTAATCGCTGAAAAAGTTAAGTTACAACCTTGTTGTTGTTCATTTGGAAAATTCCTCTATATGATTTTTTTTATTTCCCCCGCTGGCAGGGCTTTAGTAGCTGAAACTCTATATCAAAGCTAAGTTGAAGCACCGTAACTTGAACGTCTCAGAAAGCTACATCCTCACCAGTCTGATTGCACTTTTCGCCCTTCCATCAACCCAGACAAAGAGTCCCACAGTACACACACACACACACACACACACACACACACACACACACACACACACACCTGCCCAGAAGGGGAAAAGACACAGGCACAGCACTTTTGACTGGCTTGCTTTGCCTCAGCATTCCAGCTCCTGAGTCGGCCCGGGGGTTCTGCCAGCGCAGTTGTTGGCTGTTAAACATGATTGATCGCAAGATTTGTGTCTGCTGCATTTGTCCTGTACACCACCAGCCTCACGTGGCGTGCCAAAGACTACTCCAGTCTGTCTCCCATCAAAGGGCCTCTCTCAGCAAGAATCCTCAACGCTCCGTTGAGTCGCTTTACTAACACTCACTGTCCCCCTCCTCCTCCCTCGCCTAGCTTTTCTGTATCCCCACGTGCCTCCCCTCCACCTGCTCCATCTCTCCCCCCTTCGCCGTCACATCGAGGTGTCTGCAAGGTCATGCAAAAAAAAAAAAAGGGCCATGATTGTAACTTTTATTGAATGAGGGAGAGTCAAATAAATCTATTGAGTGCTGCAGGGGAATAAGCATCCCCGGCTGCTTTCTACAGACAAACAACTTGTAAAGGAGGGACTCAGGAATCAAATTGAGGGTGAGGCTCCGTCGGGCTGCTGGGGGAATTCAGGGGCGGATGGAATGAATGGAGGGTTGGTGCATTCACATGTGTGTGCACGCTGGAGATGAAGTGCCGGGACATTCATTTTCATTTGGAATAACAGCACTCAGAGGACTAAAGTGAGAGGGGGGAACTGTGCAAGTGGTGTGGAATTGACTTGTTGAATTGTAGAGCTCGAGGGGTTTTTTTAACTGTTAGATTGCTTTTTGGTCCGGAGATCCTGCCTCTTGTCCTGCTTCCTGCAAGTTCTAAAGGGACTCAATCAGGGGACTGATGTTCTCTCCAGTGTCAGAAGTCTCTATAGAGTTCACCAAATACCAGGAACAAAATGAGTCGTATCCGCCAGCTGTGAGCGAGGTGTCAAATATGAGTTCGTAGCAGTCCTTCAGCATGCCTGCTTTTGGCAAACACAAGTGACATCTTTGACATCAAGATTGCCTCATATCCGGTTCCTAAAATATTCTGCACGAGCCTCTACCTCCGTTAAATTGAAGAAAAGAACTCCACAAGAAATTAAATTGAATATAAGGTGGAAATTTATGGGGAAATTGTCACTTCACTGAACTAAATTGAGCCCTTGAAGGCTTATATTTGTGTGACAAGCTTTGTTGAAAGAGAGAGCGATTTATTCCAACTCATTTGACGGGTTTGTCCTGAGTTAGAGTTGATTGCCGGCTGGCTCAGTCAAACCCAGCGACAGATGACATAGTGACACACACATATAAACTCTAACAAAGACATGCATTTGGTCATGGACACACTCACTCACTCAGAGCTTCACTGCTTACCTGACTAAACTACAGAAACTGCTCAACAGCTCAAACCTTTTATTGTGCTGAGCACCCTTATCTGCAACCTGAATGTGGACATTTATGATACATCAGTGGCATGAAATGTGTAAATGAGAAAACTGGCATCTGTGAGGAATTAATAAGGTAGGATTTCTGTCCAAGTCCAGGCTTTTTCTGACACTGCAGAGTCGTCTCGCTAATAATTTGTTACATCTGTACTGGCACATGAACCGTCAAAGACACACAACACAGAGACGTTTGGCAGCATTAAGCAAACAGAGGAGACTAAATGAGACTTGGTGAGTTTTTGAGATGGAGCTTTCAGTTGAATGGTCACTTCTACAATTAGGATTTTACTTAAATGCTAAATATACACCAACACAGCAGGCTGTTAAACGGGCAAGTTCGCATCGTCTTTACATTGAGGGGCAGAGATAAAACAAAAACAAACAGCAGGGGTGGAGACCTGACAAGCAAATTGAACTCCATGTATAAAATTGGCCCCTTTAACCAATCTGTTCAGTGAAACTCATACTGACTTCCGTGCACAGTTGTGCTGTAAAATGTTACACCCACACACGTGCTCACACACGTGTATACAAGCTCATACACACACAGTCACAGAGTTGGACTGTTTGTTATGTTCCTATGTTTCATCAGTCAGCGGCAGGGGACTAACAGCTCATCGCTCACTGTGTCCTGGAACTGCCTAAAACACACACACACACACACACACACACACACACACACACACACTCACAGGAGGATGCCCCTCCGTATGGCTTTAAACACTTTCAGTATAAATATTATTGATTGTGCACAGTGTGGCTCCAGTTTAATACATCAGGGGGACATTAAATTCCAATAGTAAATTAATTATCCACATGAATAGTTAATTTGATATAGTGTATGACAAAGCAATTAGCCAAGCTGCAACAATACAGATGTGAAGATTTACATTTTCTCCGACCTCAGGCTTATGAACGATTGTCAGTGTTGGTAGTTTCCAATGGTGTATTTTAATTTTACGCCCTCTTTACTGCAAACAGGATTCTGTATGTTAATGAATATTTTGCTCACCTATGCTTTTGTACCATTCTGTAATTAGTCATGTAGTATATCTTGCAAACAGTGAAAAAACTGTGGTAAATCTTGACAAAGTTGACTCATGTATAAACCTGCTGTTTGGTACCAGACAATTACATCACAGCAAGGTGTTACTGAATATCAGGGGGTGGTGCTCACTAATTATCCTACACCAGGGGTCCTCTTAAATGGAGTTAAAAGTTCTTAACCAAGAGTCTCCTCTTAAGACTTAACACAAAGATCCTCAAGGGCAACTCTTCCTAATTCAACTGGAAGAACTCCAGAGCTAAGAGAAGTGGAGGGCTAGACCCTGTTCTTATGAATGACATGTTTCATGAATGAATGAACTCTGTGATTGGTGGAAAGGTGACCTGACTGTGTCAGTGAAGGTGACATAAAGTTTGTCGGAGAGTGATTGCAGATTACCTTCTGGCCCCTTAACTCAGACATAAATTTTGGACTCAGCTGAAGTCCAGTGAGATCCATGATGATGCAGGTTTCTGTGCAGTAATCCCACCCTGAGGCTTAAGTCAACGTTTTTAGAGCCCCTCTTTCCTGCCCAGCATTCAGATGTGAAACTTTGTTAACCAGCAGCATGTGACCCAGATCTCGCAGGACCAACTTGGAAGAAGATAAAGATATTCTGAGGGAGATAGTTACAAATAGCGGGCTAAAATGTCAGACTGATCAAGACTGGTTACAAGAAACTTCAAAAGCAAAAGCAAATTACGGAGCTTCTAATTGCAAACCTTTTGATTTCAAAAAGAAATAGAATTTGTTAGGAAAGGGAATCTCCAGCAAAAGTCAACTTTTCCATTTGCACACGGCATTTATTAGGGAGGAGCAGGGAAGAAGTGAACACGTGAAAATAGGTCAGGAAGAACCTAATCAAAGTGATAATATATCTGTGGCCGCTGCTCCATTTCCAATGCAGAATTCTCAAGAGGTGTGTTAGATTTATATCCTTAGGAGAAAGACAGGAGGGGCGGAGCTTGGGCAAGCACACCCTGTCATAACAGCAGGCGGCCATCCTCAATAAACCTGTGGCCTGTAAAATATGGCAACGAACAACTGCTATAATTTGAAGGAATGCATCACTGTTCATCACTGCTTTGCTGAATGAGTGAGCGTGTGCGTGTGTGTGTGTGTGTCACAGCCGACAATGAAATGCTGCTGCATCCTACAGACACACAGCTGTAGAGGCTGGCAGTGCCAGACGAGAGGCTGCCTCACATTCAATTTCTCCAATTAGGTCATGGCTTAATGGGTCAGGACAGAGGGAAGAGCCAAGGATATGAGTAAAGAGTGAAACTACAGCCGACATGCAGACGAGCCGCCACAAATACACACAAAGAAAAGACTCATTCACATGCCAACTATTGGTAATTGTTCCTCTACCCTGAATCCTTGAGTTGGCCAAATTAAACTGCAGGTCGTTGTTTAAAATGTCAGCACCATTTAGATTCAGCCAAGGACGACTCCTCAAAGAGACACAACACTCCGTCTTAAAGAGTTTCCAGAAAGAGTAACAGAGCGGTGAGCCGCTCAGGAAAATGACATCATGTATTCATTGTGTCATTTTTGGACAAAGCTGTGATAAGACAGGGTTGAGCCAATTTGGGCCTTACTCCTTAAAAGTTCAGATCTCGTGACTGGATATTCTGTAATGGGTATTCAAGGCTGTCCCATCTTAAAGCTCCTCCCAAATGCTCACACAACCAGGGAATCCCAACTCCATCATCTGACAAGAACACTGATACTCAATTTTACTCTGAACATGTAACACTGTTTTTTGAAAAAACAAACAAACAAAAAAAAAACAAAACATTGATTACCAATGTTTCTCTATCATGGTTATAGAAATTAAGGTTGGGCAACTAAAATTCTTGATTAAGGTTAGGGAAATGTGGCATCTCATGTTATCCAGTGTTTTAGTTTCTCCTCTCCAGCTACGATCAGACAAACAACAGTATTTTAATCCAGCTTCTTAACGAGTCGCCGCTCTCCAGTGAAGATCACAGGTAGCTGTGGTGAAGCTCGGTGAGCACTGTCTCTGAATGTCGACTGTATGTCTTATACTGTGTGTCCTGCAGAATTGTCCGATTTTTAACCAAGAAAACGGCGCCGACACCGTGGTGGTTTTTTGAAGGGACTAAAATTCGTTAGAGCTCTATTTAGGTCCAGCCAGATTCCACATTGATTTTGTGACAACCAGCTGTGTTGCACCAAAAAACAAAAGAACTGGCGTGACGCAACAGGAAAGTGACTATTTTTGCCCTGTGGTTTCCTACTTTGTGGCGACTTTGATGCTTGCACTTTTTCTCTTTGGGAAGCCGACATGAAAGCGTATAAGTGAAAAACTGGGGTTGATATTTTCAGATCCGCCTGTCCCAGTTTGCTTTGGAGGCAAATGAGATGGGAATTACTGGAAGCACATTGGCTGCACATGGCATTTAGATGATGGCTATCAAAACTTTGTCTCCTAGCAGTCGGATGGTTCAAGTGTCAATAATTAATATAGAAATAGTGAATAATTTACTAATTTTTGCTCTGCATGTGGCGGATGAGTTACTGGGTCAGTAATACAGAACGCCTTTGTTTCTATTGAGATTATATGGACATTTGATATTTGTGGGTCAGTAAAGTAACTTCCTCTCTCTGTCAGAACTTTAACCATGTGGGCAAGTTAGTGATCAAACTTACAGTGGATCGTGTAGTAAATATGTGGTGCTGTAACTCACATTTTGTCTGTACAGCCAAAATAAAATGTGGCTTACATTATACCAATGCAATGTTCACGATGTTACCTGTGTGACTGATAACCGTGCACACGGTACTGTCGGCTTCATTAGACGGTTAGTTAAAATTAATGAGGACTCTTCACATCAGAGCTGACATGAAGAAGACTTGTGACATACTATTTTTGTACATTAATACCACCCACCTCAATCAACCCTCTGTCTCAACAACTATCTCTCTGACAGCCATAAAAAAAAAAAATTAGCTCTTCCAAGTGCATCATAATCAGCTTTAACTGTAGTAAAATAAATGGCTCAGGGGTTGCCATCACGTGAGCACATCTCAGTAATGAATTAAACTAATGATACATCCTCCTGGCGGCTTTAAAAGGGGTTTCATAGAATCAATGTGCAATGAAGACGCAGTTTATTCAAACAGTCTTAGCATGCGGCCGAAACAGACGCATGCAGTTATACATTAATGTCAAATTTATAAGTAAAAGTAGCAACTCACCTGTGCAAGAATGTAGAGTGTGTAATACTGTGTATGCAAGCAAGTTTGAAAACAAGTTTCCTTTGCATGTAGATGAGTTTCCTACAGAAGCTGCAGTTAAGTTTGGATGGGACTGCGTCACTCACTTTTTTCATCTTTAATAGACTGAAGCTAAAACTGAGAGGAGTAGTTTGATATTTTGGGTAATACGCTTACTCTCTCTCTCTTGCCAAGAGTCAGATGAAAAGATCAATAGCGCTCTCATGCGTGTGAGCTAAATGTGAAGCTACATCCAGGAGATGCTTAGCTTATCTTAGCACAGACATTAAACAGGGGGAAACAGCTTTTCTGCCTCTGTCCAAAGGCAACAAAATTTACCTTTGAAGCTCACTAATTAACATGTTCTGCATGTTTGTTTAAGCTGCATAACAACTGAAGTGTGAAAATGACAGTCTTACCAGCTGCTGGGGAGAACATCATATTTACCGTATAGAAACGACAGTGGCATCTGTCTTCCCATCTACTGTAACTCTCGCCTAGAAAGCACAACTGTGTTTAACAAAATGTCGAACTATTCCTTTAACAAAAAAAGTGAGCAGTCAGCTGTGTGTGTGTGTGTGTGTGTGTGTGTGTGTGTGTGTGTGTGTGTGTGTGTGTGTGTGTGTGTGTGCATGTACATTAGGAGGAGAGTGTCATTAAGAACATACTCTCTGGAACTGACTTTGTTGAATGGTTAAGTTTGGAAGCATGTGCTCCTCAAGAACAGACGCAGTGGCAATCATTGGTACCTGCCTAAATCAGATCAAACTCCTGCTTTTATTATTCATCATTCATGTGTATGAGACATATACTTATATGGAACAAAAATGTATTTGAAGCTGGTGATTCAAAAACTACAAATTAATGACATCATTGCTCAGTGCAGTTCTAGTTTAGACTACGTCCACACTACTGCGAAAACGATCTCCGTCCAGACGAGCGTTTTAGTTCCGTATCAGAAACGTTCTCCGTCCATACTGCCACACCTGAAAACGCATACATACCTGAGCAATCGTGTACACTGGGCATGTGCGAACCGGTGTAAACAGGAAGCAGATTGTCCACTCTGCGCTTGATTAGTTACAAAAATACTCTGAAAGAGGAACAGCAAAGACAGCAGCAGTGTTAAAATGCTGAATTTACCTGAACAACAGCTGCTAGCTTGCTATGCTAGCTCATAGTTTCTGAAAGTCTCCGTTTTCGCCCGAGTCCAACACAACCCGGAGTTTTCAAACTAAGACGGGGTCAGCAGTGTTTCCAAAAGTCTCCACTTTCAGTAGAGTGGATGGGAGGTGAAAACACAGTGATAGAGATGCATTTTAAAAAGGGAAACGGATTAGAGGCCTGAGACCTGATTGATGGTTTTCTATTCGCCTTGTGGATGAAATTAAAAGGCTAGATTGCAGGATGTCTAAACTCATCACCATGTCCATTAGGTTGGTACCATACATGAATCTGTAAACAAACCCTTTAACACTGAGATATGACCTTCTATACTAAATAGTAAGGAGAGTGGTAGATGACCCAAAATATAATACTACAATGCTCACGTTCCTGTGAATAACGATATTTCATGAATAGGAGGGAATTTCATTACATCTGGCACGAATGTTCATTTGGACTTGGAATTTGGTGGTCATAGGTCAAAGTCACTGTCACCGCACAAAACACATTTTTGGCCATTACTCAAGAATCCATGTGGTAATAACAAATGTCCAACAGATTGAATCTTTCTCTGTTTTCCTGATGGATATTGGAAGTCTGCTGATCATAATTTGGATGTAGTGTTCTTCAGTGAGATTATCAATTAAAGTCTCAGCAGGATCTAGTTGATGGTGTCTCCTGGCTTGGTTTTAAGTGCGAGCTGAATGTTTTCTCCATATGTCCACGGATTGGTATTAAGAAGTTAGCAGATGTCAGGGAACCCAAAGCTGAAGTAAAAGGTAAAAAGTCTGCAGTCCCTGTCTCTGCATCACAGCATTTGAAGACTGCACTGCTCTTGCTCTTTATTAGTTTGTTATTAGACTAAAGTGTTTTGCATTTCATGGTTTAGTATTCATGTTGTGCTTCTTATTTAATCTAATCAATTTCTAGCTTTTCGATTGTGCACACAAAGAGGTCCAGACCGGTGTGAGCTTTATTGCAAGTCACTGGTTGCTAACTGGACAATCAGTTAACACAGTATATTGAAATACACTTTTGTACTGTCAACTCTTATCGTCTAATAACAGTTTGAAAACTATTGATCAATTTATTCTGATTTCATTTGAAAGAACTGAAACTGCAGCAAAATTTCACCATTTCAGATCCTGGTGTGTCCAAGCTTTAAGTCTTCCTAAAAAGCCAAATTTATTTATTTATTTATTTTTTATCTTCCAGAAAGTGTAAGGTGGAACTACTTTAGTGAACCTGCTCTTCTGTGACCATTATGTCTACTGTAACTCTTACTATGTTTTGTCAGACTTCAGGACAGGGATATCATGTCTAATCACCAGAATCGGTCCTTTCACCAGCCACTCCATCACTCCTCTGCTTTCCATCCATAAAAACAATCCATAAAACTGCTCCGTCTCCCTGGTAATTGTTAACAGAACAAATCACTTCATGAAATGTTCAAAACTTCTTGACAGCAGGTTACACAGCCACTGAGCAGAGAGGACAGTCTGACACCTGGGGGGATAAATGACCTGTTTCTTTCCAACATAAAACATTCTCCAAAAGAAATCAACCACCCTTTCTTTCTTTCTTTGTTTTCTTTGCACCAAAGACTATAAAAGTTAACTATTACAGACTTTTCTCTGTTTCTATCAGGTGGGAACACGTGACCAAAGAGAGCATTAAAGCATATGCACATTATTCAAAAAAATGGGCGTCCCAGCTGACTTTGTTTTGCTTGTTTTGTACAATTGCGCAAGTAACTACTTGTTATCATATGTCAACATCTGTCTCATTCTTTTACAAAAACGGCACATATCGTGCTGCTTTCTGGAGAGGTGATGAGGGGCGGAGATAGGATGGAGGGGATAATGGCAACCGAGACAACCAAGGTGAAGAAGACGGATGATAATGGCACGGTGAAAGGGAAAGAATATGCAACGAGGGCACACGGAGAGCTGGGAGATGAGGGAAGAGAGCTTTGAAAAGAGTGAAGGAGCAAGTGAGAAAGCAGGGATTGAAGCAGTCACTGCAGAGAATGAAGTGTGTGTGTGTGTGTGTGTGTGTGTGTGTGTGTGTGTGTGTGTGTGTGTGTGTGTGTGTGTGTGTGTGTGTGTGTGTGCCTTCGTGCGCACAGACTCAGAAAAGTAAACCACTGACGGGGACAATCACTGCGAATGTATGGAGATGAGTGAGAATGATGAACACACTGACACACACACACACGATAAGCATACCAGGTCAAAAGAGTGAAACAGAGTTGGAGGTAGATGCTCGAAGGACAAAGGAATACAGAGATGAAAAAGGCAAGTAAAAAAAAAATCAAGTGTCCAGTGAGACAATGAGCAAGGACACTTGCAGCCCACAACACAAAGAGAGTAAGAACTTTATCATGGAGCCAGACTGATTGAGAACTAATTTTGGTTTGAAGCGTGGGGCCGACTCTGCAGCGCAGCAGCCGTGCACTCCAGCATCTCGCCGCTCCCCCACTGCTCGCATCGAGCAGAAGTGCTGGCAATTTTCATTCTGAGGGTTGCCAATAAGTACTTTCACAGCTGCGTCTCCTTGTCGCTGAATCTCTGTTTTCTGTCGAGTGTGTGTGTGTGTGTTGTGTGTTTGTGTGTGTGTGTGTGTGTGTGTGTGGGGTGCGTTTTTAGTTACTGCTGTTTTTGTGATGTGGAACATTAGGGTGAACAAAGAAATAAGCACAGACGGTTTTTAGAAGGAGCAGACTTGGACGTTACCAGCAGATTTTAAGGAATTTGCGATCAGAGACACAATTAGTGTTTCACTGGAGTTTGATTAATTCCAACTAATTT
This sequence comes from Seriola aureovittata, assembly GCF_021018895.1. Lineage (NCBI taxonomy): Eukaryota > Metazoa > Chordata > Actinopteri > Carangiformes > Carangidae > Seriola > Seriola aureovittata. The sequence goes on along the minus strand of NC_079375.1, from coordinate 21,213,147 downwards.
ATGCCAGTTTTGTTATTTTATTTTATTACCTTCTTTTTTCCAAATTTGGTGTTGTATTATGAACACCTCTAGCCCCTGTTGTTGCCCTGCGGACAGTGTAGACCAGTGATTCCCAACCTCAAGGAGTGTGATATGATAACAAGATAGGAAGGAAATAAAAACATACACTCCTGGTTAAATGTAGCTGGGTGTACCTAATAAACTAATCCTTACTCAGTGTATATTTGCTGTGACTGTTTTAGCATAAGTGTTCCTACAGACAGCTTGTTAGTGTGTGTATCAGAAAAGAAAGCTCTGCCTCTGCAAAATGGAAATATTTGTTTGCAATTATTCAGCTTCAGTTTTTTTGTCTTACAAGGAAACTAAATGTCGTCCCGCACAGACCTCAGTGCAACAAAGACCAGACATACAAACACCACACAGCCATGAGGGTAAGAGTGAGCAGTCTTACATTAGCAGCAACAACTTGGATGTAAACAAGGTCCAGTGCTTTTTCTCCGCTTGGAGCAAACTTAACATGTTGATGAAATTTAGAAAAACAGTTTTTAAATTTGCATGATGCAGCTGTTCTTGATTTCACACTGGGTCCTCCATCATACTCACCCTGCCAATCTCCAGAAATCCTGGAGGCTGTAACTGAGTTTTGCTGCACAAAGGACATGTAAAACAACAAAAGCACTGAGCACTGCGTCCGCACATGCCGCCATGGCAACCCAACAAATTTTCTTTATTTATTTTTTATTTTTCTGCATTTATACAATGTTTCTCATCACCGTCACTTTTTTGATATTAGCCATTTTAGGACTGCAACAAATTTTTTCATGATCATATAATCTGCTGATTGTTTTCTCAGTTAATTAAATGTTCATTCTCTAAAATGTCAAAAAGTAGTGAAGAGATTTCAGCTTCAGATATGACTGAATATGACAAATATTTACCTCGATTATGATTAATGAACAATTATGTGCTTTTTTTCTTTACGTTTATACCCTATAGTTCTGTGCTATATGGGCAATTATGCCTATCTGATTATTAAGAGCTGAAATCAAAGCACACATTACTTATTACTTAAACAAATTGGTGATGTTATCTTTTTATCATTGAGTTTTTCGTAGTTTTTCCGCAGTGTTTGTATTGGATTTCTTTTTGTTCACTGAGGCCGTAATGTGCCCGTAACGACGGACAGACTATAGTTAGTTGGACGGGGCGGAGACACATGACTGAACACAAGCTAGTGTTTTTTAAAGGGGACAGTTGGTGAACACTTGCACGCATTTGGAAGTGTTTCAACAGAATTAACCAACAGGAGCAAGATTAAGTCAGAAATTCTGCTTATAATGATGTAAAACAAAGAAAAACAGAAGGGCCTCACATTCAAAAGCCTGGGACCAGAGAATGTTTTGCATTTAGCTGGAAAAATATGAAATATATGTGAACAATACCACTTGCATCACAGCCACTTGTCCCCAAAAGTGCATTGCTAAAAGCAAGAATAGAAGCACTCGAAGAATCAATAGTGCAGCAACATAGACATGACCCCTCACCAGCTTTGCCCCCAACGTACTTTGCCCACTGTGTTTGATGGGCTGCAGTAGAGCCACCGCTTCTCCTATTAAATATGAATAGGAAAATTTTTTATAGTGCCTTTGTGCATGCCAGCAACGTAGGTGGAGGTAGAAGTATAATTTCATAATCTAAACTTCACCACTTACTTTGCATTGAGATTCCCCTCTAGTGCTCTCGTGGAACATGATAGCAGGTCATGGAATTACCAAATGGGCATAGGCGGAAAAAAAAAATCAGCTTGTAACCAGTGCAAGGTCACTACATCTGATGTGGGCCACCACAAATTAGGACCCCAGCAGTCACCCTCCTCCTCACCCCACCCTCCTTTTCTCCCTTTCATCTCTCTAACTCCTTCACTTCGTCTTGCTATCTCCATCTCCCTCCTCCTCTCCATCTCTACATCTGTGCCACATAGCTCACAGGATATTGGAGAAATATTGTAGCACTTGAGAGTATTGCTAGATATCCACAGGGACATATGAGTCACATAATGAATTCAGACCAAGGGTAAAGATGTTGAGACAAGGGAGGGAACTGCTTGTTATCTAACCAAAGATTCCTTCATGTGTTTGTATGTGTGCATGTGCAAATTTTATCCTCTTGTTTT